>NC_059178.1:4403430-4718430 GCF_019923935.1 Bubalus bubalis | reverse complement strand
AGCACTGAGCTGAGATCAGAGAGGCCAGGAGGGCGATCAGTTTGGACTTTTCATTTCCAGTATGAGACGTGGTGGTCCGTCCAGGCATTGGAATCAGGGCCCCTCGTTACCTCTCCATCTCTGACCCGAGGCGGCAGGTAGAGTGTGGCACACGTGTTCCCCTTCAGTTGTTCTTACAGTTCACTGGATCGTCTGGCTCTGTACGGGACGCAATGCTGGCATTGAGAGAAGGCCTTTTCTCCATGTGTATTTCTTCAGCTTTCACGATACACCCTGTTCACCTCTGGTCTGTCTCCTCCAGTTGCTGATGTGCGGCCTTGGCGATGTGGATGTGAACGACTGGCGACAACATTCTATTTACAAGAATGGCTACTGCCCGAACCACCCCGTGATCCAGTGGTTCTGGAAGGTAAGCCCGGGGCCCGGGGCCTGTGCTGCCTTCCGAGGTCCGCCGCTGGGTTTGGGGCTTCGCGGCCTGCTGGGGAGGGAAGAGGCCTGCTGAGCCAGACGGAGCCCTTCCCGCTGCTCTCTGTGGCCGTGGTGGATGCCTGTCCTCACTGGTCCTGAGAAAGCCACGCTGTCTTCCTAGGCCACCTACTCAGGTGCTTTTGTCTGAGGAAACCGGTGAGTAGGGTGACCCTAAAAAGCAGACAGCTGGATTCGAGAACTGGAACGAGTCCTCCAGAGTGTGGATAAGAGCGAAAGGCTTCTCGGGACAAATACATGCTTTGGGGCTGGCTTTTCCAAGATGCCATTTTGGTTTAAAAAAACATTTTCTCAACTGTTTTTGTGAATTCCAACAACCATTTTGATCTTTACATCTTTCAATCAGAGATGCGAATGAAATCTGATTTACTCTCTAAAGGCCAGTGATTTTACTCTCTAAAATCCTGTTCATTTTAGGAGAGAAGTGAAATAGTGAGCAGGTCTGAAGAGAGTGTAAACTGACTTGGAAAGAACAATTCCAGGGGTGGGGGGGAGGCACTGGTTATTTACTTATAGAAATGAGAAATCTATTTGAATTATCTTAATTTCTAAATATCTGTTACTAATAAGATTTCAAGTGCGGCAGATAAGTAGAGAGAAAAGGAAGAAAGCAGAATCATCAAATCCTAAAATCTTAGTCCAGGTCTCACTCAGCTTTGATTTTGGATTTTTTTTTTTTTTTTTTAATATCAGTTCAAGTGACTTTACTAGCGAAGCCAACTAGATTCTTAGAATAATTCAGATAAGTAAGATACACCGGTTATTTCAGAGGCCTAGCCTGGCTTCCGTTTTTCTTTTTCTAAAATGTTATCTTTAGAGAATTTCTCTACAGTCAGATATCCTGCCTCATAACCTGGGTTCCCCTGAAGCTGACACTTTTCAAACTGTGTGTGTTTCCTAATGGCTCGAGAGGACCATGTGTGTTTTTGATTGGCTTGAGAGGACCGGCAAGCCTCACAGAAACATGAGCTCAGTGCCATCGACGAGTTCGCCTTTTTTTTTAACCACTTATTTTTGACCAATGGGCACATGAAGAAAGGGACATTGTGATCCCTCGGTCTCTGATATTAGAAGCCAGTGTTGTGGCCATTAAAAAAAAAAATGCTTCCCGGCCTTACCCCGTCCGGGTGGAAGACCGTCTAGGACTTCCGCCGCAGAGCGCGCAGGATGAAGGTTTGCCGGTCCGCGCTGCACGTCCGGTGGCGCGTGTTGACCTCCGCCCCCGCCCCGTCCGCAGGCTGTGCTGCTGATGGACGCCGAGAGGCGCATCCGGTTACTGCAGTTTGTCACAGGGACGTCCCGAGTACCTATGAATGGATTTGCCGAGCTTTATGGTGAGCAGGATACCAGGGGTCTTGCCCTCCCCTCACCCCTTGAGTGTTTACCGGGTATCAGCTGTGGCTCCAGAAGACTTCCCCCAGGCCTCTAGCCGAGTGGGTTTTGCCTGGACCCATAGACACTCCACATGAAGGGTGCGGCAGCATGCTGTATCCTCAGCTGTTTGTGTTGCTGTGGTCGCTTAGTCGCGTCCGACTCTGCGACCCCATGGACCGCAGCACACCAGGCCTCCCTGTCCATCACCAACTCCTGGAGTTCATCCAAACTCATGTCCTTGGTCAGTGATGCCATCCAGCCATCTCATCCTCTGTTTGTGTAGTTACCTCTGTATAAAAGCAGGGGACTGTTTTTACTTTTTGTACAGAGAACCATAAGTTTGGTCTTCTCTTTCTTTTGTTTTGTTTTTTTGGTATATCTTCCAAAACAACTAGATTTTGCAGAATCATCCATGTCGTTGTAAGCTGAACATTAAACTTACCGCACCCCTCCACAAGGCAGAATTCTTCAGTGCTTCCTGTAGATTAAAAAAATCACTTTCTGCTCTGCATATTAAAGATCATGATATTTCATGTCCCCACCGGCCCCCTGCCCAGAAGTAGTTTTAAATTTAAGCTTGCAGGGCTGGGCTGAAAGGCTGTAGCTTCCTCCCGTCCATATGTTGTCGTGTCTGCTCTGTTCAGCTTGGCGCGGTTCCGTCCTGATGGTGACGTGAGTTGAGGTCTGAGGTGGTGCAGAACCGTGGCTGCCCCTCTTTTACACACTGTGACGTCACAGCTGCAGAGCGGGTCCCGGGCCCCCCCAGGCACGCCTTGCCCGCCCCTCCCCTTCTTTCCTTCAGCCCCTCCTTGTCTCGCTCCGCGGCCTTGAGCACTCAGCACTTTGTTTTCTCTTTCTTTTGTCCAGGTTCCAATGGTCCTCAGCTGTTTACAATAGAGCAATGGGGAAGTCCTGAAAAACTGCCCAGAGCTCACACGTGGTGAGTGACGGAAAACCACCCCGCTGTCGACAGACAGACTTGTTTTTCAAAGCTTAGCCGTGGATAATACTGGGTGAGAGGGTCACATGCCGTGCTCCCCGCCCATTGAGCATTTAGAGTGGGAAATGTCAGTGATGCGGGTCAAAGTGTAATCATACTGGTGCTGATGGAGTTCAACCAGGAGCTGAAAGGACCAGTCTGTTTGACAATGAAGGGTTAAATCCCCCCTTCCTGCTTCCCCTGGGGCGCTCCTCCTCCAGTCCCCCTCTTTCCTTAAATATTCTGGGAAGCTGAGATTTCACTGCATCATCTCCCTATGTGGCTGTAACAACACCCAGCCTCTGAGCAGACTGAGTTCTTACTCCAGCCTTAAATTGGTTTAGAACCATGAATGAGATTTCTTGGAGCAACAGGGTCTTTAAAAGACTTTCCATGGCTATCCAGAACCCATGAGTCTCTGGGATTTAGTAATGTGATTGTGACGGGAGGGGTCACAGGTCCGGCCAAGGACTCCTGCCCAGGGAGGCTTAGCACAGTGGCACTCAGAAGGCCTCCAGGGGACAGGGGGAGAGGAGGAGGGTCTCTGGGACCCCCGAGGACTTTCCTGAGACCCACAGAGAGGACCTCAGGAGCTTTCAGTCTGGCTCCTAGGTCCCCCGGGTTGGTTTCCCCCATGGAGGCTTTGGTTTCTTATTCATAGAAAGCAGGTGGAGGGGGTCCTGTGGATGGTCAGCCCCCCAGCCTCCTTCCCCACGAGAAGCTTAGGCTGCCAGAGTCGCTGGGCCATCCCGCACTGCCCGGCACAGCTCAGAGGAAGGTCTCATTCAGGTGCATTTGTAGGAAATGGGCTGTGCAAGGTTTTATTGCTTCTCTTCGATTCCGTCGCCTTGCCGGAAAGCACATTTTCCCCGCCGTTTGTACCATTCCGAGAACTCTGAGCAGAATGGATGTGGTCCCTGCCCGTCGGTGCCAGAAGAGTAGGCTGAGTCTTGCTAAAACTGCCCGATCACCGGAGCAGTCGGTGTCCCTGACCGTCTGCCTTTATTCTCGGGGGGACAATGTTTTGGCCTTTTGGAGCTTTTATTCCAGTTTCAGAATGCAGTGTGGTTTTCTGGGCTTAGTAGCCTTCCTCTGAAAGGCTGCCAGCGCCGAGCTGAGCCCCAGGATGGTCGGGATGGGGACCGAGCTCCCAAAGAGGAGTCACAGCGGCGTCACTGGGCGCAGCCATCTCGTGTGGGGCAGGCCCTGCACCTAGACGGCAGTGTCCCTGTGGGTTCTTGGGAATCTTGTGGTCTGAATTCACAGGCTTCCGAATCTCAGAACTTGAAGTCAGGTCTACCCGAATTAGAATCTCCACCCTGACAGCTACAGTTAAGCTGCTGCCACGGGAATATGGTTCCCTTTCTTTCCAGACTCGTTGAAGACAACCAAGTAATTGAGCGCTCGTCCCACATCCTACTGTTGACCCACAGGCAGACATCTTGCCGTTGAGCGCTGCTTCTGCCTCTGAGCCCGCGTGCTGAGCTGCCACTGAAACACAGGGCCGCCCAGACAAGCCCTGACTCGGTGTCTCTCGACCTTGGCTGGACATTGGAACCCCCCAGAAAGCATTTAATACAAACACTGGCCCTTGGGTCCCACTCACGGAGGTTTGGACCCAGTTGGTCTGGTATGACCAGGGCCGTGGGATTGCAGAGCCACCCGGGTGGTTGGCAAGGACAGGCAGGGTTCAGAATCGCTGCTCATCTTCTGGAAGGACAGAGGCCAACCCCAGGAGGAAGGCAGCCCCACTGCTCGTCGAGTGTCCCAGGAGGAGAGCGTCCGGGGCCTTCTCCCAGGGCCACTCTCCCCAGGCCCCGAGGAGGGCACTAGATCCGCTGACGACCCAGGGCTGGCAGCGTGGGATTTCCTCTTTTTTCTCTGCTGTGGCTCTCCTCCCATCCAGCCCCGGCTTCTGCTGAAACATAGAAACACAACGACCATGCTTCATTCTTGGTTCGCTGTGAACAAACTTCCCCACGACGACCATAGATGTGGCTAAATAAAATCTAGCCATATGTGTGTTTAAGCTCTTCCGTGTTTGATGAAAATATAAAATACACAATGAAGCTTCAAGATTAAAATCTGATTTCCTAGGAGAGCGAGGGCTTAGCGGAGCTGGTTCTTCCGCATATGATTGTGGAGTGTCTAGCATGAAGCGGCTTCATTCCTTTGTTCTATCAAAGGTCACTGCTCATGGATTTAAAATTCCTCTTTACTAAGCAGCACAGACCCACCTAAAAATAATCTCCTTCAGCCCACACATCTTCCACACAACAAGGCTTACCCCCTGAGGATAAGAAGGTCACGCAGCTGGTTGGTGGCAGGCCAGAGCCAGACCCGTGTCTCCTGACATGAGAAGGAATGGTAACGCGAGCACTTCCTGTGTCCCAGGCGTCGCCCTAACAAGCGCTGCCTGTGCTAACCTGTGTCATGGTCACAGCGGTTCTAAGAGGCGGGTCCTGTGAGTCCCCTCTTAGCAGTGGAGGAACTGACACCCCGAGAGCTGACAACATCCCAAACCTCAGCTCTTCACACTCCCCGACTTGCTTCTCTCTCCACCCCCGCCATCATTCCAGTATTTCTCAAGCTTGAATAATCTATGGACCTTCTTTAAAATGGCCACAGACTCTTGAAGTCCCTCAGGATTGCAGGCCCTGGACTGTGAAATACCAGCTTAAAATCAAGACAACAGCCACCTCCTGGGAAAAGGCTCTTTTAAGTGTAGCTGCAGAGTGGGGTTGTCTTTGTCGCTGGTGAAATGACACTTGAGGTCGTTACCATGGTGAAAACCAAACAGTGAAAACTTCTTTTCGTCTTAATCCTTCAGGATTCCTGAGTTTTTGAGAACTCTGGTTTGAGAAGCACAGTGTTCTGCTCTGCTGTGTATTTTGATGTTAAAAAATCTCAGAGCTCAGTGTGTCTTTATCAGACACTCAGCAGTTGTTAAAGGGCCCACCCTGCTCATGTGCCCAGGTCTTACTGCTGCTGACAATCATTGGCTTTAAAACACAGGAAGATGCTCTGCTCATCCTCGGAAACCTATGCCAGTGCCGAGCGTGCACACTTCTAGACGCTGAGGCAGCCCGACGGTCTCCGGGCCTTGGAGCCAGCTTGGGGCTGAATCTGGGCTCTGCCACTTACTGGGTGGTTTTGGGCAAGTTCCCTAACCTCTCTGTGCCTTGGATTCCTCTATAAGTAGGGATCCAGCATCACCTGCCTTACAGGTGGATGCTAGGATTCGCTGAGGTGATCAAGGAATAGCACCCTGGTGGCTCCACCTGCAACACAGGAGACCCAGGTTCAGTTCCTGGGCGGGGAAGATCCGCTGGAGAAGGGATAGGCTACCCACTCCAGTGCTCTTGGGCTTCCCTGGTGGCTCAGCTGGTAAAGAATCCGCATCCACCTGCAATGCAGGAGACCTGGGTTTGATCCCTGGGTTGGGAAGATCTCCTGGAGAAGGGAAAGGCAACCCACTCCAGTATTCTGGCCTGGAGAATCCCATGGACTGTATAGTCCGTGGGGTCACAGAGAGTCAGACACAGCTGAGCAGCTTGCGCTCGCTCACCACTCATAGTGCTGGGGCGGGGCGAATGCTCCACGAATGTTAGTTACGAAAGCACAACGAGCTCAGGCGTGCACGTGTGTGTGCACGCGCACGTACACACGCGAGACAAGCCACACACATGTGTGGCCATCGTCACAACAGAGGCCTGCCAGCAGCCCGCCTCCCTGGTCTGTGGGGCTCCAGGTCCTTGTGCCTGGGGTGTGGCGGGGGCAGGGACCGGTGAGTGAGTGGTGAAGTGGCGGCTGCCCGTGGGCGCTCGCTGTGTGCCAGGCCCCTTTATATGTGTGATTGGACCCTCTCAGCACCTGATCCTGCAGCAGTCTCCCCATTTCACAGAAGAGCCAACAGAGGGAAGTGTCTCACCTGCGGTCACACAGCTGCAGGTGGCGGAGACAGGATTTGAACTCAATCCTGTGAACACGTGTGATCGTTGCTCACAGAGGCCACGTGTGTCTGGAGGTCTCACTGTCACCAGGGTGACTTGTACCTCCCCAGCCAAGGCCTCCAGCTGTGTAGGGGCTTTGTGTAAAGGCAGCTCTTCACGCCACACGCCAGTGACTTGCCTGACTCTGGGTTGAGGGCCGCTCCGCGTCGGGGCCCCAGAGCTGCGGGGGCCTGGGTTCCAGCTCAGGTCTGTGGTGCTGTCAGGGCTGAGGCTGGGACATGGCCACCTGCCGCCCGGCTGCAGGGCCCGCATCTGCAAAACAGGGAAACGTGACCTGCTCAAAGGGGCTGTGCTGAGAACAGGCGCTGCGTGCAGAAGCACTGACTTCCTAAAATAGCGTCAGATTGGGGAGAGCATCAGACAGCCTCTGTTTGTCCTGCTGCGAAAAGTCCTTGGGTTTCCACAGTTTGGAAGCCTCGGCGTGTGCGCCAGTTACCTTGCCTGTTCTTTGTCCCTTCCCAGCATGGGTTTCTAGGATCCACGCCCAACTGTAGTAGAGAGGTTTCACAGACGATTCGAGATCCTTTTCTCACCCCCTGCAGGTGTGCGGTGTGGGCAGGTCATCACTGGATTATGATTTTTGTGCTGAGGCTTCTGCAATCAATCCTCTTGCTCAAACAGCAAGTGTGCTCTTAAGCCAAATCGGGGAGGCCCGGGTGTAGCTCACGGGCAGAAATGCTGGCGTTTACCTCTGCTTTGTTGTTACTTTTGCAGCTTTAATCGCCTTGACTTACCTCCGTATGAAACCTTCGAAGATTTACGAGAGAAGCTCCTCATGGCTGTGGAAAACGCCCAAGGCTTCGAGGGGGTGGATTAGGCACACCTGCCTCGCGGCGGCTGTTCTTCAAGCAAGTCCTGCTCGCGCTTTTCCATTTGCCTGACAGACTCTGCAGAGACGCTGGCAGAGCAGCGCGGCGAGGGGTCCCGGAGCGGAGCCCCTGCCCCCGCCTTGCCCACGGCCGACAGGGAGGCCCCGTCCCGGGTCGCGTTCCTGCATTTCCCACCACCAATTTCCAACTGGTTGATGTGTATACTGATTACATTTCAGGAGGACTTATTCTATTTATGTTGTGCCTCTGTAGGCCAAGCCCTTAATAAATATTTTCCATACTTTATAATGACAGCGAATGGAATTAATCACTCTACAGGTATAGTATTACAACTCATGTTTACTTTTTAAAATGATTTAAACCGATTTGCAGATCTTATTTCACTACAATTAAAGATGTCTCATGTACTTGGAAAAGTGAGCATATTTTTTTTTTTTGTATTTGAATTTCATATCAGGTTTAATGTCAGTGATGTTTTTATTTTTAAAGTACTTGGAAAGCCCTACCCCCTACCGGATTAGCTATGGAAGACTGACTTCTGTCCAAAATCCTTCTGCAGACAAATACTCTTAACAGTAGGCATCATGACAGTTTTTTCCATGCTCAGAATGAAAACTGGATATTACATTTTTTTTGTTGTTCAAATTTAGCATAATAGCTGCAGACTGAGAGAATTGTAACATAGCATGACAAAATCTGTGTTGACTTGAAGGAATCACGCCATTATTCCTTAGACGTAACTGCGTGTGCTGGAGACATTTGAGGCAGGGTTGGACTAGCGCTTCTCGTAAGAGAAGCTCCGTAACCCTTCCCGGTGCTGCACAGTCCTCCCATCGTGCTCCCCTCCTTGCTGCTGTAGCAGAGACACTCGAATGAAACTTGGCGCCGCGTGACGGGGAGCTGCGGAAAGCAGGCCTGTGCGGTCTCCCGACGGTGCGTGTTTGCCAACGGCAGCTGAACACGCAGCTTCTGTTCTAACCGCACCAGTTCTGAAGGCACTTTATGTACCACATGGAGGTCATACCTGGCTTTGTTTTGGTTTTGTTTTTTAATCAGCATTGAATGTGATTTCTTCTCTCGGCACACGCCTTTCCGGTGCAGTATCTATCGGTTGTGAATCTGGCTGCTGGTGTCCACACCCTGGCTGTAAAGCTGAGCCTAGAGACCTGCCCTCACCAAGCGTTTTGTGATTTCTACTCCACTGCAAAGATTACTAGACATTTAATCTAACCGGGTTTTGTTCCCGATGACCTGTTGCATGCTTCCATACCATGTTTTGCCCAAGCTGTGTCCGTCACGTGCTAGATTAAAAGGGCAGAGAGACTTGATTTGACGCCCTGACATCTGGCTCTCCAGCTGACCCTGCTGGGGGTGGAGAGTTCTGCAGGATTCAGGTTCTTGGCCACTCTTGAGTCCTCGTTGCAGAATTGTGTTTTGAGAGAACGCCTGAGGCAGGGCGAGGGGGTCTAGCAAACCCTTCGGTCCTTCTTAACCTGTGTTGTCCTAAACCCTGTGGCGGCTGTCCAGGGAAACTGGATATATTGCTTGCCAGTCGTAGATGAGACCAAAAGAATTGTGGTTTCAGGGCCTCCATTTAGGATCTTCCGGGTGGCTTGTGGGACGCCACGAATGTTTGAGGTTGAGTTGGGGCTACAGAGCCCTTGGCATCTAAAAGAAGGTGGAGTTCTACAGAGCCGAGGGTTCCCTTCTCACATTGATTTTTAAAAATCCAATAGTGATCAGAAAACCTAGGTATTGAGTAATTAGGGGAAAAAAACCATATTGCTCATTATTTTTACCTCTTGGTGGGATTTTCTCCCTTCAATTGATGTAACAAGTGTCTTCTTCTCTTAGCCCCTCAGCTTCCTTTTTATGATTCATGTCAAAGCCTGGGAGAGCAGTGTGCTGGGATGGATTTTGTAAGTGTGTAATTATAGGGAAGAAATCCAACAATCCTTGTCGAAGAACTGGGATTCTTCTGTCATTTCATAAATTCTTAAATCAGAATGTTCACTGAATGCAAATTAGGCAAAGTACTGAAAATACGAAAGAAAACCCATTCTAAGATCATTTCTGTGCCAAGAACAGATAAGAATTACCGAAATAGACCCCCGTGAATACTTGGAAGGCGGTAATTGTGAATGACAGTTTGGTTCATCTCTCCCTTATTATCTGATTTCAGTGACAGCTCGAAAGTGCTGGGTTTAGAGTTTGTTTGGGGGTTTTGGCTTCCTTGAATCCAAATAAGCTTCCCCAGTTCTCAGCAACTCTCAGCGTTTCACTCTTTGTCTAAGAGGGCCACGTACCCTGCTTTCTCTCCATCCTGACGCCCGCTGTCCGCCACCTTCACGCTGTAGCCTCAGGCGGCGGCAAGGGAGAGGCACAGCGGGCAGAGCAAAGGCCTCTGTCCACCCTGCTCAGCAGGCCTGGGGGCAGAGGATGGCATCGCCACCCCAGATCGCTCTAACAGTGATGCCTTCCTAGAAATGACCGGGATCCAGCTTCTCTAGTCCCCTGGAAAAGAGCCATTATGGGCCATTTTGCCATGAGATTAAGAAGTCAGTTCCAGAATTTGCATATTGCATGTGGTTGAAAGGTTTTTAAACATCAGCTAACCCAGTCACCTGTAAAAGTCCTGCATGTTTCTAGCCCCCTCTCTTGTCGGCCTAACAGTGAATTTGGGGAGTCCTGCCCGGTAGGGATTGGCTCCAGGCAGGGTCTGCTCGTCTACCTGCCGCCTCTGCGACAGGGAGTGATGAGGCGTGGGTCTCAGCACTCGTTTCCTTTCTCCTGAAACACATCCCTTTACTTACCAAGGCGCTTTGGTAGCTCCCACCTGATACTCCCTAAGGCCATATGACAAATGCTTCAAGCAACCTGACATGGTTTGTTCCTCCCACATAATGATGCAGGGACAGATTCTGAGGATGGTTCACAAAGTATTTGAACCACTCTCTGCATCTCACACCATTCAATGGACAGCATGGACCATTGCCGTGTGACCTTGCCGGGTCCACACTGGCTCCCTTGAAAACCGAGCTCGTGTGCCGCAAGTACTAACTGTCCTCACAGTTACTAATTGTTTCTCACGTGGCTCCGCTGTTTTCTAAGTCTTGTATCTGCCTCTGAAATGTCAGGATCCATAGAGAGAGCACCTGGGTCAACCAGTCGTCAAGCCCTCGCCCAGCCGTGCACTGGGCCCCTCTTGCCTCCTTACCCCGACTCCGCAGCCCTGGCGGATCCCGGTGTCGTCTCCTGCCCTGCCGGCAGGGGGCGAAGCCGTGCAGGGGACCCCCCTCCGGCCCCCAGGAGGTCCTGCACTACCTCTGTCTTATTCAGACTTTGGGGTACACCCTGGTAAGTCAAAACTGCCAATTTTAGGTCCAAGATGTGTTTTTTAAAATAATCCTTAATAAACTCCACTTTGTACTTTCGATTTTAAAACTGGGAAGAAAAATGTGATACACTTTGGACCACTTTTTTTTTTTTTTTAATTTATCAAAGCCTTAACGAACAGTGTATATACATCTGCATTCACACACCCCCACCCCAGTCCCCAGAGTGTTTTCAGCGCATCAGAGACAAAGCTGTAGCGTTAGGATGTGGGCTTTTATGTTTTATAGGAAAGGAGAGCTTTCTGTTGGTACAGAATCGTCCAAGAAAACCTCTCGTTTAGACCCCTCCCCTTCGTTAAAGGTGTTACCTGCAGAGCAACGCATGTTTAGGACGCATGTCTGTTCGTCCGTCGGTTTTGTGTTTGTACGAGTGACGGTAGAGTCTCACGGCGTTGGTGACAGGCCTCTGTGTGCTACCTTCGTGACGTGTATCAGTGCATCGTAAGCCTCATGACCATGACCCTGTGTCCACAGACAGAATCTGCGTTCCTACAGAAACCACTTTGCCCGTCTCCCTCAGACTGATTTCACCTGGATTGTCACGGTTGCCTTCATGTTAACTTGGCGTAACTGTTGCTCCTTCCCTACTATGTGTAATATATACACCAACATCTGCTGTCCAAGTATACCTGTATATATTTGTGTAGCGTTTACACCTACCTTGAGGAATCTGGTTTTGAAAGGGAGTGAGGTTAGTCCCTGCTGCCGTTTTCTCCGAGCTGTGTCCTGAGAATTCTGACTCTCAGAGAACCCGAGGGGGACAATGAGAGAATATGCTGTCATCTCTTAATTCAGCATCTATTATCAAACGAAACATGAAAAAAACAGTGACTTTTAAGGTGAACAGTTTCAAGCATTCCAAATGAATTCTCAATGTTTCATAACTTTTTATTATAACCTCACCTCCTGATAAAAGCCAAGTACTATTTGATACGGTGATTAAAAACCAAACAACTTGGAAATTTTTTAAAAGACATCGTCTGGCTAAATGCTCATTTTCACAATCAGAATAGCTTTAAAATATAGTTGAATTTGATACACGTAGAAAACGTTTTGTTGAAGAACAAATTCCTTTTGCTTTTCGTTTTTCTTGAGAGACCTAAAGAGAAATTGTGGATTGTTTTCCTGACTTAACAAAAGAGTAATGTGACAAAATGAAGTCATTGTAAAGACGTGATGCAACTTGTCAAATATTTAATAAAGGATTGTGGAAGCTGGAACTTTTTCTACATCAAGTATTACAGGTTGTCTGTTTTAAAGCTTCTTCATGAATGCATCGTCTTAATTGTTTGGGGGGCGATATTCAAATGCCTGCAACTTTGTAGATAATATGCTCATTAGAAGCATCTCCCTAGAAGTTCCCCATCTTTTAAAACATCATTAAAGACTTCCCTGAACACATGGGTTGAGCTTAATGGGATGTACCTCTATTCTTATCCATCTGTCTTTTATTTAAGAATTAATGACTTGATGGATTACCCAAGTTGGTAGTATAAAGTCCATGACTGGAAAGGCATATTTCATCTCTGGTTTTCGTCCAACTCACCCTCAATTTATGTTTGTTAATGAGACTCAGTAATGAAGCCTAAGATGGTTCTCAGAAAGAAAATCCAGCTATCATGTCAATTCCCTGATAAAACAGGAGGACTCCTCACATTTCGTTCCTCTTTCTTACCTCTTGCTGGCCTTAACTTGTGCCCTCAGAGACTGCCGGGAGGTAGCGTCCGAGCAGGATGTAATTTCGTCCTGGCCTCTTGCTCCCTGTCTCTCTCAGTTAGCAGTAGACCATGTCCTGCTGGAAAGCTGGCAGTAGACTTCTGCATTCCTGCAGCCTCCTCCAGCCTCACAGGAACACACAAGGGAGATGTTGGCGGATAGAGCTGCCCTGAACTCGTGTGTGGCCATCCTCAGAAACACACATGATGAGTTTATATGAAACAGAGAAATAAATCATACATCAGTTACATGGTTGCTGGGTTAGTAAACGCTTACCCTGCTCTGAACTCCAAAGGTGACCTAGGCAGTCCTGAAACTCCAAAGCCTCCTGGTAAAAGCTGGTGGTAAGCGTGGGCATCCAGGAATTCTCATCACTGTGGCTGGTCCTGGGTACCACATCCAGAGGGGCCCCTGGACGTATGAGGGCAGATTCCACTTCCCATCCCCTTGGTGCATCCCCATCCGGAAGACGGCACCTCTCAACACCGCTCCCAGAGAACCCGGGCCATGGGGTGTCTAAGCGAATGTTTGTAGGACTTGGACTGGACAGGAGAACAAAACGATGGTGGCTTTTATTGACCCAGACGGATTCCTTCATCAGGGGACTAGGGGATCCCGGCCCCACCTGGGGGACACCTGCTGGTGGGGGCTGAGGAAGTGCAGAACCAAGGCTCCCTTTGTAGGACTGACCACAGGCCAGCCTGGGGAACAGGGCTAGTGGCCCAATCAGCCTGTCCCCTTCCTGCAACCCCAGGCAGCGCCTCCTTCCCCTTCCCAACCAAGTCCAAGTCCATCCTGGCAGCAAGTCACAGAGTCAGCTTGACCAGAAAGCAGTGGAGAGGCTGCCCCCTGCCTCCGAGCGAAGTGGCATCTCCCCTCAGCTGGGCCTCGGGAGCGAGGCCCCCTCGACACCCGGGGCTTCAGAGAGCAGGTCAGAGGCTGCCCTCGAGTCCCAGCCCAGCCCCGGCCCCTGCGCTCAACAGCAGCAGATCCTGGCCCCTCTGGGTCCGCCTGCTGCACTTTATCTTGAAGCTTGAGCTACCTGTTCTATCTGAATCCCCTCCTTGGCCGGATATCCGGCCCACTTACCCCTTCTGTGCCTCTCACATCCACGGGGCACCATTGCCTGCAGCTCTGCAGCCTCGGGGCCTCACTGGCTGTAGGAACAGACACAGCCTCGGAGAGAGGGGACCTGATGGTAGGAGGGGAGGGCACATGTTTCCTCCCCGAGCCCTTGCACTCACCTCCCCCAGTGCTCGGGGAAAGCCGCCTTTTCTCTGCGGGAGAAGTTCGCCTACAGATAGGCCCATTTGGAAGGGGCGTAGGGTTATGTGGGAAGGAAACCCCCAGCTGCACACAAGATGCTGGAGTGACAGCCGACAGGCAGGTCTCGCTGTGATTAAAGGGAAATCATACGTTCTGGCAACTTCTAAGCAGTCCCGCACCATGGGATTTTACATACACTTCCCAGAGTGAAGTTACCAGTTTTCAACCCTGCTTGGCCTTGTTCAGACTGAGGAGCAAGACCAGCTAAAGGCAGACCGTTCCGCACTGCTACGTGCCTGGAGCTCACCACGCTTTAATCACACAACTGCCAAATGTTCGATCCAGAAGGACCTTGGTCGCGTGAGTCCCCAGTTCTTGCCCTCGCTTCCTCCCCAGGTGCCCAGTGCAGTCGACCTCACTTGTTGCTCTCAGGGGCGGCCCTGCAGAGACCCAGGATGATGGCCGTGGGAACCGAAGACCCCAGGGAGGGACCGATCAGCTTCTCGCACTGCCCCCGTGGGTCCCTGGGGGCTGGTGTGACCTCTCTGACCCCGTCTCTTCCCTCCAGCAGCTTGTCTGCTGCAGAGGGGCTGCTTGCCACCAGGCCCGGGGGAGAGAGGAGGGCCACCAACAGCCTAGCTGAAGCGGGCAGCCGCCCTCAGCCTCGAGGGCACCTCTGGCGAGGTCAGGCCCAGAGTCGAGGTCAGACCCTCAGCATCCTGCTTCAGGCGGGGAACCTGGGTTGTCAAGGGAACCTTGCAAACACATTGAGGTGGTCTCATTCTCTTAAACCCCTCCTGGTGGAGCAGAGTGCAGGGTGGTTCGTGGCGGGGCAGAGGACCAGAGCACAGATGGGTACCAGGGGCACCCCAGGCAGCCTCCCGCCTCTGAGCCGGGTCACCAGGATGGTGTAAAAAGCTTCAGTCTCCCTCACGAAGTCTCATCCCAGCCAGGAAGAGGTCATGGTCAACATACTCAGGGAACCGTCTCTTGCTGGCAGGGGCCAGAGCCCACCGCCACTCCAGGTGTCCCCACACCCTCCTCAAATCGCAGGAGGAGCCCTCGAGCAGGGTAAGGGCCCCACAGCACTGGGCGCAGACGCTGTTTGTGGGAATCGGGGCTGCTGCACAATTGTGGGCTTCCCGGGCGGCTCAGTGGTGAAGAATCCACCTGCCAAAGCAGGAGCAGCCCTGATCTGGGAGGATCCCCCGGAGGAGGACACTCCAGTGTCCTTACCTGGGGAATCCCGGGGACAGAGCAGCCTGGCGGGCTGCAGGCGAGGGGGCCGCAGAGAGTCAGACGCGGCTGAGCAACTAAGCTCAGCCACCACCCCAGTGCACGCCCTATTGTCTGCATGGTAAACTACAGGCTGGGAGGTGAGGGGCTGCTCCCAGACGCCCCTCCACCATCCCCTGTCTCAGGACCCTCTGCAGCCCCCAGGCAGGGGGAGGGGCAGCCCGTGTAAGGTTGTGCAAGAGGACGAGGACCAGAGGGACAGACACCCCCCACCTCCCCAGCCGCACGGCCACAGCTAACCACAAAGGAGGCTGGGAAGCGGAGTTCAGGCAGCCTTCAGCACCTCTTTGCAGAATGAATCTCCCTTTGGAGAGTGCCCTTCCTGCCATTTGCCGAGCTTCCATAGTCTATGATTCCTCTCTCGGGATAGTAGTACTATTGCTTACCATAAATCTCAGTCTAATAAGGTAGATACTGTCCCCGCCAACTTACACACGAGGACTCGGACCAGGAGGCCCAGAGTCTTATAGAGGAGAGATCTGAACCCAGGTGGTTTGGCTCAAAGCCTCCCGTCAGCCACTCACTCTGGCCCACCCTCCACCCTCTGCACCAAACCTCCTCTCCGAGGGAAGAGCCCAGGCACTCGTTCACACTAAGACGCACATGACTGATCACACCAAATGCATGACCCGTTCTAGATGTTTTTACAGACTCCAAAGGTGAGGCTTAGACTTAAACCAACAGGAGTAAAGACTGACCTGATGGCATCTGAGTGAAAGTCGCTCAGTCGTATCCGACTCTTTGCGACCCCTTGGACCCATGGAATTCTCCAGGCCAGAATACCGGAGTGGGTAGCCTTTCCCTTCTCCAGGGCATCTTGCCAACCCAGGGATTGAACTGGGGTCTCCTGCATTGCAGGCGGATTCTTTACCAACTGAGCTCTCAGGAAGCCCGCAGCAAACTGAGTGGAAGAGGGCTTTTGAGGGTAAAGGCCCTGCTTCAAGCCACAATGTCCAGCAGACACAGAGATGTTGTGGATTCGTCACTCAGTCGTGTCCGACTCTTTGCAACCCCAGAGACTGTAGTCCGCCAGGCTCCTCTGCCCATGGGGTTCTCCAGGCAAGAAGACTGGAGTGGGTTGCCATTGCCTTCTCCAGGGGATCTTCCTGACCCAGGGATGGCTCTAACCCGTGTCTCCTGCATCTTCTGCACTGGCAGGCGGATTCTTCACCCCTGAGCCACCTGGGAAGCCCCACACAAGGAACCCCTACCTGCAAAGACAGCCTGCTCCAGGGAAGCCCCAGGACCACACTGCCTCTCTGCCCTAGGACAGAGCTCTCTCCACCTTCGAAAGCAAGGGCCCTACATTTTCCAGACCCAGGGGCAACACCAACATCCCTTAGTCCAACAGAGATGACGGGCCGTAGAGACCTGGAGACCGGGTGGCTGGGTTCTCTACCCTCGGGAACTATCTGATGGAGCACCAGGATGTACCTTTTTTTAAAAATGTTTCTGTTGGATAAACATAAGCTAATTGCTAAAATCCTTTAATACTCTTTGTGCTGGAGAGTTTGGGATTTGTCTTTCGAATTCTAGTTGTTCAGCTCTCTTACAAATTAGAAGAGTGCCTCTGGCAGCAGGGTCCTCTCCCCTCCGACCCCCAGCCTCTCCCCACTCTGGCCCGCCTCCGTCCTGTCTCTGTGCAGCCTATGTTTACTCAGAAGATCCTTGCTTGTTCATCAGGTGAGGTTATCAAGGGACATGCCCTCCCCATCCGAAGGCGTAGTCAAACAAAAGTCAGGCCTTTGAACCCCAGGCTCCAGTTAAAAAGTAACAGGCTGGGTATTGGGTCAATAAGAGGCAAATATTAGCTGTAGAGGCCGGAGCACCGTGACCTTGAGAAATGGGCTGTTGCTCTTCCTGTGTCACCAGCAACGGCCGTCTGTCCCGGAGGTCCGAGACACGGACCCGGGTGACCTGGAGCCAGATCTTTCTTTTTGCTCTGCAAGTTGAACGTGGAAGCCATCAGCCCTTAAAATTTTCTCCAAGACCACTCCACTGGCCTGGATGGTTGCCATAGCAAGGCACGTGTCCACTTCTCTCTCTCCCTTTCCCAGCTGCCCGACATGCTGGCCAGCCCCACTCCAGCCCAGCTCTGATCACACCGCCAGGCTGGTCAATCACTGTGTCCACAACTTACCCATCAGCCCCTGTGTCCACGACTCGCCCGTCAGCGCCTGTGTGGTGCTCAGGGCCGTGCAGGGCACCTGGGCGGCAGGACAGGCCTCCAGGGGGTTGCCCCCAACACCGCCTTCCCCGTCGGCAGCCTGCAGTGTTGCCAACCGCTTCTGCTTCCTTGAAGCTCGAGCCTGGTCTCCATGACATATTCCTCTCCTGGTTGTTCTCTCCTTCTCAAGCCACTCTCCTCATGCAGGTGTTTCCCAATAATTCATCCCTGGTGTCCTCTGTCTCGCTCTCTCTCGCTCTCCCCACCTCCCCTGTGGCTTAAAGTCATCACCACCACACGAGCAGTGACCAGATCTGCCTCTACCCACCATCTCTCCCGGCGCCCTCAACCCTTCCCTCCAGCACCCCCAGACCTCCTCGTGAGATCCCCCGGTCACTCAGACTCACACAGCCCCAGGCTAAGCACCCTCTGCTTCCAGACTTCTGTTTCTAAGTGTCTTTAGGGTTCTGCTCTGGTGTCTTCCAAGCATCCACCCTGGGGCTTTAACTGTGACCTCTCGCAAGGCCTTTCTCCCCAGGTCCCTTTCCACTCACTCATCTATCCATAAACATGCCACCATGTGCCACACGCTTATAGCAACTGGAAATATAACCATTCAGAACAAATATCCTTCCCTCCAACAAATATACATTCCAGTGGAGGCAGACAATCAATGCATAAATAAGTAAATAGTGCACCGCATTAAATGTTGGTGAAACCAAAGAAGGCAAACAGAAGGAGGAGATGGCGTGGGAGGACGCAAATCTGGACAGAACGGACTTCCCTGGTGGTCCAGGGGCTAGGACTTTGCACTTCTACCGCAGGGGGCAGTTTCCATTCCTGGTCAGAGAACTAAGATGCTTCATGCCACGCCGAGAGGCCAAAAAATAAATTAGTCACAGTGGCTCGGGATAAAGATCTCAAGGAGGTGAGGGTGAGTCTTGTGGCTACTTGGGGAAGACCAGGTGCAAACAGAGGCGCACCAAACACAAAGGCCCTAAGAAAGGCAGGGATGCAGGGGCAAGGCCCTTTTGGAATATGCTAACGCTGAGTCAGCTGTTGGATATTCCAGCTGAGCAAGGCAAGCACAAAGTTGAACGCAGAAGCTCGGGGAGACGTCTAGGCTGAAGATACCAACTTCAGCGCCATCAGCCGGTGGATGGAATTTCAAGCTGAGACTGAGGAGGTGGGATTCCCGGACTGGAGGCTGAGACAGTCACGAGAGGAGGAGCGGCAGGGAGGCGGGAACAAAGCAGGGCCCGTGTGGTCTTGGCGGTGGGGAAGACGGCTTGAGGACGGCGGGGAGGCACGTGTCAGGCACTGCCAGCAGGTCTCAAATAGGAGGACCTAAGTGATTACGAGCTGGCGACGGGGGACTGACCGGGGACCTCAGAAAGGGAGGTCTGGGTGGGACTGGGGAGCAGAGGCCCGACCAGCGGGGGTTCCGCAGAGGGGGCGGGGCTGGGGGCGCGTGCGTGCTTCCCCCGGCGGCTTGCTCGCCTCCAGGCCTCCCCGCGCCTTACCGCCTAGGGAGCTTTTGCCCAAGTCGTCCTCCTGAGCACACTCCCCCGCCCTGCCCTTCTCCCCTCCCTCCGTGCAGTGTGCGCGCAGCTCTGAGAGCCCAGCTCTCATCATCGCCCTCCACGGCGGAAATCCATCAAGGCTGCCAGTGTCAGCTCATGAACGTCTAAGCCCCCGAGCCAAGCACTCCGGGCCAAGGGTGAGCAGGTCCCTGACTCAGTTTCCCTCCCTGCCCCTCTCTTCCCTCAAACACACAAGCCCCCGATACGGAGCCCATCCAATCCTTCCTTCTTGCCTTTGCTCACGCAGTTCTCTCTCCTGGGAATGACCTCCCCCTGTCCAAATCTACCTAAAATTCAGAGTCCATCTCAGATGTCCCTTCCTCCAGGGAGCCTTTCCTGATTCCCTCCAACCCAATGAAATTTCATCTCACTTCTGAACCTACAGCACTCTGCCCCTTTCTGCCTCTGGCTGTGGTTCATTGTATAATGACTGTCTTCCTCCTCATCACCGTGAGCACCCTGAAAGCATAGGGTGCATCAATGTTCTCTGTCCCTTGGGTGCTCAGTAAGGCTGGGTCAGAGGGAACTGGTTAGGTGCCTGGGGAAGCAGGGTGATGCTGCAGGTTCCCAAGTGCTTGGAGGTCATCTGTGGGCTTCAGCTGGGATGACCCTCACTGTTCCCCGCCTTGGTCCACTCCTGAGTAATAATCAAACTGGTCGGGCGAACAAGCATCTTCCACTTCACAACCCTGGCGAGGGACCCCAGACCCAGCTGACTGTGAGAAAGTCATCTGGGGCTCCTGGTGGAAGAACAAGACAGGGGACAAGCTGACGGTCAGCAAAAGACCCAAAACTGCAGAAGGGACCTGCTCAGTCGTGCCGCCTCGGCCCGGGTGCTTTGGTGCCTGCCGACTCTCTTTGCGGCCTAAAGAAATAGCAAATGAACACAGTGCCTTTTTCACTCTGCTTTTCATCCTTCTCAGGGTTTTCAAGCCTCATAGATCAGCAACACTTTAGTTCAAGAGATGCCAGTTTCCCTGGAGACCTTCAGGTGCCTGAGCCACGTGTGGCCGTCTAAGCAAAGACACAGGGGCAGATGATTCCTGAAGGCGGCCCAGCTGTGTCCTTTAGGGGCTGGTGCATGGCGTGGGAGGAGACCTCTGCATTTGGAAAAGGAAGTGACCCAGCGGAGGTGAGGGAGAGAGAATCTGCAAACGAGAATTCTATATATATAGATATCATACCTAAGTAATGAGCTTCCCAGGTGACTCAGTGGTAAAGAATCTGCCTGCCAGTGCAGGAGATGCAGGAGACTCAGGTTTGATCCCTGGGTCAGGAAGATCCCCTAGAGAAGGAAATGGCTACCCACTCCAGTGTTCTTGCCTGGAAAATCCCATGGACAGAGGAGCCTGGTGGGCTACAGTCCACGGGGTCGCAAAGAGTCAGACGCTAGTTAGCAACTAAACAACAACCACCACCCTTATGTGATGCCGCCGGTAGGGGTAGGGTCACACACTGTCACCCGTCGACATTCCTACAGCCAAGCATGTGAGCGCACACACCGGATGGGATAAACAAGCACTATAAATAGCCCCAAGTCAGGTCGGGTCAGGTTTTTGCCATCTGACAAGGTTTTTGTCCCAAATGGGATTGCTTCACCTTTATAAAAAATGAATTTGAAATGGCAGATAAGGGCTTGTGACTCAGAGGTCAGTGTCTGTCAAAAATTCAGGTAAGGATCTACAGATTCGGTGCAAGCTGTATCAAAATTCCAGTGGCATATTTCATAGAACTAGAATAAATAATTATAAAATGTATATATAGAGAAATAAGCCAAAGGTCCTGAACAGCCAAAACAATCTTGAGAAAGAAGAACCAAGCTGGAAATATCAGAGTCCCTGATTTCAAACACGAAGCTACAGTAACCAAAGCAGTATGGCCCTGGCTCCACAAACACTGGAGCCCACACTTCTGTGGGCAGTTAACCTACAGTGAAGGTGGCGGGAATGTGCCCTGGAGAAAGAACAGGCACCACGGACCCCAGGAAATGGTGCCGGGAAAGTGGGCAGCCCATGCCAAAGAATGAACTTAGACCTCTTATGCCACACAAATCACCTCAAAGTGGAATAAAGACTTGAATGGAAGACCTGAAACCATGAAAGCCCTAGAATAAAACAGGCGTGCTCTTTGACATCCATCTTAGCAATAATTCTCTGGCTATGTCTCCTCAGGCAAGGGAAACACAAGCAAAAATAAAGAGAACTAAAAAATAAATAAATAAAACACATCCATACAGCAAAGAAAACTATCACCCAAAAGAGAGGTGACCCCCTGAATGGGAGAAGATATTTTCAAGTCGTATATCTGACCAGGGGTGAATATCCAAAGTATATAAAGAAATCATACAACTCACCAAAATACCAGACAATCCAATTTTTAAAATGGGCATAGGATTTGAATACACATTTTCCCACAGAAGATATGCGCATGGCCAGTAGACACATGAAAACATATTCAGCACCGCCAGCCGTTGCTGCTGCTGCTGCTGAGTTGCTTCAGTCGTGTCCGACTCTGTGCGACCCCATAGACAGCAGCCCATCAGGCTCCCCCATCCCTGGGATTCTCCAGGCAAGAACACTGGAGTGGGTTGCCATTTCCTTCTCCAATGCATGAAAGTGAAAAGTGAAAGTGAAGTCGCTCAGTCGTGTCCGACTCTTGGCGACCCCATGGACTGCAGCCCACCAGGCTCCTCCGTCCATGGGATTTTCCAGACAAGAGTACTGGAGTGGGGTGCCATTGCCTTCTCCGCCAGCAGCTGTTAGGAAAATGCAAATCAGAACCACAATGGGGCATGGCCTTAGACTCGTTAGAATGGCTTTTATCAAAGAGATAAAAAGCAGCAAGTGTTGGAGAAGATGTGGAGAAAAGGGGACCCTTGTCCTCTGCTGCAATTATAAACTGGTGTGGCCACTTTGGAAACAGTATGGAGATTCCTCCAAAGGCTAAGAATAGAACCACCATCTCATCCACCTATCTACTTCTGGGTATTTATCCAAAGAATTTGAAAACACTAATTCAAAAAGACGCTTGTGCCACTGTGCTCACTGCAGCTTTATTTACAATAGCCAAGATGTGGAACAAACCTAAATGTTCACTGATGGGTGGATGAATAAAGGAAGCCTGGTGTATGCATACAATGGAATATTATTCAGCCCTGAAAAGTGGGATCTTGCCATCTGTAATCATGTGGAGGGACCTTGAGAGTATTATGCTAAATAAAACACCCTAGGATTTCACTCATATGTGGAATCTAAAACAGGCACAAAAAACATGAACAAAATAGAAAACCCTTATAGATAAGAAGAAAGATTAGTGGTTACCAGAGGACAGAGGACTAGGCGATGGGTGACAGGGGTGACGGGAGTCAATGGCATGGCAGTGGGTGCTAACTTGACTTCTGAGACTAACACTGTGTAAGCTATAGATGTCAAACTACAATGCTGTACACATTAAAAAAAAAAAAAAAAAGAATTTTTCCTGGAAGAACGATCACTTGAACTGAACTCAAAAGATCAGCTGGTGCAGAGGGAGACTTTCATAGCACCCAGACACGCCACCTGCAAAGCCTCGAGCAGCCCCCAGAGCAGCTAGAGCCAGTGCCAAGGGAAGGGGCTCCTACTGCCCAGGCAGGAGAGGCGGGCGCAGCAGGGACCAGGCACCGATGCCCACCTGCCTCCGATTCACCCAGGGCCAGGTACCGAAAATAAAAACCCTGGGCTCTCACCCGAAGCCCTCAGAAAATGGAGCCCTGTAATTGCCACTCATAAGTTCTCCTGGAGATTCTCATTTATGCAGAAGTTTCAGAACCTCTGATTCAGTTGAAACACCTGATGTGCCAGGGAGGTGTTCTAAGCTGCTTTAGAATCATGAACACATTTGATCCTCCAAATACCCTCACTAGGTAAGTTATTATTACCATTTTGCAGGTGGGGAAATCAAGGTACACAGAAGATTAAAAAAAAAGAAAACCCTCATCCAAGATCATGGAGCCAATAAGGCACAGACCAGGTGGTCTGGTTTCAGAGTTGGTGCTTTAATACCACGCTGTCTTTGCATTGATTTGGGCATCTCTGCTCCATCTGCAGTCACAACAAATCTGGGGCTCTGGGCAACTTGGAGCACGGATGACACGTCCCTGAAGTGGCCCTGTGCCCCGCTGGGGACAGACCACGCACGCAGCTGTGTCAGGGGAGGAGAAGAGCTGTGGTCTTTCACCCCTGGGGGCTGGAAACCACAGAGAGAGGCTGACCAGTTTGCAATGAGCCTTTTGGCCCTGGGGTTCAAAGCCCATGTTCCTCTCCTTTTTTATCTGTGTTGTCGATACCTGTTTCAATAGCTTCTGTTTGAGGACATGGAGCCAGAGAGCTGGAATCAGGGCTTGGAGCAGCCTGACCGGATGGTCAAGCCTGCCGAGCGATCCGCCCTCTCCTTGTGTCAATTCCAAAAGGCAGGGTTTGGAAATCAAGTCAACAGAGAGCTTCTCTTCATGTCCACACAAACAGCCGTCCCGCGGTGTTTGGAGAGTGTTGGGCAATGCCGGACCGAGCAGGGTCAGGGGAAAAGTCAATTTTTTCTTTAAATCTCTAAAGCCAGGTTCTGCTTTCCACCCTTCCATCACACGCCTACAGCTCACATCAGAAAGCAAACTCTCCAGGCTTGTACGTATGCCCCTCCCCGATCCACCCACCTACGAACTACCGTGGGCATCAGAGAATGTCCTGGAACATTCTGCCTTTCCCCTCACGCTGAGCAGAAAGTCTCGCTGCACAGACCGTCACCAGGCAACCTCTATTTGATGGCCCCAGAGTTCTTGTTCAAGGACAGCTGCTCTCTAGCTTAAGCCAGTAAAGAAAGCACTGGAATCAAACACAAAGCGAGAGAAATGGCCAAATGCCACGGGTTGGCATAGCAACCGTCTACTCAGAGGAGTTTAGAAATGGAACAGTAGGAAGTGCTTTACAGGTGAGGAAACAAAGGCTTATAGAGGGGAGGTGTCTTGCCCGAAGCACCCAGCTCACAAGGGGAACACACCCCAGCCCACTTACCCAGCACAGCCCTTCACTGGCCTCCCGTCATTTGTCTTCAGAACTTCCCAGTTCACATTTTTAGGCATCCATTCAGCCTTTTATTTCTTCTCTGGGGCTAGTGAGGGTGTAGACCCTGGAGATGAACCAATAACATGGGCTCCAGGAAGAATTCTTTGTGGTTTCCCCTCCCTTCCGCCCTCGTCCCTTCAGAAATGGTGCTGGGGGGACGTCCCCGGTGGTCCATTGGCTAAGATCCCACACTCCCAATGCAGGAGGCCCCAGGTTCGATCCCTGGTCAGGGAATGAGATCCCACATGCCACAACTGAGACCCAGCACAGCCAAATACATATTTCTTTTAACAAAGAAATTTGAAGGCACAATTTAAAAAAGAAAACAGAAGAAACAGCGCTGCCCTGGTGCCGCCCTTCACCCATGACCGCAGCAGCTCTGGGGCTGAGCTCCGCACGGGGGGCGTGAAAAGTCACCCCTCAGGAATCAAATTCTGTGGCCCAAGTTGAGAAGCAACACTTGAGTCGCAGGCCCCGATTCCGCTGCAGCTCCCGGGAGTCTCGTTCCTGGGAACGAGAGTGGGGGTGTCCGAGCATCGTCAAAGCTGCCACTCCCCACCCCGCCACCTGCTCCAAAGGAGGCCGGTGCCACCTTCCAGCCAAAGACTCCCCAGGGCCTGAGGCCACTGAAGCAAGAAGCCTTCCTCCAGAGCTAGCTGGGGACGGTGGGCACAGAAACCAGCAGGCGGCAACAGCCACAGCCACCCAAAACGCGCACCAGCACGGCAGGGCCAGCTCGCGGGAGCTGCTCTTCCCTCCAAGGGACTTGACCCATGAGCTCACGGGGGGCCCAGCTGCAGCTCTGCGTAATTGATCCGGGATGTGTGTGCAACGGGCGGTCGGAAAGCTGCAGGCCGCTTCCCACAGGATCATCGAGAAGGTTCACCGGAGTCAAAGTTAGGAAATAAACTAGGGAAGGAGTGGGGTTCTGTAAGAGCCTTGCTCTCCCTCTGAACGCAATCTGTCACTCCAAATGACTCACACACCAACGGGAAGACTAAAAATATTCGAGCCCAACATTTGCATCTATTAAATCATCATTTTGTTGCACATGGCTGGAAACTGGGTTTTCTAAATGTTACTGCGAATTGTCCGTCTCTGCTGCTGGGTATCTGTGGGCTTCAAAATCAGCTCCAAGGCAGGGGATGATCCTGCCCTGAGAGGCTCAGAGGGCGTCAGCACCAAGGCATCCCTGTTGTTTGTTAGCAGCAGCAGTAAGACTCCAGGGTTTCTGACCAGCGAGGGCAGAGTGCCTGGTGATGGGGCCTGCCCTTAGCTGCCGCAGCCCAGCGGCCGGTAGAGCCACTGTGTTCCAAGCTCTGGAAAGCAACCGACTTCTCCTTGCTTCTCTTAAATGGTCATCGGGTTTTCTTCTAGGCATTCAAGGTGATACAGGTATGGCTGTGGCTTCTCAGATGGTGTCACCCAGGACAGATCAGTGAATTCAGAGGCCCTCATCCTGTAAGTTACACCCTGGTCCATGTCACAAGCAAACGCATGGTCCTGCCTGGCCACCCACCCTCTGCTCAGCAGCGTGGCACAGAGGAGCCCAGACAACCTCAAAGGGCACCAGCAGGAGCATTTCTGCCCCACAGACGCAGAGGGAGAGGACATGGCTAAAGAGCCAGCAGTGGGAAGAAGTGCTCTGTGTGGAAGACTCAGTCCTCCTTGCAGAAATGGACACAATGAAAGGAAACCCCACCCTACCCCCCCACCTCCCTCCGCGCACACACACATGCCCCCAGGCTGAGCCGGCCACATTCAGATCATCAGCAAGGGGAAACCCCTGGGTCTGAGACACGCAGCTTCTGGCTGCCAAAGGGCTTGATTCTAAGTCAGGACGACGGTCCAAGAGGCAGAGGCTGCGTTCAGAGATGTGCTCTGGATGTTCACAGATGTGAATTTACCCAGAGACTAACTCAAAACAGCTTCCCAGGAGGTGCTAGTGGTAAAGAATCCACCTGCCAATACAGGAGACAGAAAAGACTTGCATTCCATCCCTGGGTCAGGAAGATCCCCTGGAGAAGGGCGTGGCAACCCACTCCAGTATTCCTGCCTGGAGAATCCCATAGACAGAGGAGCCTGGTGGGCTACAGTCCATGGGGTCACACAAGTCAGATCTGACTCTTAGCACGGCGCTGTAACTCAAACCAGACACAGCTCAAGGAGGATAAAGGGACTTGGTGGCAGCATAGTTTGAAAAGATGAATGAATCTGGGGAACATTTTAGACAAGTTCCATGCACTCTTACAAGGGACACACAGAAACGGAAGGAGTTGATCGAGAACTCAGGTCATGGAGTGTCGACATAACGTTTCTCTTCTTCCCCCACCAAGTCTCTGCTTTCACCCAGCCTATGCATAATCTCCCTTCTGTTGTTCAGTCGCTAAGTCACTTCTGGCTCTTTGTGACCCCATGGACTGCAGCACACCAGGCTTCCCTGGCCTCCACCATCTCCTGGAGTTTGCTCAAAGGCATGTCCGTTGAGTCGGGGGGCTCTCTTTGCCATCCCTTTATGCTGGCTTGGGCAGGCTTTGCAACTCTCTGTTTTTGCCTGTGCGCTGTTCCCTGTGAAACTCCAACCTCTTTAATGTCTCAGGCCCCCTCCCTCCACCCCCAGGAGTGGGGCCGTGAGGCCTCTCCTGGCATCCCTCCTCCCCTCGGTGTTCTAGTTTAGGGGCTGGAGGAGCAGCAGCTGGCAGAGTCCTCTCATTCCCTGACAACTAGTTAGTGGCCGGGGTCCCTGGTCTCTGCTCCACTGGGGGAGGGGTCTCTGGAGATCCTGGTGGTCTCTGAGTGCTGGTGAGTGTGGCTTTCAGGGCAGTGGGGTTCGGCCTCACCCCGGGCCCCTGGCGCTTGGGCTGTGCCAGGGAGGGGTGCCTAGTCTCCTGCTGGCCTGGACTGGAGGGTGCACACCCCCAGCCCCTCCCTGGGCACAGCGGGGCCCGGCCCCACGTCTCCTGGTCTGAGCCTCATGGCGAGGTTCAGGAAAAGCTCAGGTGGATCCTCTTGGAGCACTGAGGCCTGGGGAACTGGGAAGGTGAGGCTGTCCTCCCTTCCTGCCCAGACACGGCCCCTCCACCCTGTGGGGCCCTGACTCCCACCGCCTTTCCACAAGCTGCCAGAGGGCTTGTCAAGCGGTCCGGCTCTCTCTTGGGAGCTGTCTGTCCTATGGCTCAACGAGCACCAGGCTGGTCAACCAGCAGTCCCCCTCCCCTCAGCAAGCCCTCTTTGATGCTTCCTGGGGTGGTTCACCCCGTCCACCCACTTGGCCTGGGGTGGGGGGTGGGTGGTGGGTGGGACGCACGGGGTGGGGTAGCAAGTATGACTTCTCCCCAAGTACAGTGTGCAGCTCCAAGCTGGCCCCTTGCCTCCTTCTAGCCCCAGGGCTCGCCCCACACAGGCCAGGGTTGGGGGAGTGGGGGTGAGGGGTGGTTCCTCTGAGGAGGTGCCAGGAAGCCGATGGGACCTCCCCTTCGAACACCTGGATCCCTGGCATTGGTCATCAACAGCTCTGGGCCTTGGTTGCAATTACAGAGCAATAGGAAAAGTTCCACATAGCATCCTATTACTCAGCCAAGGAAAGAGGCTCTGCGTGTACCGATACTGAGTGATCTTAAAGACATGCTGTGAGATGAAAAAGCAAGGTTCAGAATAATTTGGCCCCAACTTGTATTTTAAAGATGGTTATGACGCACACACATGTGACCATGTTCACAGTCCATACAAGAAACAACAATGGTTGCCTTTGGGTTGGGGGCTGGGGTCTCACTTTTCACTGAAGGTTCCATGAATGGATCAGAGCAGGCATTCAATAGAGGTTACCCCCTGCCCTAGGCCGAGAAGGGAGAGAGAAGACCCAGTTAAACGTGCCGTCACATCCATTTAGCAAAAGTAAGAAATGAGCAAAATAGAGCAGCGCTGGGTATCGCCAGTGCGTGGTGCATGCCAAAGAGAAAGCGGCGTAGATACAGCAAAGGGAAAGCCACATGTTACTTTCACAAAAATAAATCTGCTGGTCATGCATCACCAGTTTCTAAAGAGGAGGAGAGGCAGCTTCCAATAAAAGATGCTGGTAATTAAACATCAAGAGAAAGAGGAAAAAAGAACAAGAGGCAACATAGTGGAGACATGGAGAAATGACTCTATCCAGAACTTCAGGCACAGGTCTTTTTTTTTTCATTGAGGTAACACGGGTTTAAAACATTGGGTTTCACGTGTGCAGCATTGTATTTCTACCTCTGATGCGCTGGGGTGTGCTCTCCTGTGGATGGAAAACCTGTGTTTCCACCCATCGCTGCATAGCGGCCCCCCTTGTCCATTTCACCCTTTCCCATCCTGCTCCACCCCTCTTGTAACCACAACTCTGGTCTCTGTATCTCTCTCGGTTTTTGTTTGGTTTGGCTTGTTCATTCATTTTGTATTTTGCTTTTTATGTTCCGTATTTGATTGATGTCATGGAGGGTTTGTTTTTCTCCATCTGACTTACCGTGTTTCCCTGGTGGCTCAATGGTAAAGACTCTGCCTACCGATATAGAAGATTCAGGTTCGATTTCTGGATTGGGAAGATCCCCTGGAGAAGGAAATGGCAATCCACTCCAGTATCCTTGCCTGGGAAATCCCATGGACAGAGGAACCTAGTGGGTTACCGTCCATGGGGTCACAGGAGCATGAGACACGACTTAGCAAGTATAAACAACAACATCTGTCTTATTTCTCTTAGCATAATACCCTCAAGGTCCAGCCATGGTTTTGCAAATGACAAGATTCCATCTTTTCATGGCTGAGTAGTATTCCATTGTACAGATATGCCACACTTTTTTTCTCCATTCATCTGTCAACAGACACTTAGGTTGTTCCCATGTCTCGGCTAATGTAAATAAGGGTGCATAGTGTCTTTTAGAATGAGTGTTTTCACATCCTTTGGACAAACACTCAGGAGTAGCATAGCTGGGTCACACGGCAGTTCTATTTTCATATTTTGAGGAACCTCCATACTGTTTTCCCCAATGGCTGCACCGGTGTACATTCCCACCAAGGGTGTATGAGGCCTCCCTTCTCTCCACATCCTCTCCAGCACTTGTTATTTCCTGTCTCTTTTACAATAGCCGTTCTAACAAGTTGAAGTGATTTCACTGTAGCTTTGAGACTCTTGAAAGTCCCTTGGACTGCAAGGAGATCCAACCAGTCCATCTGGAAGGAAATCAATCCTGAATGCTCGTTGGAAGGACTGATGCTGAAGCTGAAGCTCCAATACTTTGGCCACCTGATGTGAAGAGCCTACTCATTTGAAAAAACCCTGATGCTGAGAAAGATTGAAGGCAGGAGAAGGGGATGGCAGAGGATGACATGGTTGGATGGCCTCACTGCCTCAATGAACATGAGTTTGAGCAAGTTCCAGGAGACGGCAAAGGACAGAGAAGCCTGGTGTGCTGCAGTTCATGGGGTCACAAAGAGCTGGACATGACTGAGTGACTGAACGACAACAATAATTAGTGATGTTGAGTATTTTTTCATGTGCCTGTTGGCCACCTGCCCACCTTCTTAGGAAAAATGTCTGTTCAGCTCCTCTCCCCATTTTTTTACTCTGGTAGTTTTCACTGTTGAGTAGGGCACAGGCTTTGCTCTGATACTCATGTACAGGTTAGTTGGTTGTATGATGTCTCATTTAAACATCACAGCTATTGGGCGGGGGGCGCTATTATTACCCCAGCCCCACTTTGCAGACATGGACACCTGCGTCAGAAAGCTGCCTTGCCAGGTCATACAACCTGTCGTGGCAGAGGGGCCCAGACCCAATTTTTCTCATATTCTGAGTGATTCTTTCTTCTACACACATTTCCAGAAACTCCAGACCCTGAAGGGAACCATAACAGTACTATCAAAACTGCCATTTATCAATGCCACACACTGTGAGGACCCCCTCCCCAGCACACACTAGGTCTGTGCTCTCACCTGCTGCTGTGCGCCTTTTTATTATTTCAATGTCGAACCTTGTGGATAGAACAGCAGCGCCAGAAAGGGTGAGATCTTACTACTGTCTGATCCTTTTCCTTTCTGTTTCTGGCTGAGACTATGATCAACTAGTCTACACTGAAGTGCTAGTGGATGAATGGGCTACCCTCTCAGCCAAGATGTTGAACTTTATCGGGGCCTTTGGAGACGAAGTCTTAGCTCAGAGGTCTCTACCGCTCAGACCACAAGGCACCATTTGCCTTCCCCTGGCAACCATCGCGAGCAGTTGCTAAGACATCCTTCTAGACAAACACGGACACAGTTCACCCCTGCCCTGTGTGTACTGAAATGGAAATAGGCCACACGCACTGTGGGGTACACTGCTCCCTTTACTTTGTAAAACTGTAAGATTGTTCTAAGAGTTTTTTTAAGAATAGATCTTTGAAATTGTTTTATCAGTTTTGTTTAAAAAAAAAACAAACCCCACACACTTCTCAAGATTTTGATGGCTCTAGAACATTTTGCTCTGTAAATATATCCTGTTAATTTGATATTTCTAATAGAAATATGTTTGATATGTTCTAGTACCTTGCTATATAAACAACACTGCAATTTTGCACACTGTAGGATAAATTCCTGAAAGTGGAATTGTGTGTCAAAAACTATGCGCATTTGTAATTTTGATAGATATTTCCAAACTGCCTTGTGATTTGGAGTGACCTGCACTCTCACCGGGGTTTCCCTGGTGGCTCATTGGTAAAGAATCCACCTGAAATGCAGGAGACACGGGTCTGATCCCTGGGTCAGGAGGATGCCCTGGAGAAGGGAATGGCAAGCCACTCCAATATTCTTGCCTGGAGGATCCCATGGACAGAGGAGCCCGGCAGGCTATGCTTCCTGGGGTGACAAAGAGCTGGCTATGACTGAAGCACCTGAGCAGGACACGGCTGCCGTACGGTTTTCAGTCTGCTTTCCAGTTTTTTGATCTTACAAATAGTGCTGCACTGAATACTTTTATGCACATGTCTTAGTGTTCTTTTGTGACTGTGTTTATAGATTCCCGGTAATAGGATTACTGCACCGAGGGGTGTACTTCCAATTTGAATTCACTGTCAAATTATCCTTTAAAAAGTAGACCAGTAACACTTCCAGCAACAGCATTTGAGAATGGCATCTTGCCCACAGCCTGACCAATACTGGATATTGACCAGCTTTTTAATTTTGACCTATGAACTCACTGAGAATTGATCTCTCGTCAGCATTTCTATAATGATGAATGAAGCTAACCATGTTTTCCTGTGTTTACTTTTCTGTAAATTCCATGTTCATATTCTTCCCTTTCTTCACTTTCGTCTTGAATTATTCAGTTTTTATTTATATGAATGTTTTCTAAACTGAGGAAATGTGGCTGTGGTCTGGATTGCTAATATTTTTCCCTGGATCTTTTTTTCTTTTGACTTTATTAATTATCTAATGTTAGAAAGTCTGGATTTGAGGCTCTGTGGGCTGCTTAAGAATGCCTACTCTGGCCCAAAATTACACGTATTTTGATCAGTTTTAAGTGTAGTCCCTCAGCTGTGTCCGACTCTTTGTGACCCCATGGACTGTAGCCCACCAGGCTCCTCTGTCCATGGGATTCTCTAGGCAAGAATACTGGAGTGGATTGCCATCTCCTTCTCCAAGGGATCTTCCTGACCAAGGGATCAAAGCTGGGTCTCTCGCATTGCAGGCAGATTCTTTACCGTCTGAGCCCCCAGGGAAAGAAAGAAAGAAAGAAAGATGCTCAGTTGTGTCCGACTCTTTGTGACCCCATGGACTGTAGCCTACCAGGCTCTTCCGTCCATGGGATTGCTTCCATCTGTCCTAAAGATTCATCTGGTGCCTGTTGTTCCTCAGTCCCCTTGAGACATCAGTTTAACAAAACGCTGAAGGTTGACCCTTTTGAGACGGTCCTAGCTGAGATCTTCCCCAATTCACAAATTCAGCCAAAATAACCAATATGCTTGAGGTTAATTTGATTTTTTTTCCTGGTTCCAAACTGTTGTCTGGGTTATTGATTATTTTCAAATGTCCTTTATACAGCCCTGATTGAATAAGCCATCCCATAAAATCTGGCCTAATTAAAGTCCTGCCCTTAAAACACAAGAATCTACTTGAATGCTTTTCCTGAAGCTTTTGGGGAAGAGGACTTCCTCCTTGGTCTTCTGTGTGCCCGCACCTTCAGCTAAACCATCCCTGAGAGTAGCTGGGACTTTTCGGAGGGCCTGCAGGGCAGCTTTGCGTGTGTGGAGGGGAAGGGGTTAATGATGGTGAGCCGCACAGATACTGGTAGACAAGATCACAGAAGTACAACCTGGGGGAAAGTCAGTATTTCTAAAGCTCTGGCCTCACGGGACTTTACCCCCCGAGTTTTAGCTCACAATGTTTTTGGAGTTTGTAAACCTTTTCATGGAAATCAGCCCACTGCTGTTTTACACAGCAACCCAGGGAGAGTCATAACACTGTTCTTAATATTTTTATGTAGGAAAATGGAAGTCCTGTGAGATGAAGCTAACACAGTGGGAAGGGCTGAGCTGGGACACAAGTCTCTTTCTTAGTACTCTGAGTCTTCTTGTCCTTCCCCAGTTCTCCCTGCCCTTCCTGGTTACATCAGCTTCCACGCAACAGAATCGCTAGGCTTAAATACAAACGCTTTTTAGCAATTGGGATATAATTGCTGTGTAATGTCATGCTGGTTCCTGCTCTACAGCTGTGTGAATCAGCTCTATATATGCGTGTATACCCTACCCTCATCCCACCCGTCTAAGTCATCACAGAGCCGGAGCTGAGCTCCTCATGCTGAACAGCGGCTTCCCACTGTCTGTCTGTTTTACACGCGTGGCAGTGTTTATGTCAAGCCTCATCTCCCGGGTCCCCCGCCCCCTCCTCCGCTCTGTGTGTACGTCTGGGCTCTGTGTCTGCATCTCCATTCCTGCCCTGGAGCTGGGTTCATCTGCAGCACTTAATGAAATAATCACCTCTGTGCTCAAGGAATGACGTAACTCTAAGGATGCTGACCTTCGACCTCCAAAAATAACTGAGCCAGGTCAGTAGATTAAGTAACACAGGATCCTGAGGCTCCTGGGATACGTTTAGATAGGGCTGCCATATAAAATATAGCTGCTGCTGCTGCTGCTAAGTCGCTTCAGTCGTGTCCGACTCTGTGCGACCCCATAGATGGCAGCCCACCAGGCTCCCCCATCCCTGGGATTCTCCAGGCAAGAACACTGGAGTGGGTTGCATTTCCTTCTCCAATGCATGAAAGTGAAAAGTGAAAGTGAAGTTGCTGAGTCTTGTCTGACTCTTAGCGATCCCATGGACTGCGGCCCACCAGGCTCCTCCATCCATGGGATTTTCCAGGCAAGAGTACTGGAGTGGGGTGCCATTGCCTTCTCGGATAAAATACAGCATCCCTAGTTAAATTCACATTTCAGATAAACAATGAATAATTTTTAGTATGAGAAAGCCCCAAATATTGCATGGGACATACGTACCCTAAAAATATATATATTTGAAGTTAAAATTTAACTGGACATTCTGTGTTTGTAGTTTCTAAATCTGACAAGTCTAATAGAGGAGAGACAGTTTCTTGATACATATAACAAGATTTATGATATTCTTGGTCTGAGGAGGTATTAGCTGAGTTGCAGCAGTGACTTCCTAACATAGAAACTAATATAGAAATATAGAAAGGTCACCTTGTAACACTTTAAATCTCATAGACAAGAAATACTTGTGCTCATTTTTCTTGGTATCAAACTAAAAAGTTAATCAAGCATTAAGTATCAAAGTCTTAGCAATTACAGAGGATGTGTGCAATTATTTATCTTTAAATGTGGTCTTTGCATCATTATCAACAATTCTGAATAAAAAAGGAAACACCACCTTACTTCAAAATACAGTTTTGGTGAACAATAAGTTCAGTCAATGGAACACAATGAAAGAAAATGGTATCCAAAATTATTTTTAAGAGTGTTCATATAGATATTGACATGGAAGTGTGTTGAGGATAGAATATTGAATAGAAATACCAGCTGCTGAAGTATCGTATTTTTGCAAAACAACTGTCTTTTGTCCATTAAAGTGTAACATCCCCGCTCATGCTTCAGCATCTCTGAAATTAGGACGCCTGTAGGATTTATTGCCATTATCAGTGCTGTTGGGCAGCCAGCAGACGATGTCCCTGTCATCGATGAGAACTCAGTGATGGCTGGCCATGGTGTCAGCTCACTGCGTTATCTGCATTGTTGGCACAACATAGTTAGAGTTTGCCATTGAAAATGTCCTCCAGGATTACACTGTGATTCAGCATTGAAACAAAGCTATTTTCTGTGCAGAAGCTTGAAAACGAAGTAGAGGGGACTAAATTAGATTTCAGTGAAACAAATTTTCTTTTTTATCTTGGAGAAATAATCACAGTTCTATATTGTCTTGCAGAGCAGCATGTGCTTAACAGAACCCAAGAAAGAAAGAGACTCACAAGTAGATGAAGGGATGTTGTCTTTTGTTTCTGAGAAATGTACAGGATTGCCGATGACAAGCCAAGGAAAGCAACATAAGACAGCTCATGTATTTCTGGGCCTGTGAGCCAGGGCCAGGGAGGGCTGAGGCGGAGCTAGGGTAGGCAGCCCAGCCAGCAGCTGGGGACTCTGGCTGCCTGGTCTGTCCTGTTGGCTTCTGGTCCAGCCTAGGCTGGGCTCTCGGCAGCTAAAGCCAAAGGCAGGGAGAGGTTGAGGAGGCTCCACATGGTGCCTGGAATTCCCCTGCTGACCCTCCCCAGGGCCAAAGCAGCTATCTGAGCAATAGGAGAAGGAATGGTTTTGGGCGAGAGGGTACGGACAGACAGGGATAATGCTACCCCTTAATTTGCATTTTATCTGTTATCTGGAACTTACCCTGGTCACTTGGGAGCCTCAGGCAGAGGGAAATCCTTAGGACTCAGACCAATGGCCAGATTTGCCCTCGGAGCTGGCCCCAAACCTCTGACCCAAGGATCCTTCTTCCCCAGCAAAGCGAGGAAGGGAATTCATAGCCACTGGAGTCTATGGTCCAAGATACAAAGAGAGCAGGAGCCACGAAGGACTAGGCCTGTGGTCTCCCAGGATAAACCATCTCATGCCCCTACCAACAGCCAGTTGAATGTCTTTTCTCTCAATATTTTCTCCATCATATCTCCCTAACAATAGTAATAATAATGCTAATTGAGTGCTTACTATGTGCCAGCCACTGTCCTAAGTATTTTATAAATATCATCGCATTTAATCCTCAGGCTTCCCAGGTGACTCCGTGGTAAAGAATCCTCCTGCCAATGCAGGAGATGCGGATTCAATCCCTGAGTCAGGAAAATCCTCTGGAGGAGGAAATGGCAACCCATTCCAGATTCTTGCCTAGAAAATCCCATGGATGGAGGAGCCTAGCAGGTTACAGTCCATGAGGTCGCAAGAGTCAGACACGACTGAGCACATATGCATTTAATCCTCACCATAGTCTGGGAAGGTAGGTGTTATTTTCTGAATTTTACAGAATAGCAAATTTAGGTTCAAGTCCACCCAATAAGTGCAGGAACAGAACTCAAACTTCAGGTTCTCTGGCTGCAAATCCCCTGCTCTTAAGCACTACCTGCAGAACATCTCTCTGAACGAAGACCCCTGACCGGAGCCGTCCTCTCCAGACTAATCCCACCGCCGCTGTTTTACTCCTGCTCCTTGGAGCTGCTTCCTCTCTCTGCTTCCCACCTACACACCAAGCAACGAGCAGAGCCAGCCCACACTCTGTCACCGTCCCCTGCGCCCTCAGTGGGCGCTCGGTCCTCGGTAACTCCCAGGATCCCTTGTGCCTCCAGCCCGGAACTCAGCTATGTGAGCCTCCCATGATCCTTGGTGCCCCCCCATAATCCCCTGTGCCCCACAGCCTGGCTCTCAGCCTTCTGTGCCTCCCCCAATCCCCCTGTGCCTCCCACAATCCTCTGTGCCTCCCACAATCCTCCGAGCCTCCCACAATGTCCTGTACCCGCAGCCTTGATCTCAGCCTTCTGTGCCTCCCCCAATCCCCCTGTGCCTCCCATAATCCTCTGTGCCACCAGCCTTGATCTCAGCCTTCTGTGCCTCCCTCAATCCCTCTGTGCCTCCCATGATCCTTTCTGCCTCCCATGATCCTCTGTGCCTCCCACAATCCTCTGTGCCCCACAGCTTGGATCTCAGCCTTGGGTGCCTCCCCCAACCCCTCTGTGCCCAAAATTAGCAGATACTGTCTCCTAAATACCACTTTGGGCCTGCTGGCTCCCCGTGGCTGGCTGAATTAAAGACACCCTTCTGAGCCTGACCACTGAGGTAGGCTGGGACCTCTGTATTCACAGGGCCTGGCCCAAGCCCAGATCCAGCTTTCTAAAGTGCCCCTCCCATAGAAGGCTGGCTGGGGCCAGGTCTGAGACTCCTGCTCTGACCAGAGTCCTATCTCTACAGTCCACTACGGGGCCATGCATGTAATCGCAATACAGTTAGTAATTCTAAAGCCAAGTCTCTTCAATTCCATCATGAGCTCCTTGAGGCCTCGCTCGTCACGTGACACACGCAGTGGGCAGCGGTCTCTGTGCTCGAGGGTCCACCGCCAGGCCAGGATGGGGCCCTGCAGGAGCACTGCTGCACCAGATGTGGGTCCTAACCACAGGCATCCCCAGGCTGACACTTGGACCCCAAGAGGTGGTAAGGGAGAGCAGGCTGGGACCATGGCAGGAGAGGCACGAGGGGACAGCCTGACACGCCTCGGGGCTCCAGCTCTGACCGTAAGACCACTGACCAAAGAACTAGTCTGGCATCTGACTCAGTGGCTTCTGGAGTCAGTGGCTCTGGAATAGAAAATAAACAAGTGCCAACTCCATTCTTTGCCCAACTCGAAAAGAAAAGTGAAATAAAAGTAGCTGCAGCCAGGACAGAAAGCAAATGAACTAACTTGATTTTTAAAGGCTTCTTTCCATTGAACGTTGTTTTATTTATTTTTTTTTATTTTTTATTTTTTTTGTTTTGTTTCATTCACAAAGTTTATTATGACCTTTTATTGCTGCTAAGTCGCTTCAGTCGTGTCCGACTCTATGTGACCCCATAGACGGCAGCCCATCAGGCTCCCCCGTCCCTGGGATTCTCCAGGCAAGAACACTGGAGTGGGTTGCCATTTCCTTCTCCTATTTTTTTTTAGTTTTTGTTTATTTTTTAAGCTTTTTTTTTTTTTTTTTTTTTTTTTGGCCACGCTACGAGGCATGTAGGATCTTAGTTCCCTGACCAGGGATTGAACCCGTGCCCCCTGCACTGGCAGCATGGAGGCTTAACCACTGGACCACCAGGGAAGTCCCTGAACATTGTTTTAATTCAGAGTAATTCTTGGGTTGATTCTACTGAGACCTAAGTGTGCCAGGAAGTGGGGGCAGAAAAGGAAACAAGAGTAGAGAAAGTTTTGTTGGGAGGTGCTGGTGGATAGAATTCAGGGGAGACCCAGGGTTGGAGGTCAATGTCTGTGAATACCTCCCTATGCAACAGGGAAAGGCCACGGGGCAGGGAGCAAGGAGAGAAGGGGGAGTGATGACCTACACAAAATGGAGAGCTCTCCGTGACAGTGGGGTCTAAGAAAAATGCTCGAGGAGGGTACGAGGGGATTACGTATTATTATTTATTATATTATATTTAATATATTAATATTTTATTTTAAATAAAGAGGGGAACACACCCAGAACTTGCATCCCAACTGCTCAGCCCAAAACAGATCTAAAGGGAAATGGAAAGAGAAGGCACATTATGACGATTCTGTAAGTAGCTCTGAATTTCCTCCCAAGTTTCTATTTCAAGGATTCCACACGAGGATGTGTGTTGTAAACTAGTCCACACAGGCCTTGGCCTTCAAGGAAATTATAGCAGAGACTGCCAACCTGGGGTGCATTTGAGATTGTCCAGAGTATGTGGTTGAGATTGGGCCACCAATCACATCGTGTGGAGTTTTCACACCACCAAGCAATTCTCATGGAGAAGGCAATGGCAACCCACTCCAGTACTCTTGCCTGGAAAATCCCATGGACGGAGGAGCCTGGTAGGCTGCAGTCCATGGGGTCGCTAAGAGTCGGACACGACTGAGCAACTTCACTTTCACTTTTCACTTTCATGCATTGGAGGAGGAAATGGCAACCCACTCCAATGTTCTTGCCTGGAGAATCCTGGGGACGGCGGGGCCTGGTGGGCTGCAGTCTATGGGGTCGCACAGAGTTGGACATGACTGAAGCGACTTAGCAGCAGCAGCAGCAAGCAATTCTCGGACACCAGCTGGGTGTGCTACAATTCCATTCTGACCCTATCTACCTGGAGACAGCATCAGACCCCACAGGTTAAGGGCTCAGCCCCACAAGATGCACCCTCCGCCTCACTTCACACCCCAGTTGCAAGTCCAGGTTGTCATCTGTGCTTCTGAGCAATCAGAAGTTCGCAGAACCCGCTCCTAGGGTGGCATTAATTTGCTAGATTGGTTCATGAAACTCTGAGAAACATTTTACTTACTAGATACCTGTTTCTTATTTAAAAAAAAAAAAGATAAAGCTCAGGAACAGTCCGACAGAAGGAATCTGCAGGGCAAGGGGCGGGAAAAGAGCGCAGAGCATCCGTGTCTTCCTCCCACCAGCCACTCTTCCCAAACCTCTGACATGCACACAACCCAGAAGCCCTTTGAACCCCACCCTTTGGAATTTTTATGCAAGCTTCACTACATAGCATGACTGGTTAAATCATTGGCTATTGGCTATTGATCTGACCCTTCTCTCCAGAGGTCCAGGGGTGACCCTAAAAGTCCCACTCTGTAATCATGTGGTTGGGGCCTCTGGCAACCAGCCCTCCTCTTTTAGTTACCTAGGTTCCAAAAGTCACTCCATTAATGTAACAAAAGGCATCTTTAGAGCTCTTACCACTTAGGAAATTTCAAGAGTTGTAGGAGCTCTGTGCCAGACTTGGGGATGAAGACCAAATATGTATTTATTTTTAAACATATCACAATCACATCACAATAGTCATTCACTCTGTTCCTTTAACCCTTAGACATCTAGATGACTTTGGGATTACACTTAGGAGCTTCACGGTGTTTGTGGGAAGGTGGGATGGAGGGGAGATGATTCTGTGATGCCAACCCAAGTCCAAGTAGAGAGCTACCTAGGATAGACCATGAACAAGTGAATAAACGCATCAGCTAAACCTTGTCTTCATGTGGCATTTCATGAAATGACTTGGCTTCTTTCATATGAAGTCTCTGGTGATGGGAGAAGATGGTGCCATCAGAATTTCTTAAAAGTCACCAAGGGCAAGAGGAAGAGCTAGATTGGCCCCTCAAGCCTGAGGATCTGTGTCTGTGACTCAGCGTTTGGCCTGGGCGTTGGGTTCCCTTGCAGGAAGGGACAACCACTACTCCCTTCAAGAAAGGAGGCCAGGAGCTTCCTGGCTGCTGAGATCCATTCTCAGGGAGCCCCGTTGAGCCCCAGCAGGGGCTCGCTCTGTCCTTCCACATTCTCGTGCTCATCAGTGTAGAAACGCTCAAGGTGACAGGTTAGTGGGTTGTAAAACACGACAGAGCACCTGGACAGAGGTCATGGACCAGGGCACAAACAGTGTGACGCACAAGAGTTTGTCCCCAGTGCCCAGAATTGAGCTACTCTTGGAAAAACAAAGTCACGGGTATTGAAACTCAGCTTCCTTAGGTAGGAAAGCTGAGGAGAACAGCAGAGTTGCCTTCTTAAAAGTTGAGCTTCAAGTCCCTGCCTTGACCTGTATTAGCTATGTCTCTGATGATTCTTCTTTCCATTTTAAAATCAGGAAATAGCTCAAAGATGTTCTAAGAATTTAATAACAACAACACTTAACAGGGCTTACTTATTTACCCTGTGCCAGGCACTGTTCTAAGCACTTTATGCATATTAATTCACTAAGTCCTCACCGTGACCTTATGAAACAGGTACTGTTATTCAGACAAATTCATCAATGAGAAAAGGGAAGCCCAGAGCAATCCGGTGCCTCTCTGAAGATCACGCAGCTGGAAGGTGGGAGGGCTGGAGGCTAAACCCAGGCAGCTTAACCTCAGGGTCGATAACGACACTATGTAAGAACATGAGCAAACATAAAGAGGCAGAGAGGAAAAGGTACTCAGATGACTGCATTTCACTGTTTTTAAAAGACAGTTTCCCCCACACTTTACCATCTTGAAAGTCTTCTGTGTTCATATCTGAAAAATTGCTAGATTCAATTAATTAGGAAATGACCTTGAGGTGGAACTAATTTCTGAATAATTCTTCCAATTCCAAGTTGTCTCTTTGTTACTGTAATAAACGTAGTTAAAATGAAGCATTTATTGTCCGCCTACTGTGGATAGTGGCTAGCCAAGCCCACGCTGGAGCTCTAAACACCAGATGAGCATCAGCCACACGACCTCATCTTCCACCCCCGACCCAGCGCCCCCGCACTGGCTGCACAGGCCTCCTTCCCTTTTTGAGACACAGTTGAGCGTGTAGGTCCCTCTGCCTGGAAATCCTCTTCCTTACAGCTCCCTCTTAATTTCTGTGTGTTCTCTGTTCAAATGGTGGGGCCCTGGCCATCACTCTTTCAACCTGGGTCCTTCCTCAAACTCACTACCCGCTTCTGACTTCATTTTGATTATGGCTCACCTCCTTTTGGATGTAAACTCCATGGGAGAGGCCAGTTCAGCCTGATTTTCTTGGTTGGTTGAGTAGGTTTTGCTTCTGCACACCCAGTATCTAGAATAATGCCATGGACATTGTGGCTTTCTACAAATACTTCTTGAATGAATGAATGGGTGAGGACTCATTGAAGATTCTTGTTCAGTGTTGAAGGAAGATTTACTCTGAGAGTATCTGCTTATCTTCAGAGCAGGGAGGCCGTGAGGAGAGGCCAGGCAGAAGGTTAAAGGGCCTGCATTCTACACCTTGTCTCATTAGCAGTCCCAGAGGAGTGGCCAACCTTCAGAAGAACTGGGATGAAACAGAACACTTTGGCAGAGTGCTAGACAGCATCTCGATTAATTTTGTGATTTAGAAAAGTAAGGAAAGAACCACCAAATGCAAGGCATCAATCTTGCCTGGATCATAGCTTTTAAAAAGAAAGAAAAGAGCTCTAAAAGAGATTTTGGAGATAATTGGGAAATTTTGAAAATGAGCTAAATATTAGATGCTATGGGAAATCCCACGGACTGAGAAGCCTGGCAGGCTATAAGTCCATGGGGTCGCAAAGTGTCAGACATGACTGAGCAACGAAACAACAATTAGGGAATTCTGTTAATGTAGCTCTGATCATGGTACTCAGGTTAAGCAGAAAACTCCTATTCCCAGGGACATGTGCTGAAATGTTTAGCTCAGAAGTAGCATAATAAGTTCTGCAACTAGCTTGTAACTGCACTCTGGGAGCACGTACTGCTCACTCAAATGATGGCCATCCGCTTTGACCCCTCAGGAGTCAGGTCCCTGCCGCCACCATGCCGAATGGTGTTCTGAGCCCACTTTCACCCATAAGAGCAGGGGCTTCAGTGGGAGAAGGGGCTGGTGTGGGACCACAGTGATAGAATCAGGACTGTCAACATTCTGGCTTTCCACCTGGGTCCTGGATTAGGACATTGGTTTGAAAGTAGCTTTGATTCTCTTTCCTTCACATGGTAAATTCAACTCCCTGGGCCTCTTTTTCTTTACCAGCCCAATACGCAAACAGTGAGGCAATGCAGTTCAAGACCTTGGTAGTTTCTCGGTATCCATCTTTGTTTTGCTTCTCTTCATTAATAAAGATGAATTCACCTCCTAGGTCACCTAAGTTTTCAGAGCAAATGACAAGCTAGTATCCTCAGCTTTGCTACACGGAGAGGAAACTCAGAAATATGAAGTGTGTTTTTCAAAGGCAAAACTTTGAATGGTAAAGAATCTCGAATGAGACCCAGGATTTCCAGTTCTCAAACTTCAGCCTTTTTCATGGCAAGAGTTTAGCATTCTTCATTGGAACTGATTACTTTCTTTTCCATTTCAAAAAGCCTGCAGTCCAGGCAGGAAAAGACCAGTCACTCACCCACAGGGGGCGGGGCCTGCTTCCAGCGGCACCGGTGGAAAGTTACCTGATTTTGTTTTTCTCTGTTTTGCAGCCTGTACCTGAGTGCAAATATCAGGGATTTCAGACATGCCACACTGAACTTCAACCTTGCAGGATTCAAATCCATTTTATCTTAAAAGAATGCATCCCCTTTAATTTAAAAAAGGAAAAAAAAAGATCATTTTAAAGCAGCCAAGGCAGAGATTCTGTGATTTGCAGGAAGAAGTTTATAAATTTATAAACTTATAAATTTATAAATAGGATTATAAATAGGGCAAAGTGTACCCTTTCTCTGAAATTCAAAATCCTTGCAAGTACCATGGCTGGGAATTTAAAGGAAGTCATCTAAAAGTCGAACGTTTGTCTTCATCATGGTTTTCCAAACAAAATGAAAACTGTCGGCAAAAACACACCAACTTTCAGAGACCGAGAGAAGCTGGTGAAAGGGACCTGGGTATCCCTGCGGTGAGGCCTGGGAGTCGGGGGGCCTTTCCTGCTGTTTGAAAGAATATCTATACAGGGAGACTGAGATTTCATCTCACTGACAAGGTGAAAAGTCAACAGTAATTCTGAAAAAACTATATATATATATTTCCTGAAACCAGGAGAAGCAGCTTTTGAAAGTACAAAGCAAGTTTCTACAGGCGGGCTGGTGAGGCCTCACAGTGAGGCCAGAGCCGGCGAACGAAGCCGGAGCCTGGGCGACCCCTCTGGGCCCGCTGCGGTGCTTTTCCCATTTCAGGGTGAACCTGGGGCTTCTGCCATGTGAATGTGCCAGCCCCCACGGGGCCCCAGCCCTCCTGGAGCCCCTGGTCTCTCCTAGGAGCGAGCGCTCAGTTTGACCTCAAGTGGTTGGAGGGAAGGGACCCGAAAAGAGAGGCAACCTCAGGGCTCATTTCTTGAGATCAGCTCTCAGGAAAGAAAAAGAAAAGCCAGAGCACATTTTTGCTTGCCCTCCGACTTTTACCTGAGATGTAACACGATAACCATACATAGGCGTAAGAAAAATGGCAACATACCGGCTAGTGAAGGCTGCCTCCACTTCTCAGAGGTTCGTGAGCTTTGACCAGGAGAACCAGACCTCACTTCAGACGGCATTTATCACTAGAGAGTGACAAACAGCTTGCTCTCACAGGGTAGGAGGGCAAAACAACAAAGTGGGCTGAGGAGGGAAAGAAATGATCAGAAACATTAACAAGTAGCAGCTGCGGACCCCCTGCAGCAGGGGTTGGGGAGGGGAGCAGCCCTGCTGATGTTATTAGTTTTGCATGTCTCTTTTTATCTATCTTTAAAGAAAAATACAGAATGTGAACTCCGTTTGTGTTGCTCACTGTTGTGATACCAGAGCTGAGCAGATAAGGAGGCGCTTAATAATTGTTGGCGAGAACAAATAAGTAGATTGTAAGTACGTCAGAAACGATTGGTTCAAGAGGAGAGTCAGACTGGCTTCCAAATGTTGATCAAGAGCTGGAAGTAGGATGAGCCAAGGGTATGCTTAATAGGCTCCTAGGATCAGGTGACTTTTCTAGAGCTAGAATTCTGAGGAGGTGGCAAGGTAATAGACTGCAGTCTTCCTGAGAAGAAAGAGTTAAACAGGTTGAAGCCTGCGTGTCTGAGGGGAATGTGTTCGGCAGGGGTAAGGGCCTTCAGCCCGGCTTAGCGAGCTTGACCAAAGGTGACGATGGCTAAGGGCTAAGGTTGTGGCCTCCCTCCCTCCCTCCAAATCGATCCTTCAATGTGACTTATCAGAAAGAGAAAGAAACTTGTTTACTTTAAACCCCTGGATCCCATAAAGGGAGTGGGGAAAGGCTTAAAACCCACAGAGGCTCAGGGCTGGCGCCCACAGCTGCCCCCACACAGCCCGCAGAAGGCACATCCCACTGGCAGAGAAGGGGCCCGGGGCGGAGAGACGCCCGCGCGGACTGGAAGGTAAGTGCGTCCCCTCACACTTGTCCGCGTCTTCCAATGCCTCTGTGCAATTCGGGCTGTTCCTTTGCGGGGGGAACACTGACTTTGAGAAGTGGGGGTGAGGTGCGACCCAGGTGTTTAAAAAAACCCCCTGAGCAATGTGTCAGGTTACACACACCACATTTTAATTCATCTGCCATGATTATTCTGTGTCTTCAGAAAGCCTAAGAAAACCAGAGACTTTCCTAAAGATGCTTCTGCCCACCCAGTGGAGGGAGAGAAGATCCTTCCCAGGTGGCTTTAGTGGTAAAAACCCGCCTGTCAGTGCAGGAGATGTGAGAGACGCGGGCTGGATCCCAGGGCTGGGAAGATGCCCTGGAGGAGGGCATGGCAACCCACTCCAGTATTCCTGCCTGGAGAATCCCATGGACAGAGGAGCCTGGCAGGCTACTGTTTATGGGATCACAAAGAGCAGGACACGACTGAAGTGACTCTGCACACGTGGAGGGGTCATGGACTTTTATTTCTGGCCTTGGGGTGGCTATATATGAAGCCAATTTCTGTTTTATGATGGTCTGATTTATCAATAACGTAAAGGCCTTTGAACGAGAGTCTACCAATAGGAGACTAGCATTCGGACATTTATTTGACCAGAAACCCTCCCTTCTTTCAGAGCAAGCATGGCTGCAAGGCTCCCTATATTTTGTCCTTCTACTTCTAAAACTCCAACATTGGAATTCTTCCTCTGTCCAACTAGGATTGTTCCCTGGACAGCACTGGAATCAGCTGGGCACCTGCATAGAAATGACACTGGTTCCTAGGAATCCCCAGACTTCAGCAGTTCTCTTTAAAGAGAGTCTACTGAGGGACTTCCCCAGCGGCCCAGCCGCTAAGACTCCGAGCTCCCAGTGCAGGGGACTAGGGTTCGATCCCTGGTCAGGGAACTAGATCCCACATGCTGCCTCTGAGACCCGGTGCAGCCAAACAATATTAAAAAAAAAAAAAAAAAAGTCTACTGAGACTCCCAACTTGGTTGAGAATTTGCCCGATGATTCTCGTTCTTCACCTCTGGTGATAGCAGGTGTAATAGATACATGCATAAGCTTTCCAGATTCCCCTGATTTCAGGCAGGAGAGGGCAGGAGGAGAAGGGGGTGACAGAGGACCAGATGGCTGGATGGCATCACCGACCCAGTGGACTTGAGTTTCAACAAACTCTGGGAGATGGTGAAGGACAGGGAAGCCTGGCGTGCTGCAGTCCATGGGGTTGCCAAGAGTCAGACACGACTGAACAACTGAACAAAAGGTAGATTTCAGTGAAAAAAGAAATACTTCCTTGCCCTCTATTGAAAAGAACATTCTATTTTTAAATTTCCATGTGCTTTCAGAATGACAAGACTCAGGCATATGTTATGGACTTCTTTTGTCTTCTAGACTATAATAGCCTACAAGACTCAAATTGATGTGTTTAACACATCTATTTGAAATGACAGGAAATGCGAATGTGGAATTTTAAAAAGCGCATCTCCGTGTTTCACTTGCTTCTTAAGAATCTTTTTTAGGTGCTGAAGGGGTAGGTTTGCTGCAAACTAACGCTGTGTGGTCCCCAAAGCACTCTTTCCTCAGCCCTCGGGAGTTGGCCCTGCAAGGTTCTCAGACCCTGGGGCATGACACGTGGAAGCAGGCCAGGCTGCCCACGCCCCGATCTGACCCGAGGAAGCACAGGGAGCTTTGTGATATTCTGGGTGCTTGTAAATCCAAGACATCTTTCAGGGAGCTGTGATGCCCACAGAATACTTACAGGCTGGTAGATTCACTAGAGGATTTGTGAAGGCCTTCTCCTCAACAAACTCCCCCTTTCTGCCTATTCCCCACTTAAGAAAACAAACCCTTGACTTTCTTTTTTTTCTTCTTTTTTCTTTTTTTAAACCCTTGACTTTAAAAGAGGAGCAAAATCCAGTCTCTCCCGATTTTCATACCCGCAAGCTCAATAGGAAAACGGCAATCTGAATTGACCACGGCAACTAGAAACATCTAGAGATTCTGTCCAGGTTGGGAAGGTGAGGGAGGGGAGCCCAGGACATGGCTCAGAAATTTCATTTTAATGAACAGCTGTTTAGGAATGCCTGGGACTCAGCTTCTCTCAGGAAATCTCAGGAAGTAAGGCTCAAGGAGAGATGGTGGGAGATTTATGGAGCTGAGATCAGAGGAGAGAAATTTAACAAGATCCCCCAAGGCCTTTACTAGCTGTGAAAAGACTGCTGGCGTGTGGATGCATCATGCTGAATTAATTTCCAACCCCTTTGCCTTTAAGGATTCATTTTTTCCATAGGAAATAGCAGGTGTAATGATTTCCCAACCAGCTTATAAACTACTTTCAGTTTTTCATTAACTGGTGCTATTTAAGTTCAGGGGTTAAATTTGAAAATATGAAAGTTTTTTTTTTAAACCTGCAGAATGAGAAGTGACTACGTAAATTTTAAAAACTATATCCAAGTAGATCCTGGCATTAACCACTTGCAATTTTTTTATTGGTGACATATGATTGGATGGCATTTGAAAAAAAAAAATGAGAACATTTGACTTGCCCATTTAAACTACTTTGCAGGTGGACAGAATTCAACCACTCCTGCAGAAGCAAAGGAGTAATAAAAGATGATGGCCATTATAATTTAAAATTGTTCACAAGGCCAAGAACATAATAGGCACTCAATAAATGTGTTTGATTGATGCCATAATACCATAAAATAGTTATACTGTATAATAAAGCATTCTGCTAATAATTGCTAGGAAACTAGCCTGCAGCTCCGTCTCTCAGCACAGCGCTAACTTCTCATGCTTGTGGGCAAGCAGGGTAGAAGAGGGTGAGTTCTAACCTCCCAATTTTCAGGGGAGTATTTTGCAATAAGGAATTTTTATTAGGGAATCCACGCCCCAAAAAAAGGTTCTTAAAGATGTTTACATTCTAATTATTTTTCTCATTACAAAAGCATTACATTCATTGCAGAATGAATAAATGCAGAGACCCAAAAGAAGAAAAAAACCACACTGTAATTCCACCACTCTGACATAGCCAGGGTTAATAGTTGATGTGTTTGCCCCAGGCACATATACCAGTTTTCACAGAAAGGGCATTTGAAATGGTTTTACAAACTACTTCTTCACTGAATCTCTTTCCAAGTCAACAACCATTTTTCTATAACATCACCTCAAATGACTAGGATGTATTGTAAATATGTCATACTTCTCTTATAATTGGACAGTTGCTTGCAGTTTTTACTGTTATAAACGGTGCCCCTGTGGACAACCTGATAGGTAAACCTTTCTACAAATGGGTAGAAAAGAAAATCTTTTCTACAAACTTGAGGACTTTTTCCTGGCCATGAATTTCCTGGACCGAAGAAGTCGAGGTTTGTTTAGAGGAGGCGACACCATTAACACATTCACTGCCTCCTCTCTCTTTTCCCTGTTTACGCTTCTACCTTCTGTCTTTGCAGGTTAATGAAAGACTGACCCACACGGGGCTCACCTGGAGACGGGGAGTGAGGTCAGACATTGCTGGGAGGCTCTAAGAAGTGAAATGACCTCAGGAGTCTGTCTGGCAGAAAACCCTCCAAGCGTGTCCTACCAGGACCTTTGTCACTAGTGAATGATTCTTTCCAACTGAGCTAAGATTTCTGCAGCCTCTCAGCATGATAGGTACATCCCTGGAGTGACCAGGAAGAGGGGTTTCTGTTCTATGTCCCTCAGGCAAAGACAAAGCAGATGAACCTGGCTAAGTCATCAGGAGAGGGGAAAAACCAGAGATGGTTCATCACATGAGCAGCTGCACCCAGCATGCCAGGGCTTTGCGGTAGCAATCGGGGTCAGCTGGAACTCTAGAGCCGGTCTGCAGTGGGAGTCCTGGGAGTAGTGCCCAGGGGAAGAATTCCCCCTGAAGAGAGCAGACCTCACATGGGCTGGGTGGGACTCTGCTGACGCTCTGCACCCTGTAAAGGTGATCCAGGGTCTCAGACAGGAACCAAAGGAGGTCAGTCCTTAATGGAAAGATGAGCACATGAACACAGTAAAAAAAAAAAAAAAAAAAAAACAGAAAAAACAAACAAACAAACAAAAAAACGCTGATGTTGTACACCTAAAATGAATATGTTTTACATTTCAATAAAACTAGAAAGGAAAAAAAGAGGCAGGGATCAACATTCTGACTGTAGAAGCTGAGTGACTTGCATGGTATGCTCACAACCACACAGCCCAGGCTGAAGAGGGCTGTTGCAAGGCCTGCCTGTGAATAAGGGCCATTTTTACTGGGGGGGGAAAAAAATGCAGAAGCGTTCATTTTCCAGTTATTAAGAATGGGTTGATTTTATGCCCAAAGCAAGGCTCTGGTTAACAACTCAGTTATCCTGGGGGAAAGAGTAAACTGGCCTCTACCCTTTTCCATTTCCAGCATTTGGGAGAAAGAAAGGATTAGATAAAATGCTTTATTTTCTCTCATGCTACATTGTGGGCAGGAGTGCATATATTAGGCAGAAACCATTTTCAACAGGAAATCAAGTAAACCAGGAGGATTTATTCACAGGAGGCTCCCTTTGGCTAGAAAAGGAGAATTATTAACAACAATGGAATAGTTCTCTCTTTCCATGTTCCTCCTCTTCCCCCCCGCCCCCGGCCCCCACCACCACCTCCCACTCGCTACTGTGAGGGGAAACCACCGCGGTGAGATTCGACATCTGAGCCCCTGTAAACGCCTCTGTATCCAACAGCCATACTGAGAGTGGATCACAGCTTGTCTGAACGCTAGGTCCCCATGCAGCATAACTGTTCTCAGACTGCAAGGCTGACCCCAGTTACTGATGCTGGACTGGGGTAGATAGTGAGGAAGAGAGTCAGGGAGGATCCATTACTCCAGTCGTGTTATTACCGTTTATGATGTTGTCTTCCACTAAGTATTTGTTTTCTAAAATCAGTTCCCACTAGGGATTCTTTTTCTCTCTTTGCCCTTTCAGAAAATTGATGCAACCAGATTTCCCATCCATTTCTGCAGGAAGTCTTCCTTCCCCTTGCAGGTGGCCGCAGATCACAGGCAACAGATCCCTTTATTAGCGTGTCTGTTGCAGCACACGCAAGTCCAGCGTCTTTCTTTCTCTCCATTGCTCAAGATGCTCCCAACCGGTTATCCCTCTTTTTTCTTTGCTCAGGTCTCTCCGTGAAACTGACGCGATTCTCTGATGGTGCTCAGAGACTGGTGGAAGGTGCAAGTGAAGTTAACACTTCCACGGCTACTGGCTTCCCTTAGCAGAGCTGTGGAGTGTGACAATGGTGTTTGTGTCCAAACTATCAAACGCCATCATCACACTAAACAGCTACTGTTAGGCAGTCCTTCTGCTCCCTGAAGGTGTTGGCATCTGCTCGGTATGGGCAGGAATGTTCATCTCATAGCAGGGCTCCCAGTCCTGTGTCATTGCTGAGGAAATTCTGGTCCTTTTGCTCATAACCAACATGTCATCTGAATGTTGCCTCTTCTCATGCTGTTGTTTTAAATAATTAATTGATTTTGAGTCTTTGTGTTTTCCCAAGTCAATAAAACGATTGCACCGTGCCCCAGAGCACCCAAGCAGCAGGTTAGTCTCGTGGTAATTGTTCAACCCACGCTTACTGAGCTGAAATGGAGAGGAAGATGGTAGATGCGGAAAACTAAAGCTGGTTTAAATCTAGGGTTTGTAAACCACATGCTTGTAGGTAAAAAATGAAGGTATGTGGATCTTCTACTTGTCATCATGAAGACGACTTTCCAATAAACGTGTACGTGGCCTAAATGAACTTTCAGAAATTCTAGAACGTGTTTGATTCCTACTGATTTTGATCAGTCACCAGGCTGACTGCTGAATTTGTATGCTAGGTCCTGATGGGTTTCCATCAGGAAATTACATGAACTACATATGGGCTGTCATAGCGAATCTGAGCATTTTAAGCCCAGTGTAGCACCTGGGACACTTGGCCAACTGGGTGGTCTGGTTTGAAACACGTTCTTTCTCTGAGAAGTTTAAAGTAAGAGGTAGGTTCTGTCTATGCTGGGTTAACACTTCTCTCCTGCAACTTGGCTATATGAACACTTATATGTTTAATCAGGAGCTTCCCTAGTGACTCAGTGGTAAAGAATCTATGCCTGCAGTATAGGAGATGTGGGTTTGATCCTTGAGTCGGGAAGAAACCCTGGAGAAGGAAATGGCAACCCGCTCCAGTGCCAGGCCCTAGGAAATCCCACAAACAGAGGAGTCTGGTGGGCTAGAGTCCATGGGGTCGCAAGAGTCAGACATGACTTAGCAACTAAGCCACCACCAGGTTTAACCAAGTTGAAAGGGGCTGGAGTGACCATCAGAGGCCAGTTCTGATTTATTTATTTATTTACCCCTCATTTATCAAGTAAACATGTATTGAGTGGCTACGTTGGGCCAGGCACTGCCCTAGGCGCTGGGCAAGCTTTTAAATTAGTGGGCGTTCACTGCCTCATGATGTGTCTGAGACTATTCTAATTGTTCCAGTTACCTGGTGGTGGCAGCGGGGTGGGGGGGTGGGGGGGGGGAGGGGCGGGGGGCGGGAATCAAATGAACAAAACTTCGCAAAAGTGTTCCAAGTTCCTTGCTGGAAAGGACCACGTGAGTCCAGTCCACCTGCCTATGTACACAGCACAGGTCCTGAGGGACTTCCACCTGGAGAATAGGAGAGTCCTTTCCTGTCTGACCCCCAGCTCCTTCCCCTCCCATATTTCCTCCCTCCTGACATTGTCCATGCTCAAGCCAGACCCCCCTGAAATAATTCACACACTGATACTTCTTTTTTGGGTTTTTCTGGAGAGCATGCTAATTGAAGGAGAGTAGGCAGAGAGCGCGACTTTGCACGAATCACCCTGTGCACAATATTTCACTTGACCAGACAGCGCAGAACAAAGCTGCCAGGATTGGAATCCACAGAGACTCAGCATCCACTGAGACCGGGCGTGGTTCTGGAATGGTCTGGTCACGCGAGTACAGCTCACGCGGGGCTCCTGAATCTAAGGTTCTGTCCCTTAGCTATTATCCTTCCTTGACCTGGTTATTCCACAAAGCCTCATGCTTCACCACTGAGGCTCTGTGGAAGCTGGGTTAACATCCTGGTACTGGATCCATATTCTCGGCCCCCATCTGCTTTCTCGGGGATCTGTGGGAAGCCCCTAGGATAGGAGAGGGGTAAGTCATAGGACGATCTTTCCCTATGAGTTCTTCAGATGCAGAGAAAGCCAAATACCATGAAACTCTGAAACCGGGAAGTCAAAGATAATGGTAGAAAAGGAACATCTAAGCAGTAGTTTGGGATCAGGAAGCAGGTGGCCAAACTATTCGGACACAGACCAGCAAACTTAGGGACCCGGCCAACCTCGAGGCACTGCCTGCCCCAGAGTGCGTCCACAGGCTCAGCAACAGTTCCAGGCTGCCCTCTCGCGTCCCTCTTCACTCGCACTCACCCTGAGGTTTTGCTTGTGCGTGCGTGCTATGTCACTTCAGTTGTATCTGACCCTTGGCAAAGCTATGGACTGCAGCCCGCCAGGCTCCTCTGTCCATGGGATCCTCCAGGCAAGAACACTGGAGTGGATTGTCATTTCCTCCTCCAGGGGATCCTCCCCACCCAGGGATGGAACCCGTGTCCCTTATGTGTGTTGGCAGGTGGGCTCTATACCACTAGAGCCACCTGGGAAGCTCGAGATTATGCCCAGATGGAATTAAACAGGGGGCCCCAAAAAAGGACAACCTGCGTCCTTTCCGCCAGGTTGGCTCACATAACAGCTCGCTGCAATTCCTGCCTGAGTTTGCGCCGCATTCAGGGCTGGGGACCCGCTCTTCCTGCAGGTCTGTGGGAAGCACACGTAGTGAGGCCACGTCTCCTCCAGCCCGACACCCACATCTCTAATCACAGCCTCCTTCGCCAGCCCAGCTTGCATCTCTCCAGCTCCCACTGGGATGATTACTGCTAGTTGCCTGCAAAAAGCATCCCAGGGACACTGACTGACTCCGAATGTCATTTGAAAGATGAAAGGGTTCCCTTGGAAGTGCTGTTAAAATCCCACGTGGGCAGACAGCCCAGGCAGCCACGTTAAGACGTCTCCTTCCCACAGGAGATAGGCTGCACTTTGCGAGGCAAATCCTTTCACCTTAGAACAGTGGGTACCTGGAACGTGCCTGTTGCCACTGAGGGCCTGCCCAGTGTTCCATCTAGCCCCAAGGAGGGCCTGTGAGGTGGCATAACAGTTACCATATATAGATAGCTATTCTACCCTTGTTTTTTCAATGCTTCTTAAATCTATGTTTTCTGCTTGGTTACTTCCTTGAATCAGAAGACAGTATATTGTTAGAACTAGAAACCCATTTCCTCTTTGTTTCCGTGAGGAAATGGAAGCCCAGAAGGTTAAGGAATATGCCCAGGCCATCGTCCCATCTGTCTGTGGCCGAGGTGGACGCTGGCCTGGCCGCTTCATCCCTGTGGTGGTCTGTTGAGTATCACCTGCCAAGAGTGGGCATGAATGGGAGTCAAGCAGCGCTTGCTGAGTCGAGAGACACCATGTCAAGTCCCCCACTCTTTTGTTCATCTGAGAACTGTCTTCCTCAGTCTTCAAGGAAACCCCCGCCCGCCCCCCGCCCCCCCGGCCCCAGTTTGGTATTCTAGACTTCGGAGGACAGTCTGTGATGACGTGCTTCCTCTGCATCCTTCCCATTCCCTGGACAGACAAGGCTTGTGTGGTGACTGTGTGTCTGGTATTGTCCCGGGCTCTGGGGACACAGGGAAAAAGGCCCCGTCCCTTTCCCCAGCTGCTCTCCATCCAGGAGTTGTTGGGTCGTCACCCAAATGAAGACACAGAGGCCTCGGGGCACTAGATACCATCACGGAGCCTCAGACAGGGCACCACAGGCTTTAGCTATGCCCTCCATGTCTTTTCAGATGGAGAAACCCTGAATGTTTGAGGTTATACATTTTTTTTTTTTAAGTTACTGTTGGGAAAATAATCACTCATGTATTTTGACGAGGCAGCTTGCCAACAGGTTGTAAGTCCAGGGCCATTTGTCGGGTTGGGTGGCAGGGCTGTGAGGGAAAGATCTAGCTCTTTTTACTTCTCCACTCACCAGCTTCAGGGGCAGCTCGGGATCTGCTGAGGGGCCCGAGGAGGAGTTGGGGGCTGGATTCGAGTGCTCTTCAGTTACACGCGTGAAGAACAGTCCTCACAGGAGCTCGGTGAGCTGTGAGTTGGTTCTTTCACGATGCAGCCGGGGTCCCTGTCACAGCACCCCTGCCTCTTTCCCTGTCGTGAAGAGCCAGCCCGAGGCCAGCAGTCAAACGTCCGTCTGCCCATCCGTTCCCCCTCCTTTGGCAGGGGCTCAAGGAAGCCACTGGGGGCAAAGGCATGGCGGGCGCCACTAGGGCCTGTGGGGAGGAAGGCCGGTGGGGGCATCCACTTTCTTCCCTTGAATATTCAATTTCCTTCTGGCTTTCTGTTAGAATATTTAAACACTCTGCATGGGATTCCAAGATGAAGACATTCATTCAGCCAACATCAACCGCGTGTTCCTACTACATGCCAGGTGCCAAGCTGGTCACTGAATGCAGAGCTGAGGTGGTCTCCCAGAATTTATGTATGGACTACGCAGTCTAGTGAGGATGTAGGCAAATGAGGGCAGAGCTGAACAGCAGATTCTGTGAAGGAAAGAGAAGGGATACGGGGGGCGGGGGAGGAAGAAGGATGAATCGCCATCCGTGGTGTGAGAGAAAGGCATGAATAAGGGAAAGACACAGCACTCGGGGGCTTCAGGCGGCCACCCGATTAAAGAGAAATTCAGTCGTGACCTTGACGAGTGAAGTGTAGAAGTTTTCAGCTCGACAGAGGTTGGGTTACCTTTTGTCTCCCAAACGTTTCCCGGCAGTTCCCCAGAAAGCAGTGGAACTCCGAACCTGGGAGTTCGTATCTGGTGGGGCGCTCCCCTCTCAAAAGTACAGCCAAACAGCCTCAGAAACAAGACCGCCTTTTAAGTGAAAGAAACACGTTTTACTATTTGGCAGGGGTGTGTGTGTCTGTGTGCACACACATGCGTGCTCATGTATGTGTATTTGTGGTGCATGTGTATGTGAAGAATTTTAAATTTCGCCAAGGAGCTAGGTAAAATTCCTTTAAAATCTCATTCAACTGGGACTTTCCCTTCCTTCCTAGAACGCCAGTGCTAAGACCTCCAACTAAGGCGCTCGGGCGCGAGTCCCGTTCCCAGCGCTCTGAGCCCGGGACCGCTCGCTTCTTGCAATACTGCCCCCTACAGGCAGGACTTGTCCCTGCCCGTTACAACCGCTGCGGTTGGCAAGGATTTCATTACCCGAGTATTCCAAATTAATTCATTAGGAGCTGCCTCAGAAGGGAGTCACCTGCTCCATCTGCATGAACTACTTCCTGGACCCCGTCTCCATAAACCGTGGGCACAACTTCTGCCGTCCCTGTCTGAGCCTTTGGCTGGCAGGCCAGAGCTGACCACGACCCCAGCTCTGAGGAGCAGCTCTGTGTGATACACCAAAGGCCTCTTCTGTGAGGCTGACCAGACCCTGCTCTGTGGGCCTGCTCCGAACGCCCCGAGCACGCAGCTCACAGCCACAGGCCGATACACAGGGCTGCTGAGGAATCCCGGGAGAAACTTCTGGAGAGAATGGGCTCTTTATGGAAAAGGAGAGAAGAATGCAAATTCTAAACCAGGAAGCTGAAAAAATTCAGTCATTTAAGGAATATGTGGCCTTAAGGAAGCTCTTGATTACAGCTTAGTACCAGAGGATATACATTTTGCTCCAGGAGGAGGAGCAGCTGCATCTGCAGGCCCTGAAGAAAGAGGCCAAGGACATTCGTCTACAGCTCAAGGAGAGCATGTTCAGAATGACTCAACAGAGAGAAAGGCTGAAAGAAATGTACGGAGAGCTAATGGGATGTGCCTCAAACTGGACACGGAGCCGCTCCAGGGCTTGGAAAATGTGCTGGAAACTGATTTGGCACAGATGCAGAAGCCTCAGCCCGTGAACCCAGAGCTCCCTTCCTGGCCTGTCTCTGCATTCCTACACATGCAGAACAACTTCAGCGTCAACAATGTTCTGAGTCGGACAGCGACCGTTCACCATGCGATCCTCGATGATGCAAGTGTGATGTCTGAGGATGACCACCCCACGCGTCCAGACAGTCCCGGGGGGGCGGGGGGGGGATGGGCGGGGCGTGTGCCATATCCTGCCTGGGGAGCTCGGGCCTTCACCTCCGGGAGGCATTGCTGGGAGCTGGACGTGGCCCAGTCCTCCAGCTGGGTTCTGGGGGCTGTAAAAGCATCTTCACAAGTGATGCCAGTATCAGTACTGGTGCTGAAGAAGCATTTTTTCTGTGTTCGACAAAGGTGAACAGTCAGTATGTTCTCTCCACCACCTCCCCACCCTTAGTCCAGTTTGTGAAAAGGCTTCCAGGTAGGATTGGAGTGTTTCTGGATTATGATAATGGAGCTGTGAGCTTCTCTGATGTTTCCGGAAGTTCCCTCATATATAGTTCCCTTCCTTCCGCCTTCTCCTCCCCTCTGATACCATTCCTTTGCCTTAAATCTCCATGAATTGTCCATTTCTCAGGCCATTTATTGGAGCTTCTTCTCTGGGGATATTGCTGCCCTTCACTTCACGTGAGGCCACAGGATACCTGACTGTGTCCAAGTGCGCTGTTATTTAATGTAGCATAGTGATGCATAGGAGCAGGCGATGGCACCCGCTCCAGTGCTCTCGCCTGGAGAATCCCATGGACGGAGGAGCCTGGTGGGCTGCAGTCCATAGGGTTGCGAAGAGTCGGACACGACTGAGTGGCTTCACTTTCACTTCTCACTTTCATGCACTGGAGAAGGAAATAGCAACCCACTCCAGTGTTCTTGCCTGGAGAATCCCAGGGACGGGGGAGCCTGGTGGGCTGCCGTCTATGGGGTCGCACAGAATCGGACACAACTGAAGTGACTTAGCAGCAGCAGCAGACAGCAGAATCTAGCTTTAATTTTGATAAAATGAGTTTTCAAAGGCTTGCGGCAGAGAGGGAGAGGAGTGGAAGAGCTTGTTCGATTGAGTGTCTGCTGACCCATTAAACATGCCAGATGAGAACTAATCTTGTTCCACCTGGAGAACCAGTCTCTTCACTTTCCTGGCACATTTAGCCCAGTTAAGAGCCAATTAAAGTCCTTCTCATTTCTTAAGGCTGCCTATCTTCCAGACAGCATATTCTGTCTCCCACTTGGCTCTCAATAGCTGCTGGATACAAAGAAGTGAGAGATTGTCACCCACCCTTTGGATGGGCACCTGCTGTATTTAGGGTCCCCCTCCCAGCACCCTACCAACTTGTACTGGAGATTTTTTCTGGGCTCCCCAGGTGGCTCAGTGGTAAAGAATCTGCCTGCCAATGCAGGAGATGCAAGAGACCCAGGTACGATCCCTGGGTTAGGAAATCCCCTGGAGAAAGAAATGGCAACTCACTCCAGTATTCTTGCCTGGGAAATCTCAGGGCAAAGGAGCCTAGTGGGCTGCAGTCCATGGGGTCGCAAAGAATCAGACACGACTGAGTGACTGAGCCCACACACACCCGTGTCTCTCCATGAGCTCAGGCTCTTCCAGATAGGATCCTTTGCTCAGCAGTTACAGCGATCGATGTGCTGAACTGTGGAAGACATGGAAAGAGTCCTATATTCATCCCCAAGAAAGTGGATACAAATCATGAGCTCAGAATGTAAGTGGTGTGGTAGGAAGTTTTGATTGCAGGAAGCAGTTTTTTCTAAGATTGTCTCAAGTGATGAGATCCTTACACATTTCACATCACACACATACCTACTACGTGTAAGGTGCTGAGCTGGGGAGAGCTTTTTTGGAAGGGGTTACATGGCAGCCAGAGGACAGGAATCACACGGAAGCCCCCAAACAGTCATAAGGCAAGGCCTTGCAGAGAGTGGAAAGATAGTCAGGACTCAAGGGCACCCCAGAGCCTGGAGAGTCTGGTCGCCCCGCAGGCTGTAGCTGTGAGTCAAGCCTCAGCCATGGCAACGGCTGCTCCTCCTGCCGCCTTTTCCGCTTCCATCCTTGCCTCCAGCTTCTGCTCAACTGTGACTACTGCTTACGCCTATGTTCTGCTTCTTTGGGGCCTCATGGCCCTACCACTTCATGGTTTCTGCTTGCCTGCCTCCATGGGGCATCTTTTCAATTTCTTCTTATGCTACCAAATGACTTCTCCTTCCCCGTATCGCAGTTTGGATTCCTAAGCCAGAGAACTGGTTGTATTCCCGCTGGAGTGTCTTTCACTCCAGGCCAGGACATAGGCTGCTGGTCAACCTTGGGGCAGAAAAAACAAACGGCGTGTGTATGAGAAAGTCTAAAGCAGAGAGTAACATGTAACTCTCACTCTGAGCAGGAGCTAGTCCTTCTCCAGATGAAAAGGTAGGGGAAGAATTCTCAGGAAAAGGGGACAGCACGTGTCAAGTCTTCAAGCAGAATGGAGTCTGGAACACACAAAGACCCTGAAGCCAGCTGGTGCAGCAGGAACACAGGGACCTGCAGGGGATGGGGCTAGAGAGGTGGGCAGGGGCTGGGATCCCTGGCGGCCCGATGGAGGGGGACACAGAAGGGCAGGTGTGCATGGTCGTGCCTGTCACTGATGGGTCCTCAAGGCCAGGGGTTGCCAGCCTACAGCCTGTGGGTCAAACGCAGACTGTTTTTGTGTGAGCGAAACACAGCTTTTATGTTTTTTTAAGTATTGGGGAAAAGATTAAAAGAATATTATTTCATGATATGTAAAATATACACAGAATGCAAATTTCAGCATTCACAAAGGTTTCTTGGAATTCGCCAACCATCCCCACTTGCCCACATTATCTCAGCTGAGCTAGGAAAGAGGCGACTCTTAGATTCCAGAAAACCCATCTGTCCCAGGCAGGTTGGGATGGCTCGTCCCCTAGATCATAGCCAGGGTCATTCATTTATCAGCTGTAATGGCTGTTCTCAAGCTCCAAAGGCAGAGTGGAGTAAGATGGCAGAGGCCATATGGTCCACAAAGCCTAAAATATTTACTATCTGACCATTTACAGAAAAAGTTTGCTGACCCCACATCAAGATCGAGGAAGAGTGAATAACTTATCTGATAAAGCAAGAGAATATGACTGTTATTAATATTATCATGAGAATGTTGACCACTCCCATTCACTTTCTCCACTGGCGCTCAATTAATTTTAAAAACCTAAATGAGATTGTGTTACTTCCCTGCTCATGATCCTTTAATGGCTTCTCATCCCACTGAGAACAAAACCCAAGGATCCCATACCTCCCTCGCAGACAGACCTCATCTCCTGCTCTTCCTCTTGCTCGCTCCATGGCACACCCACCAGCTTGCTGAGCCTCAAACGTGCCAAGTGTGCTTCTGTCCCAGGACATCTGCACCTGCTGCTTCTTGTCCAGAACCTGCCCCCCGACATGTGCACACTTCACTCCTTCACCTATTCTTGTAGCTGCTCAAAGCTGTCATTTCAGTGAAGCCTTCCCCCCCTTGTTCTAACGCTCTTCACCACCTGACATGACTTGTTTATTTTCCGTGTCCAGCCTGGAAGGTTGGGCACAAAGAAACCTTGCTGTATCCTCAGCTCACACACAGTGGGTTTGTGTTAAATATTTGTTGGCTACATAAATGATTGGTAAAGCCAAGAATTGCATGCCTGGCTCCAGGGACCTGTTCCCACTCACTGGACCATATAATTGCTAATCAATATTTCCTTTTGGCCAATATCCATACTGTTACAATTATGCAGCTGCCTGTCTCTCTCATCCACTGGCTTCTTTTCCTGCCAAACACCTTGTCTTTAATCATCTGAACATCTGCTCTGTGGTTATTTCTTGCCAGATGCCAGCCTGAAATGCTGGCATTTCTCTGGTCCTGAGGATGGATGCATTAAATCCCAAGTCCAGGGATGCAACTAGGGTGATCCTCCAACCCCTCGAAGCTGACAATGACCTTTTATGCATCGAAGCACTTTCCTAGGGTAAGGGTCCAGAGCTGTCATCCAACCATCATGAGGGTCCTTGACCCTCTGAGGGCTAAGGAGCTCTGACTTGAAGCAATAGTCATTCGCCTAAGCATACACCAAGGCCTCTAGTCTGCGTTTCAGGCCCTCCTGTGGGCAGCCTTCTGCTCTCCAGTATCTTGTGATAGACACATGTGCTCTTAGTGCTTAGCTGGTTCCATTGGGACGTTCTCTTTGCATCTCTGGAAGGATCCTACCTTCTACACTACATTCTGAAATCTTGGAGACAAACCACAGCCTCCTCTGAGGCCCCTGGGCCCCCGGGGCCGGCCCCACAGAGGCTGATTTCTTCCGGGTGTCGAGGAGCGCTGCTCTGAGCACCACACACCGCGTCGTGGGTCAGGAGAAGCTCGTCTGAAAAGAGCTGCCAGCCAGGATCCAGCAAACAGCTTCAGGGCACTTCTTCGTGAGCTCGGCCCACCCAGGATCCATTTCCTGCCAGGGTTCCTGTCCGTTTCCCAGAGCCACTGAGCCAAGGCCTTGCAGCGATGGGGGCAGAGGCTTCGGTTCCCGAGGGCGCCCAGGTACGGTCCTCCCTGAGACCGTCTTGCCAGTTCCTCGGCTCTGTGAGGCTTCTCCTTCCTAGCAGCTCTCCTACAAAGACGGCGCTGTCCCTCTGTCTCTGAGGTGCGGCCGGAGGCTCCAGCTCTGCTCAGCTGCCCCTGAGCCCAGGAGGGCCTGCCTCGTGCACCGCAGGCCTCAGCTCAGAATGACTCTTAGCCGTCATCACCACCATCACCAGCTTGAGGATTCTCAGCTGTGCTGGTGCTGGAGACCCCTTCAGCCCACCCCCAGGAGCTGTTGTGTTACAGATTGACCGGCACTAACCAACCCACCCAGCGCTCTGGGCCAAGGGCAGAGGGGCCTCTCCACTCCCAGGGAGGCCTTAGGGGGAAGGGTCTCTCAGCCTCGCACTACTGAGTTTGGGCCAGAGGATTCTCTGTCGTTGGTAACTGTCGGAAGGATGGAGGACATTGAGCCGCATCCCTGGCTTGGACCCAGTAGAGGCTGGTAGAGCCTCCCAGGTGTGACAACCAGAAATATCTCCAGAGGTGGACAGAGCCCCCGAAGGGGGGGAAAATCACCCCCAGGTGAGCACCACTGTTCTGAGCAACAACTCCGGGATCAGGAACTTCAGAACAAGAGGTAGAAAGGGCAGGAGGCTTGGGGTGCCACCAAGACAACTTCTGCCGAGCAAAATAACACCGACAGTCCCCAAAGCAAAGTGTGGAGGGTGAGGAAGACAGAGACCAGGGCAGTTAAGTCACTCAGTCACATCCAACTCTTTGCAACCCAATGGACTGCAGCACGCCAGGCCTCCCTGTCCATCACCAACTCCCAGAGTTTGCTCAAACTCATGTCCATTGAGTCACTGATGCCATCCAACCATCTCATCCTCTGTTGTCCCCTTCTCCTCCTGCCCTCAATCTTTCCCAGCATCAGTCTTTTCCAATGAGTCAGCTTTTTGCATCGGGTGGCCAAAGTATTGGAGCTTCAGCCGAATCTCAGGCATAGAGAGAGAAAGCGTTGTTTCTGTCTTAGGAGAAAATGGATTCAACAAGGCAACTGCACTCAAGTGCAAAGAGACAGAGGGACCAAGGCCTCTGGGAGCACAGATGTGGGGGCTGAAAGGAAGACTTCCTGAAGGAGGTGACCTCTGAGTGGAAACTTGGAAGACAGTGAAGGTTTTTTCAGACAGAGGAGGGAAGGGTCTTGGCCTAAGCTTCTAGGGTGGTACTGCCTAAAAGTCCTTTCTGAGGGAGCAAGCTAATGTTCTGCTTTACAAGGAGGGCACAAGAGTAGAGCAAAGCCATATGTTCGGGGCCCAGAGGGGTGGCAGAGCAGGAAGGGCCTGGGGATGAAAAACAGATACCTGGTTTTGTTGCTCTGGCCCCTCACTACCACATCGGCATCCTGGGAGCTTGTTAGAAATGCAGATTCTCCGGCCGACCCCAGGCCCAGTAAAGCCAAAGCCCTGGGCGCGCGGCCAGCAACCTGCGCTTTAATTAGCCCAGCAGGTGACGCTGATAAACCTCCGGGCTACGGACACGGTCCACCACGGTGCCCATTAGTGTCTAATGAGAGCAGCAGAAGGAATCAATTAACCAGTTATTCTTGCCTTGGAAACTAGAACAGCAGGGTTTTGGGGCCCGCAGCTGCACATCATAATCACCCTGAGAGCTTTAAAAATCCTACTGCCTAAGGCTCTGCCCCAGACCGACTTACCTAAGGATCTCTGAGGGGGACCCAGGCACCGACGTTTTTAAAGCACACCAGGTGACGATGCAGAGGCAGAGCCAAGCAGCTCTGCGGCTGTTAAACAAGATGTTCTGTTTGCAATGACTTTGAGAGCTTTATTTTTTAAGAGAAACATCTTATATAAAAGGATGTATCAAGTAAGAATTCATTTAGGCAAAAATGAAGATTTTTTTCCCTCTCTCCTTTAGTTAAAAATCAGGAGGTAAGGCGCCCGGGGCTGGTGCAGCAGGGTTGTAGTATCTTCAGCAATTTATGTCTTTCTGGGTGTCCGTCCTGTTCTGTCCTCATGGTCGCAACAGGATTACGAGAGCTCCAGCTATCAAGTTCACGTTCCAGGAGGGAACATCTTACAGGAGGAAGGGCCCAGAGTGCAGCTGCTCTCTAACTGAACCCTCGTTAAAGAAAGTCCCTGGAAGCCCCACCTCAGTGAGAACTTAGGCCTCACTGGTCAGAACTGTGAGCCAGACTGTGCTCCACTGCAAGGGAGTCTGGGAAACAGTATTTTAACTAAGCACTTTTCCGCTCTGAACAAAATTAGATCTTGATTCTAGAGAAGAGGTAAAGAATCCACCTGCAATGGGGGAGACCCGGGTTCGATCCCTGGGTTGGGAAGATCCCCTGGAGGAGGGCATGGCAACCCACTCCAGTATTCGTGCCTGGAGAATCCCATGGACAGAGGAGCCTGCCGGGCTAACGTCCATGGGGTCAGAGAGTCGGACACAACTCAGCAACCAACACACTTTTCTAAAGGAGAAGAGGGAACAGATAGAGGGTACTTTCTCTTTTCTCTCTTCCCCGAATGGGCTGTCCTGGGAGTGGGAGGCAGATGTGATGCAGCCTCGAGGAGAAACGGATCACTATGCTAGGAATAGGAAACGAAGGCAAAATGAAAGTACAGTTTTTAACGCTTTTCCCCAAACAGGCCTTTTAGACTCAAAGGGAAAGGCAGGCCAGTTTTCTTCTCCCACCCAGGGAGGAGGGAGAGGGAGGGTCATCGGGCTGGGAGCAGCACGGGGAATGGGGAGGGGAAGGGTGAGGGTGGGCCGGGGTTGCTGGGTGGACTGGACTTGGGCAGGGGCGTACCACGGGGCGCCCCTGGAGGCTGAGCCCACAGCGCTGCACTTGCGACCATTTCAAGAGTTACAGGAGCTGTTTACTGGTCGTGCGGAGTGACAGTTCCATGACAGCTACCTGCTCAGGCCCCGGAGTGTCCGGGAGAGGCTGTCGAGACGCCCATCTATGCCTGAGGCTGGCTGGGCCCCTCCCCATGTGCCGCCTGTGGACACACCCCAGCCCTTCCAGGGGCTACTGGGACAGTAACCTTCCCAGACAGAAGGGTGAGCCCCGGAGCTGCAGCGGGTGCGTAGGACGTGACGCCCGGGCTCCGGAGAGTGGCGGAAGCCCCCACCCAAATCCCAGCCTAGACCAAGTATCAGGGGAGTCTGGTGGTCAGAACCAGCATCCTGGTCTTTACGAAACCCGGGAAGGGATGACTCACGACTTGGGGAGAAAGCGGAGTGACCTGAGAACCGCCCGCTCACGTGCTGTGCGTTTAGGACTATTTACTGTGTATCTAGAAATGGTGTAAACACATGCGTGTATTTGCACAAACTGTGGCCATTCTTTTGCACTGTGACGGGATATAGATAGAAAAATAAAAATGGAACAGACTAAAGTTATTTGCTGAAGCATCTTGTAAGCACCCTGAGAAGTTAATGCTGACAAGTGGAGTGGCCCAGCCAGGAGGTGTTTCTGTCTCAGGAAACGTGCCGGAAGCACCGAGGCCTGAGACCCTAGGCCAGCTTGGGGCAGTGATAGCGGGGCCCCAGCACCAAGGCCTGAGACCCTAGGCCAGCTTGGGGCAGTGATAGCGGGACCCCGGCACTGAGGCCTGAGACCCTAGGCCAGCTTGGGGCGGTGATAGCGGGGCCCCAGCAGAGTGGAGGGAAGGGCAGCCAAGCTGGGCCGGGGGCCCCTTCTGCTTTCCCTTTGCTTCGGTATTCCTCCTGGAGGTTGCTGGGGCTCAGCTCAGCAAGGTCTTTAGGGCTTTTCTTGGGGTATACAGGGGTATACAGAGAGCAGGGTGGTAGTTACTAAGGGGAAGAAGGTGGGGGAGGGTGAAATGGGCAAAGCGGCTCAAGTGTATGGTTGGAAACTGGACATGATGGTGAGCACACTGCAGTGTACACAGAAGGCAGACTCATGGTGGACACAGGGAACCTGGAGAAGGGGATGGCGGTCCACCCCAGGATTCTCGCCCAGGAGATTCTGTGGACAGAGGAGCCTGAGTAGCCTCGTGGCTACAGTCCATGGGGTTGTGTGAGTCAGACACGACTGAGTGACCAGCATGTGAAACTTACGTTATAGACCAACGTCACCACAATTTTAAAAAGATTGCCGGCTCAGGTGCTGAGCCCCGGTAACTCACCGAACATCTCCTCCACATTCAGTTTCCTTCTCGAGAAAAGGGGGATCCGGACGCCGGACGACTCTCCTCCTAGATTGTCATCAGGCATTAATGATGTCACCCACCCTTCGAAGACATCAACAGCGCTACGCAGAGGGTGGCATCATTCCATCCCATTGCCAGACTCCCTTCCAGCTTCCTACGCAAAGAGATGACATGAGTGATCCTCCCTGACAACCTATCTGCATTGTATCTCGAGAGGCAACATTCTCACCGGAAGATTGACTTCCTGGGTGCGAAACGAAAGATGAAGAAAGTGTTTTGTGACATAAGAACCTGTGGGTCTCCCGACCTCAGGTCACGTGGGCAGAGGCTCAGCGCCCCCGCGATCAGGGCTGGACCCGTAAGGAGCACAGCTCCTCACTTTTAGAAACTGGTGCTTACGTTTCTCAGCACCACTTGCAATTTGGTAGAACTGGAAGTTGCAGAAGCAGCTGCCTTCCTTTTCCAAAACTCTCCACCTGGAGTGCCCCCTTGATCTGGCCAAGTGCCTAAGGGGAGGCGCTCCGAGAGGCCCCTGAGTGTGCTGTACAGGCCTCGTGTGCCCTATATCTCAGGCACAGGGGAGGGTTCTCCTGTGAAGCTTTGTCCATAGCTCTGTGCAACTTTGTGACATTGCGGCTTATACAAAGTATATATTTCATCTTTGTCCCCATTCCTGGCACAGAGCTTCTAAAACCCTTTTTAGCATTTCCCTAAGCACTGAGAACTATAAAGGTGTCTTCTGTTATGTTAGCGAAGTGACTTTGGAAAGTTCTTAGGTAACCTAAGGATGGGGTTGGAGAAGGCAATGGCACCCCACTCCAGTACTCTTGCCTGGAAAATCCCATGGGCGGAGGAGCCTGGTGGGCTGCAGTCCATGGGGTTGCAAAGAGTCGGACATGACTGAACGACTTAACTTTCACTTTTCACTTTCATGCATTGGAGAAGGCAATGGCACCCCACTCCAGTGTTCTTGCCTGGAGAATCCCAGGGATGGGGGAGCCTGGTGGGCTGCCATCTATGGGGTTGCACAGAGTCAGACACGACTGAAGCGACTTAGCAGCAGTAGCAGTAGCAGAAGGATGGGGTTGGGTTGCCAGGGGTTCTACTCTGTGATTAGGTGAGAATGCTCAGCACCCCTCCACGCAATCTCTGGGGTGGGAAGAGAGGTAGAGAGTTGGAGATAAAGTTTAATCACCAATGGTCTTTGACGTAACCAATCATGCCTATGTGATAAAGCCTCCATAGAGGTCCCTTCAAAGGAAACCATCAAATCTATCAAAGTAATTAAAAGTCAGTCCAAAAGTCCCACTGCCCACAGTATACCCCGGACCAGTTCAGTCAGAAGCTCTGGGGTAGGACCTAGAAAGTGAAAGTCGCTCAGTTGTGTCCATCTCTTTGTGACCTCATGGACTGTACAGTCCATGGAATTCTCCAGGCCAGAATACTGGAGTGGGTAGCCTTTCCCTTCTCCAGGGGATCTTCCCAACCCAGGGATCAAACCCAGGTCTCCCGCATTGCAGGCGGATTCTTTACCAGCTGAGCCACAAGGGAAGCCCGGGACCTGGAAAGCATCAATGTTTTCTGAAGCTTTCTGGTATTCCCAGGCACAGTCAAGACTGAAAACGCCTGGCTCAGTGGGTTGGGGGGCCAGGGGGATGCCCTGAGAGGGTGAATTCTGAGTAGAGATCTCAAATCAGGTGTGAAGGAGAGCGGCAACAGAAGTGGTGTGAGGGGAAGCTGCTAGTGAAAGGTGAAAACCGAGGGAATTATTCCAGTGACCGCGAAGGCCTCATGTGCCTCCTAACAGTCATTATTCTTTAGGAAACACTGGCCTTAAGTATCTAAGATAATGCCCATGTCCCCAGACATGAAAGCATCCGGAACTTCAAAATTCCAATAAACTACAAAGATTCTTTGTTTTTTTTTTAAGAAAGAGCTTTCTACTTCGGCAATGGCACCCCACTCCAGTGCTCTCGCCTGGAGAATCCCGTGGACAGAGGAGCCTGGTGTGCTGCAGTCCATGGGGTCGTGAAGAGTCAGACACGACTGAGCGACTTCTCTTTCCACTTTCATGCATTAGAGAAGGAAATGGCAACCCACTCCAGTGTTCTTGCCTGGAGAATCCCAGGGATGGCAGAGCCTGGTGGGCTGCCGTCTATGGGGTCGCACAGAGTTGGACACGACTGAAGCGACTTAGCAGCAGCAGCAGCAGGATACTTAAAATTGGACTTGATGAAAGAGAATTTTGCTTGATTGGGGTTTTGGGGACCCCATGTGCTGCATAAAGGGACTGTCTGGCAGAATGGAACTCTAGAGCGGACACAGTGAGTGCAGATGGCAGGAAACAGAAGCCCTCGGCTCAGTTCAGTGCATCCTTGGGGGTAGAGGTGGGTTTTCGTGTTTATCGAAAGCGCATCCCTGGGAAGGAGCGTGGAGGAAGATGACTCATGGGCACAGGACCACATCTAATTCACACCCTCGGGTTGCTGCAGCGAGGGCGCTTTTCTTTCCCTGTTTATGACTTTTTTGGAAAGTGAGGGGATGGAAGCAGTGAGGGGCTTGATTTACTGGCTCCTGGTAACGCAGATCTGGAAACAACAGCAGAGACCACGCCGATCTTCATGACTGCATCCCGAGACTCTGAGGAAGACGTGGATACAGACACAGTGACAGCAGAGCACGGCCTCCAGGAAGCCATGGCAGTGCCGAGTCAGTCGGTTATCGAGGGTGAGCTTTCCCATGGTCTGTCGATTCTGAGACACACGCTGAGCTCCCCGCAAACAGCAGCTGCCTCTAATGAACTGCAGTTGCCAGGATCTTCCCACCTCAGCCGGTCGCCGTCCTTCCAGGTGGAGGAGGCCTGTGTGCTGGGCTGACCCCTGCCCTGCAGAACCCTGGGAAGAGCTGCGTTGAGAGGGAAGTTTCCAGGTGCTGAAATGGGACTGCCTGTTGGGCTTCTGCCTTGCCTTCACGTCTCCTTTCCATCTCTGGGCCCCTCCAGGCTGCCCATGGCTTGCTTCTGAGCCCCTTAGGATGCCGTGTCTTTCTGGTTTCCGGGTCCCCTCCCGGATGCTTGTTGGCCCAGAGATGCTTCATGTGGCAGGGTGCCCACCCCTCTGCTCCTCCAGCCTGCCTCCTTCCTGGGCAAGCACGACCTTCTCCATATTCTAGCCGCTCAAGATGTATCTGTGCTAAGCCTCCAGCAACACGTAGAGCCACAAAAACAAGCCAATCTCTGACTGGTCAGCAAAGGCCCTCCTCCGCTCCATCATGCCCCCCGAGACCGCAGCTTTTCTCTCCCTATTCAGTGGAAGCCCCCTGCGTTTCCAGGCAGATTTGCTTGCTGTCATCCAAGGATGCTCTTCTGCTTGCTTCCGAACCCTGGCTCTTGAGATTCTCCCCACGGGACTGCCTTCCTTTCTCCTCTGTTCACCTGTCACTTCCTTTTATGCTCTGTTCAAAATTCACTTCCTCCAGAAAAAAAGGAAGATGAAAGGGAACTGGTGGTTGGAAGGGCTTTGATCAAAGCTGGGCTTATCCAAAAAAACAGCAGGAAGATAATGCAGCTGGGTTGTCAGCAATTTCTGGACCAATTTTTTTAGGCAGCAAAGGCTCCTTGATGCTTGAAATTGAGGATTTTTAAGAGACATGCAGAAAATTATTAAGACTTGGATTGCTCAGTCCCCTCAGTAGTAGGGCTGTGTAGCCCACGATCAATAAAAGACCATGGTGAAATGACTTGAAAAGTGATCTCTAAACAAAATACACATGACATGATTTCTTCTCATTTTTCTCTTTTCTCAATAAGGAAAAAATAGAATTTTTATTACAGTTGTAGGTCATTCTAGGTGCTGTTTGATTGTATTGTTTTCCCCTAGTAAAGAGTACAATGATTCACGAAACTCATTCCTCTATTACGACTAAGATACAGATATTTATCAATAACTTCAAGCTGAAAAGTATGTCGAAGCTTGGAAGTTGCAGTGATGCTTTGAATGTATTGACTGCCAGCCTGTGTCAGTTATCTTTCTATGTAAATTGATTCTCACGTCCTTGCAAGTTAGACATCATTCTCATTTTGTCACCAAGAGGGCCCTGCTGTGCCCTCTGCCTCTCGTCTGTGGAAAGACCTTAGCCTCCGAGGCCCTCCCTGAGTTCCAAAGAGCAAATTTAATCAGAAAAGTGAGGAAACCCAGGAATAAAAGAAAAGAGTGAATCAGGACAAACTAAGAGCTTAGCCATAAAGCAAAGTCAAGGACCTTCAGTTCCTCTTCAAGGGCTATAGATGATATTCTGAACCATATCCTCGGGTTGTTTAGCAGAGTCGGAAATCCCCCCCAGGTGGAAGAAATCAGCTGCGTGCTGACCCCAAGCATGCAGACCCCAAGCGTGCAGACCCTGGAGGGGTTGGAGCCAGAAAGCTGATGTTGACGCTCGATCACCTCACCAGCCAATCAGCAAACCATTCCTGGGCTGCTTGTCCCTCCCTCGCCCTGAAATCCATCAGGGGTTCAGGCCTTTCCAGCACGAGATGCCTGTGCTCGTTGCTTGGCCTTGCAAGGCAAGCTGCACTTTCCTCCACCACAACCCAGTATCAGGAGATTGGCTTTATTTCAGGAGGGTGAGGGGACCCAAGTTTGCTTCAGTAACAACTTATCTGTGAGGGAGTCTGGTTCAGAGAGGTTAAGTCATTCTTTAAAGCTCACACAGCTGGTAAGTGTTAGAAGCCAAACTGGAACCCCCAGTCTCTGGAGGGGCAGAGACTGGATGCCACATTGCTCACCATGCTGCCTTCCTGCTTTAGAAGGTTTTCAGACCTAACAGTCTCACGCCAAGGTGTCAAGGGAAGTTAGATTTGTCTTATCACATTGACATTGGTAAAAATGCCTTACGGGGACTTCCCTGGTGGTCCAGTGCTTAAGAATCCACCTTGCAGTGCAGGGGAGCAGGTTTGATCCCACATGCCTCAGAGCAATTAAGCCCACACAGCGACTACTGAGCCCAACGCAGCCAGATAAATAAATTTTGTTAATGCCTTATTTCTCCATCAGAGGAGAACATCAGATGGTGGGTCAGAGGTGTTCGTTCTGTGAACAAATCTTTATATCACAGGGTCTTCTCTGTGCCAGCAATCTGGCATAGGTCTTGGGATGCAGCCGTGAATAAAGCAGAAGAGAAAAATCCTTCCCTCAGGGAACTTACAGTCTGATGCAAAGGGGAATAGACAATTGTAAAACAAGTAAAATCTATGTCACCTGGTGGTAAAAGTTAGAGATACAAAGCTCCCAGGGGAATAAGGGGAAGCAGGAAGGGGGCTTGCAAGTTAGACTCTGGTCAGGAAGGACGCCCTGAGAAGATGACTTTCAGCAAAAACTTGAAAGAGGTGGCAGATTACTGGAGAGCAACATTTTAGACAGAGAAATAGGAAGTGCAAAGGCCCTGGGTCAGGAGTGTTCAGAGAATGACCCGAGTGAGCAAGTATGAGATGAGGTAAGAGGCATCTGGGGGACAGGGTGGGGTCTTGTCGGCCTTTGTAGTGGATTTGGCCTTTACTCTGTGGGAGCAGAGATGCTGTAAGAGTGTTGGACATTTCTAAGACAAGCAGCATCTTACTCTCATTTTTGGTTTTGACAGAGCACTCTGGCTGCTCTGCTGAAGTAGGCTGAAGTGGGAACAAGGCCAGAATTCAGGAGACGAGGTAGGAAGCTTCTGCCGAAAGTCAGGTGGGTGGTGGCAGTGTCTTGGCCCCAGGAGGGAGGGACAGAGGTGATCGTGGGTGTGCACAAAGGGAAGGAATAGGACTGGACGGTGCCCTGGACGTGGTTCCTGGTGGCAAGAGAAGAGACAAGAATAACTGCTGGGTTTGGGGCTTGATGAGCTGGAGGGATGGAGCTGCCATTTTTTGAGATGAGGAAGACGGTGGAGAAACAGATCCGGGGAAAGTCATGAGCATAGTGCTGTGTAGACCAGGTTTGAGGCTCCAGCCGGAAATTCAGATGGAGATGCTGACGAGGCTATGACATAGGAGGGTCTGGAACTCAGAGATACACTAATCTGGGAGTCTAAGTATAAACATGCTTGGGTATGACAAGCCTCACGTTCACAGCCCATCCGCTGCAGAACAAAAGGGCAGCATCCCATTTCTTGTGCGTGAAGAATGAGGACATGCTCTGGGTTGAACTGTCCCTGCAAAGACTCACATGGCTATGTCCTAACCCCCAGGGACCTCGGCATGTGACTTGATTTGGAGACAGGGTCCATGCAGAGGTAGTCATGCTAAAATGAGGATTTGATCAGGAAGCGCCCTGAGCCAGTGGCACGGGTGTCCTTGTAATAAAAAGGGGAAATGCAGACCCAGACGCGCACCTGGGGAGAAGACCACGCTCCTGCGGCCACAGGTCGAGGAACTCCCAGAACTGAGGAGGGGCCTGAGTAGGGCCTCCTCCAGGACCGTGGCAGGGAGCAGGGCCCCACCAAGACGACCTCGAGCCAGGGTCTTCAGCCTCCAGGACCATGAGCCCGGCGACTTCTGTGGTCTCAGCCTCCCCGTTTGTGGTGCCTTGTTACAGCAGCCCCGGGAAATGACTATAGAGGAAGGATCGTGGACAAGTTACCTCTGGGAAGCAGCCAAACCTTACCATCCATGTAGAGGTGAGTGAAGAAAGAGAAGGGATGGGCTGGGGAAGCAGACAGAGTGGAGTCGTCCCATCAGAACTGCTTCCAGTGCTAAAACAGAAGTCTGTGCCCCTGAAATCGATTCTGACCAACTTGCTCTTTGCAATCATATCGGATCAAGACTGTGTGGTTTTCAAGACATGGAAGCAACCTAAATGTCCATCAAGGGAGGAATGGGTAAAGGAGATGTGGTATGTGTATACACGGGAATAATTACTCAGCCATGAAAAAGAATGAAACTAACATTTCCAGCAATGTGGATGGACCTAGAGATTATTGTACTAAGTCAAAGAAAGACATATTGTATGACATCTCTTATATGTGGAATCTAAGAGAAACGTTACAAATGAACTTACAAATCAGAAATGGACTCACAGACTTGGAGAACAAACTTACACAGTGTGTGGGGAGGGATGAGGGAAAAGGATAGTTGGGGAGTTGGGGCGGACATGTAATCACTGTTACATGTAAAATGGATAGCCAACAAGGATCTCCCGTATAGCACATGGAACTTTGCTCCATGTTGGTGGTGGGCTGGATGGGAGGGGACTTTGGGGGAGAATGGATACATGTATATGCATGGCTGAGTCCCTTTGCTGTTCACCTGAAACCGTCACACCATTGTTAATCGGCTACACCTCAATACAAAATAAAAGGTTTTTTTTAATATGTGGTTTTTGAAAAAAAGTCTGAAATGATTTCTACCTGGGTCCATGTGGGCCTCGTATAAATAATGGATTTTTAAAAATTCTCGATCTAGTGGTACAATTTGCTCTTCAGTCGCTCTGTCCTGTCCGACTCTGCAGGTACCATTGGACTTTAAGTATTTGTTCGTTGCATCTGCCAGGGTGAAGTCTGCTCACGTGACCACACAGATGAACCGGGGTCCTTCTTGCCTTTTCGCTTTTACAGGAGGGTGAGAACAAGCGGGTTTTCAGAGGATTTAGGAGCTGCCACCACAGGGAGCTGGAAAGCAGAGAGGTTTTTGTGTCTCTGGCTTTTCAGAGCTCTAAGCCCAAGCGGCATCTGCAGATCTAACTGGAGGAGAAGCGCCCATCTGTTCCCTTTTGCACACGCTGGGCCGGCAGACCAGAGCGTAGACAAAGGAAGCCAGCCAGGATGGGGCCAGGCCAGCGCCTCCTGTCTGCAAACACTTGGACACTTGCCCACACACGCAGAACAGGATGCATATTTAGAAGGGAGAACATTTTATAATTAGAAAATAATTGTTACTTCTTTGGGTATTCTTCTTATTAAGGATCTATTAAGACCCTTTGCTATTAAGAGGCTCATCAGAAGCATGGTCGGGGAGGCGCTGCTACAAGACGCTGTGAGATGTTCACACGGGCTGGGCAGCCCTGCGTCCCAAACCATATGTCGCCAGGACAGGACGCCAGCGGCAGCAAGTCCTCATCTGTCCGCCATCCTCATGAAACCAGCCGTTGAAAGCACAAGCGTGTTTGAATGAGGTGCTCATTTATTGTCATCTGTCCACCCATCACGGAGCTCCACTGCAGAGCCCTTTAGGAAAAGGAGATGCTTCCACGTGTATGACCACCCTGTGGGCCTCAGGCACAAAATCCCCAGCTGGACCCACCAGGCTGTCCCAGCTGGGTCCTGGGTTGAGCATTCATTGGGTTTATAGACCTAACAGCTCACACTTCCGGAGACAAATGGGAAAAAACAGAACTGGATGTGATGCAGAATAAGCTGGAATAATGGCAACGGGCAGGGTATTTCTGAGACCTTGGACCGACCAAGAGCTCATGGCACACACACCCTGTTATTTGACTGTGCGAGGAAAACGGCCTTTCATCGCAGAACAGAAGGTTAGGGTCTGGGTGGCTGGACAGATGGCCACAGAGCCCCACAAAGGCCATCCCCGGGCGCGCTGGCTGGGACAAACCCCACTGCGGGCACCCCTTCTGTCCCTGGTCCTCCAAATGTTTATAGACAGACGAAATCAGATTCCAACAAACAACAAAGGCACTTTGAAAAATAATCTGAGCATCCATAAAAGGAGACAGGGACAGCTCCATCCAAGCCTCCCTGTGGCCTGCCTGCAAAATGCCAAATCTGGGAGGAAATCCTTTCCCTTCAACTGTCTCCAAGTCCAAATTCAAAGCCAGCTGGAGGGCAGGAGGGTTACTGGATGACCTCAGCTTTTCAGTTTGCACCTTTCCAGAGTTTTCTTGAACCCTTGTGTTGATATATTTTTTTTAATATTTATTTTGTGGCTGTTTCAGGTCTCAGTGGCATCGTGTGAGATCTCTCCTTGGGGTGCACAGACTCTCTAGCTGTGGCGCAGGGCTTAGCTGCTCTGAGGCATGTAGGATCTCAGTTCCCCAGCCAGGGATCAAACCCACATCCTTGGTATGGCAGGGCAGATTCTTAACCACTAGACCATCAGGGAAGTCCCAGTACTGATCTTTTTATAGTTACAAATTACCAAAGAGAAGGTCCTTAGGTCACACATTGAAGTACATGCACTAACTTCAATCAAAATGTGTCCTGTGCCCTATTACCATGGAACATTCTAGAACTTCAATGCCAAATACATCCGCAGGATCTCCATGGGGAGAGCAGGCTGCAGGCAGCCTCATAGAAAAATGAGTGTTTTGCAGTCTGTAGCTGAGGGAATCACATGAGAAGAAGAGCTGGAGATAGCAGATTTTCTGAAAAGAGGAGCTGCGGCTAGCTGCAGTGTTTGCTCCTTCAAATCCTTTTTCAAAACAATCCAAGGAGCTGGGGGCCTCCTCCAGCCAACCGGCCTGGGGAACTGTAGGTCTCGTTGCTCCCCTCACCATTTCAGGATCCTCCTCCCTGTGATCTAGAACCTCCCCCCACCCGCTGCAAGCGTGGTCCCCACAGGCACGCAGATTCCCAGGGAAGATGATGGAAATGCAGCCCCCAGCGTCAGAGCCCGCATTTCCACAAGACCCCAGGGCGTGTCCACTTTCAGTTTGAGGAGCCTCCTCAGAGGAGGAGGCCTAACCATCCTGCCAGATACAGTCAGGGAGTGGCTGAATCATCTTACACAACAGCCAGTTATGTGAAAAGGATAACATCCTGTAGGGCTCCTCCTATGTGACCTTCCGGAAAAAGCAAAAGTACGGAGATAGTAAAACCACCAGCGGCTCCCAGGAGCCGGGGCTCGAGGGAAGGAGGCAGGAAGGGGCGGAGTGCAGAGGATGTTCGGGGCAGTGAAGCGACCCTGGGTGTGCTGCACCCATGTCATCGTGTGTGTGCCCAAAGCCAGAGAGTGTGAGCACCAAGCGTGGATGGAAGTGTAAAGTATGCACTTGAATGAGTTGTCACGAATCAACATCGGTTCCTCAGTTATAACAAAGGTATCACACGCATGTTAGAAGCCAATAATAGGGGGAAATATGGAATGGGGGAAGGGGCCATACCGGACGTGTCCATACTTTCCACTCATTTTCATACACTTAAAACGGCTCTAAAAATAGTCTGTAATTAGTAACAACATGCTGCTGGGGCCTGAGGCGTTCTCACTCCGGGCTGAGAGACCTGTCTTCAGAGCATCTCTTCTTGCCCAATGGGGTCAGCGGGAGCCATTCCGCTCCAAGTTAGGCAGGACCCAGACTGGCAGGAAGGAGCCCACTTGCCACCCCGCCCCCATGCCGAGAACGAGCCCGAGGCGCTAGAACCCTGTGAGCTGTGTACCCCAGCCAGGATTTGTACGCATCTTCTAGAAAAATCCCACATAGGGCAGGCAGCCCTTGGATTTAGAGAGCAAGGTAGAAAGCGCATTAACCTGGAAGCAGTGCTTATAAGAACTGGGAGAAAACACAGATGAAAATAGTTTGTGCTCCAGTAGACATATTAGGAAAGTACTAAATTACTAATCCTGGGGGAAGGCGAAATACAGCACAAATTCTGAAGAACAAGTGTCTGGGTGAATACATGCATCTTACACTTTGTATCTAAAGATGAGTTTAATTAAACAGAACGTTATAACGGGATGTGTGAGCGCTGATGGGAAATGGCCTGACGTTTCGAAAGCCCCCTCCAGCTACAACAGCATCGTCTCCGTCAGCGCGACAGCTCGACCCAGTGACGGAGTTCACGTTTCCTGTGGATGTAGCAGTTGGATGCGTCTGGAATCCTCGAGGTTAGAAGGCGGTTGGCAAGGGACAGGGCTGTGGGCAGAGTCTGCAGGGGAACAAGTCTGCCACACGGCAATCACGGCGATATACAGACAGACACATAACGTGAGGGCGTGCAAAGGCCACAGAGAGGACTTCTTTGAGACTGACAGTGGATCCAGTCTCCCCTAAGTCTGGTCGCCAAGCCGGCTCTGAAACCATCTCAGGGGAGACAGCAGGTGATGGTTTTGGAAGCAGCTCGGAGAACAGGCGGTAGGGAAAACGACGGTCACGTCACGCTGCAGGCTGTGCGTTCTCTCCGGGGTGTTTTCCGATTTCTCCCCCACGAGGCTGTGTGCTGCCAGCCAGGGACCATCAGTTAATAGGAGACGTTAGCTTTTCTTTTCTGCCAGGCTCCCGGAGGCCGCCTTCTTCACGGCTGTGGCGCTGGGCTGAATCTTGCTCCGCCCGATGCTTGGCTTCTTCTGCTTCTGGCTGCTGCCCTGAAGCGACTCCAAGCCCAGCATTTCACAGTACTTGTTGCATTGGTGGAGGGCTTTAAACTGATCGATGAAGGTCATGGAACAGTTGCCTTTAAATCCTTTGTACCTGTGAGTTTGGGTGGAAGGAAACAATTCTTTTAAAAAAAATCAGGACCCTTCACCAGTATTAAAAGAAACATTTCAACGGGGAAACTCATGGTGTGCAGAAAATATATTTTATTTCTGTGTGCATGTGTACTGAGTCACTTCAGTCGTGTCCGACTCCTTGCGACCCCGTGGACTGCAGCCCGCCCCTCCTCGCCGTGGGATTCTGCAGGCAAGCAGACTGGAGTGGGTTGCTGTGCCCACCCTCCCAGGGATCTTCCCAGTCCAGGGATCGAACCTGCGGCTCTTAAGTCTCCTGCACTGGCAGACAGGTTCTTTACCACTAGCGCCACCTGGGAAGCCCATATTTATTCCCACCCTAGGCCAGAATGGCCAACGGCTGACATGACTATTAATAGAAAAAAACAAAACCTGTGCAGTGAAGACTGCGAGCCGTTGGTGTGGGCAGTAAAGACCGAAGATTGTGACGAGACGGATGTCCTAGGGGCTGACTGTTCTGTTGTGTCAGCATCTTTAAGATTTTAATTGGACGATAATTGCTTTTCAATGGTGTGCTGGTTGCTGCCGTTGGGACACCAATCAGCCATGAGCATAGGCTTATCCCCCCTCCCTCCCACCCCCATCCCCTCCCCTCCAGCTCATCAGAGGGCAGGGAGCTGAGGTCACCGAGCTGAGCGGCAGCTTCCCACGAGCTCTTTCACAGGCGACAGTGTACGCATGTCCATGCTACGCTCTCTGTCTGTCCCACCCTCTCCTCCCCTGCTGTGTCCACAAGTCCATGCTCCATATCTGAGTCTCTCTACTCCTGCCCTGCAGTTAGGTTCATCAGTGCCATTTTTCCAGATTCCATACAGAGCCCTTTGCTTTTTAATCAAAGTGACCAGTGCTGGACCATCTCCATAAAAATCTGAAAATCTCTTGATGATCTGAATCATCCCTCCATCCCACCCAGAGGTTCTGAATGAAGCCATCTTGGAACTTGGGCTGGAAGAAATTCAATTTAGACCCTGGAGAAGGAAATGGCAAGCCGCTCCAGTATTCTTGCCTGCAGAATCCCATGGACAGAGAAGCCTGGCGGGCTACTGTCCATGGGGTCACAAGAGTCGGACACAACTTAGTGACTAAACCACCAACCAACTTGTCACTGAAGGAGTGCAGGCTGGGCGGCCAGCCCAAGGCAACAGAGCAAGTGGGTACGGCCCTCGGAGTCTCCCCGCTGCAGACAGGCACTCTCCTGCGATGCTGCGCCTTCTCCCCGGGAGGAGAAGAACCTGCGCCTTTGTGTCTGGTGGCTCCCAGAGGGACCATGCTAGCCTCCAGCCTGGGGTGGTCTTGGGGCTCTTCCTTTTAGCTGGGACATTTCATATTCAAATCAAAGACTATGCTCTCACAACTCGATCGTGGGGGGTGAGTGTCCTCCTGGATGGACAAGTCCCCAGGCCCCCACAGACCCCGAAGATCCAGCAAGAAAGTGGGCTGAAGGGCTGCTGAGAGGAGGATGAACGGAGAAAATCCACACAAACCACCCAGGGCAGTGCGTGACATGCAGAGGATGCTAGTCCATTGATGGCGGCCAGGCTGTGTTATAATCGTCAGTGTTCTGACTGGTGCAGCTGGTGGGGCTTTGTGTGGAGGCGATGCTGGAGCTGAGATGGAAAGATCTGAGATTTGCTGAGGGAGGCAGGGGCGTGGGTGGCATAGCAGACCATCAACAATTCGCAGGGCCCAGCGCAAACTGAGAACACGGGTTCCCTGGGCAGTAATTAAGACTTTGAAGATGGCAACAGCGGAACGTGTGTTAAATGAAGCTCGGCGCCCCTCTGAGTGTGGGGACTTGCACAACTGCACAGGCTGCCTGCCTAGGGAACTGGTCCTGCTGGGTGTGAGTGAGTTCTGGCCGAGTTTGATTAATCGGGCCAAACACAGATCGGCAGAAGGAAGCCTGCAAGGGCTGGCTTCGTGCTGAGTCTGTAGCTAATACGATTCAAGAAGCTGGGCCTCCTTCATTTGCCGGCAGAAACCATAAAGGGCAACAAACGTGAAATGAATGGGCTGGGATGGTGTGTTCTTCCCCAGGACATCCAAGCTGGGTTTTAAGCTGTTCAGGGCGTGAGAGGTTTCTTTTTATTTCTGAAGCTGAAGCATCAGTGAGTCGTTCCATCCAGCCTGCCCCTTCTTCTTCCCTGTGGGGGGACCGGTTCTTCCCCGCCTCGCTGGGGGCCCACAGTCTATTTTCTTGTGAAAAATGACTCAGTTTTTAAAAGCCAAGCTCCTCCATTGGAAGAAAAGTCAGCGCAAGACAGGTGCTGACTCTAGCCGGGTAGGAAAAAAAAAATGCCACTGCCAACCATGTCATCCGGCCTGAGTTTCCACGGCGCCTGAACATCCATCCCCTGGAGGGACGCAAGGCCCCCTGGGCCTCTGACTGTCAGATGGGATGCTTGTCTCATGCTGATAAACTGAGCTTCCCAAACTGGGATGATCAAAGCCAAGGGTAGCTTCCCTCGTTAAGCACGTTGGAAGCAAGTCACAGCCATCTGTCTAAGGCTGTCTCGAGGCTTGCTTGTAAACACTGACAACACCTACTCTCTGCAGAGAAGAATCACTAATTCATACCGTGACCTCCCAGAAAATTCGCTAGTCGCTTCAGCCCAACCTGGCAGCCAAGTGTGTGATGCTGTGTAACAAGCAAGCCCTTATAGCGATATAGTGGTTCCCACCTCTGAAATGGGAAATGGCTGAGTCTGAACAAAGGAGCTGGACTTCTGGGCAGCCCGGCTCTGTCGGCCTTCTAGAGCAGCCCCTGGGAGCCCAGCTATCTTCCCAGGAATGTCTACCCTTCTTTAGAGTCCTCGGGGAAAGTTGGAGTAGGAAGCAGAGACTGGGGCTGATTTTATTTGCAGAAGGCCACGTGCAGGCAGGGCACGACTCTAGAGTGAAAGCAGCTTTGCTCAATCAAAGAGCCCCTTACTCAGCCCCCAGAACCTTTCAAGCCCCAGCTTGAGTGCACGTCTGTGGAGCCTCCCTGGCCCTCTGACACCATGAGATGACATCTCTCCAAATTTTCCTTCTATCTCTGTGAGAACTACAACCAGTTCTCAGAATTCAGGGTATACCTTTCTGTGTACAGACTCTGATCTCTCCCAGGACACTAGTTTATGCTCAGAATACCTGTCCAGTGGAGGCTTTCCAATAAAGGTCCAGGGGACAGATGAATGGATGCTGGCCCCATCCTCAGAGCTAACTGACCTCAGCCCAGGGCGTCTCCAGATTGCATTGCTAAACTTCCCATTCTCTCTCCATCTAATTTTGGACCCTCACCTGGGCCTCCCAGGTAATAGAGGATGTCCCACCCCTAGCCATCTCAGTTCATCTATTTTTGCTGCCTAGCATCTGCAGGATTAAAAGCCTGTCTCCTTTCACAATTTGGTCTCTATCTCAGCCAGGGATGCTGGGCTTCTATTTGACCTCTTATTCTTTCAGATGTAGTTTTTTAGGAGAAAAATAAGCAAAATAAAAAAAATAAATAAGACTTAGTTGCTTAGGGGAAAAATAGGGCCACATTCTTTGTGTTTTTAGACTGCTGAACCCAGAGTTTTTCAAAGGACACAAGTTCAATCACTGCAAGGAGCTATACCCCCAAGAGGTAGGAAGTACAGGCTCTTCTGCGTGTGGTCCACCTGGCAGGCCATGTGCGCCAAACGCCCCCCTCGGCACTGGGGGGGCCACACCTCTCTCATCACGACAGCTCCCTTGTCAGGTCCCCGGGGCAGACACTCGCCACTGTTGTTCTTACTGGGTGGATGTAGTGGGGTAAACAGTATTCCCCAAGGTCATGTCCTTCCTAGAACCTCAGGATGGAGCTTTATTCAGAAACAGTGGCATCGCAGATGCCATTAAGATAAGGTCATTCTGGGGAAGAGCGGGACCTTGATGCAATATTCCTGGTGTCTACTGAGAAGATAGAGACACACTGGGAGAGCAGCAAAGGACAAGGCAGGCAGAGATGGGGGCCGCACGCCTACACGCCAAGGAATGCCAAGGACAGCAAGACTCGGGACCAAGGAGAGAGGAGGGGACACTCTCCCTCAGGGCTCCGGGAGAAACCAGCGCTGCCGAAGCCCTGATTCTCAACTTTCAGCCTTCAGAGCCGGGAAAGGACGCATTTCTATTGTTTTAAGCTCCCAGGTGTTTGGTTGACTCATTATAGAAGCCCAAGGAATCTAACACAAAGGAAACAATAACCACCTTGCATTTGAGAACTCTCTCACACATTTCTACTTTTAGACACCTTAGTCCTATTGAATTTTATTAACTGAATCTTTTTTATCCTTATCCTCAAATCAGTATAATTTTCTAGTCCGTCACTTTAACTCATCCATCTTCTCTCATGATCTCCAGGCATGGAACAATTAATTTATTCTGCTGAACACCATCCGATAGAGTCTTTTCTTAAATATCTTGCCCCTTGGACAGAAGTGGGGCATAAAGATCACTCAAGAGCCGTGTTCACGAGCTGGTTTGGATTCAGTAGGTCTGGGGTGGGGTCCGAAATCCCGTGTTTCTATTAATAACTAGCTCTGAACTCCCACTGATGCCATTGGTCCCTGTGGAGGAGCAAGGAGATCAACTAAAGTGCAAATGATCTCATATCGTCCTCAACTTCAGAAACGTCTTAAATTGGAACAGATCTCTTTCACTCCTGACATTTCATTCCTGATATTTCCTCATAAACATCACTGTCATGATCCACTTCCAGAAGAGCTAGGAAGCTGTTTGTTTCTGTGTCCTGCCTGTACCCCACACAGCGTCATCCCGCGCTTCACCATTTAGTAACGTGTTGGCCGTGGGTCTGTCACGAAGGGCTCTTACCATGTTGAGCTGTGTTCCCTGGACACCCACTTTGGCAAGAGTTTCTTTTTAATCATGAAGGATACTGAATTTTATCAAATGCCTTTTCTGCATCTATGATCGTGTGTCTTTTGTCTGACACTGACTCGTTTGCATATGTTGAGCCATGCTTGTGACCCTGGAATGACCCCAACTTGATCACAGTGCCTGATCCTCCTGACAGCTTGTGGGATTTGCTTGGCTAGCATTTTGTTGAGCGTTACACAGATTAGTTCAACACTTCCTATGTGTGGGAATCATGCTAGGCTGACTTCCTGCTTAAAAACAATTCCTCTTTCCTCTCATGTTGATTATGGATGGTGTGGCCTTCCAGGCTCATACCAAGTTGACAGCAGAGCCGGCTTCTCCAACTTAGCAGGACTTCCCTGTGCAATTTTCTGCCTCCAGACACCTGGAGACGGGAGAGGGGTGGAGCCAAGCTGCAGAAACCGCCAGCCCCGGCTGCAGGAAAGAAATCAAGGTTCTTGTCGGGCTTAATAAAGGACTCATCTGAAGACGATTTGGCGAGACAAGAAAAACCTACAGAGAATTCCCACAGGTTGGTAACCCCTTTAGAAGCCAGCCAGAGCTATTTATAACAGAGGCTTTAGTTTGAGAGCCTTTCTGAAGAAGGGTTTAATTTTTAAGGAACAGCTAGGAGGACATGATGGAGAAGGAAACGGCAAGCCGCTCCAGTGTTCTTGCCTGGAGAATCCCATGGACAGAGGAGCCTGGCGGGCTGCTGTCTATGGGGTCACATAGAGTCGGACACAACTGAAGCGACTTAGCAGCAGCAGGAGGACATGACACGCAGGCTGAGGATGTAGGGAGAGAACTGAAATAAACCCCAATTGGAGGCAGGGGAGCGTCTGTGTGTGAAATGAAACCAGGGCTGGATGTACAAACAGGCGGAACAGACTGTCGCCCGCGGGTAAAAGGAGGGACACCAGGGGGCGCCCACGGGAACCATCTACTGATGCCTGCCGCTCCATCAACACCCTCCGTGTCTTCATGAGTGTTCCTGTGCTTCTTCACTGGGCAACAGCTGCATGGCAGACACTGCAAGGGGTTAAACAGGATTAAATAAAGGGTCGTGGCTCTTTTCCAGAAAGCTGGCTATTTTGCATAGGAAACAGAAGTGTGAACAAATAAAAAAATATTATGCTGTGATAAAGGGCTACGTAAGGCAGGGATGTGATTTTCCGCCCATTGCCTGGTGGGTCCTAAGGCTGTTGCGGAGGACTAACAGCTCTGGCCTTCTCTGGTGAGGGGATGGGTGAAAGTTCAGAGAATGTTCTGAGCAAAAGCAGACATCCTGCGGAGATTTGAGGCCAGAGGCCACTCGTAGAAGGTCATAAGCCACACTGTGTTGTTCATCCTGTGAGGAGTCAGTGCTTCCCAAAGTATGTTCCTAGAGTCTCACAATATGCTTTAAAAAAAAATCTGTGGTGTAAATATTATGAAAAATGCCATATAATCTCTCCCCTTACCTCCTTGGGCACTCGAACTACACGTCAGCTCTTTAAAGACCCTGTGAAGGAAGTCTCACACTAAAGAAACTACCTTTATTTATCCAAGTCGGGGTTTCCCCAAATTATTTGACAATGGCAATCTGTGAAAAATGCTGCTGTAAAACTCCTGGTTTTTTTGAGGGTGCAGATGGGTGGCTCAGCTGGTAAAGAATCAGCCTGCAATGCGGGAGACTGGGGTTCGATCCCTGAGTCAAGAAGATTCCCTGGAGAAGGGAAAGGCTACCCACTCCAGTTTTCTTGGGCTTCGCTGGTGGCTCAGACTGTAAAGAATCTGCCTGCAATGCGGGAGACCTGGGTTCCATCCCTGGGTCTGGAAGATCCCCTGGAGGAGGGCATGGCAACCCACTCCAGTATTCTTGCCTGGAGAATCCCACGGACAGAGGAACCTGGTGGGCTATAATCCATGGGGTCACAAAGAGTCGGACACAACTGAGTGACTAAGCACAGCGCACACCCACGTGTAACAGAGCCGAACCGTTTCCCAGGCGTTGCATTCTGCACTGGTCTCCAAGCTGCCCTCTTCCCTCCGGACCTCAGCACCCACTCCCACAAACACCTCGTCCAGCCACCCTGTCCCCTGCCTGTCAGAGCCTCCGGAGGTCATTCCTGCTTCTCGTGGGCCGAGGGTCTCCCATGGCCTCCCAGCTGTCCCTGATCTCGTGGCCACACAGACGGGAAGGCCCCACACCCCTGGGAACACAGGCCGGCTGCTTTCCTCGGGGCCGCCCCGCACACCCGCTGCCCTTCTGGCGCCTCCGCAGCCTCCCTCGGGCCGCTGCTGGAGCAAAAGCCATGCTGCCTCCATGGAAACCAGCCCAGGCACTGTCTTCCCTGACACCCAACCCTGGCTAGGGGGAAAGCAGAACGCGCAGAGGGGAAAGGGGGCTATAGCCGTCCCCCGTCTGGTTCTCTGCTGCTGGTGGGGACAGCGAGCAGCCGCGCTCACGAGGTGCCTGCGCGGAAGGGCTTCGTGGGGCAGGCCCTGGAGCCCTCCAGGGTGGGGATCCTCTCCTCCCCACGTCCTCCGCTCGGCCCCATGTTCTGCAACTCGCCACCACCCCCCCCAGGTGCCTTCCCCACAGCCTTCAGACCCACTCACACCCCACGCCTCTTTCCAGCGGCAGCCCCCTCCTCCACCCCCAAAACTGGAGCCGCATCACTGCTGCTTGCTTAGACCTTCCAGGAGACACCGCGAGTTCCTTCCAGACAGTCCTGGTCTTCACCCAGCCCTATTGGCCCAGGCACTGTGACCCCAGCTCTCTTAGCCATCACCTCCTCCTTGTTCATCACAAGCATCCCCACTGATCTGCGGGGGTGATCTCGAGTCCAATCTCTCCAGATCTTTCCGTGCAGACTTGTCTTTGCATCTGGAAATGACGAGGAGCCTGGCTGTGTTCCTCTGGTCCTCAGTTGGGGGACTGGGCAGTGGGGTAACTAGCGAGCAGAGCTGGGGAGTGGGAGGAGCCCTCTGCTCCAATTCCGTGGTCCTTTACAAAGTTTTGGGGGGAGGCTGCTGGACTGCTAACATTATTCCCTCTCTGTGGATGGAGTCTAGGTCCTCCTAGCTGACTTCTCAGCCCAGGAGACTCTCAACACACACTAGGAGCACTGCTCGTGCTGACACTGGCAAAAAAAAAATTGTGAAAATAGGTGTTCCTGTCGGGCCTCCAGGCCACCTTGATGGCAAGGACTGGCCGAATAGGTCAGACGCTGGCCACCTAGCTCTGCTACATAAGGGCTTGATCAGATTTGAGACGGGATTCAGGCTGCTTTCCAGAGAAGGAGACCACGGTGGCAGGACCCGACGGCAAGCGTCTGGTATCCAGGGCGTGTGAAAGCGCCTTTATCAGGCCCCGTAGGCCTGGGAGGCTGGTCCTCTGAAGCCTGGCACTGGGGAGTCAGCTAGAACACCGGGATCTACAGCGACGCGGCCTGCTGCGCAGAGCACCGAGAAGCCAGGGGAGTCTGACCTGAGCCCCTTGTTCCTCCCCTCCTGGCAGACTCAGGCGTTGCATTAGACAGCGTGCCCACCACACGCACATATATGCAGCACATGATGTGCACACACACACAGCACATGGCCCCACACCCACGTGACCACACCCTCAAGACTGTTCTAAGCGTTTCTCCAGTATCAGAGCCCACCTCCTTCCGCCCACAAGTTCATTTCAGCCCTTCCTCCCCAGGTACCAGTGTGTCTCGGGATTGAGTATGGGTTAAGCACCCCCAGGTGGCGTCACCCCCAATGCAGGGCTCCCCAGGGGCTGCTCTTGGCTGGAGTGCTTTTTCTGGAACTCAGCTGACTGAGTGTGGGAGTCTGTGCTGATTTTTCAGGCTCATGGGGCGTCACACTGACACCAGGAGGGCCTGGTTCCCTAAGGGAACTGCCCTCACAGGGCGTCCGCCGTGATACGGGGGCCTTGTCCCCCCACGGCTGCCCCTCTGCAAGAACGAGCCGAGCCGTTCATGATTCTGCCCAGCCCTGGCTCCCGGGTCAGGGACTCTGACACATGCTACGATCCTGTGGGCCTGACACTGGCCAACAGCCTGGTGGCCACAGAGAGGGAGTTGTCTGTGCCTATTTATAGCAACCCTAGTTTAATTCAAGGCTCACTGACTGGGAAGAAATCTGTCCAGGGTACTTTTCTTTGTCTTTCACCAACATGAAGCGGGCTTTGGGGCAGAGATTACAGAGGACAAAAGCTTGGCTCTGCCGCCCTCTGCTGGCTGGACGGCAATATTGCCTTCTCCCCAGAAACTGGGCGGACCGGGCCAGGTGTGCGTTTGCAGGACCCCCTGAGACAGATGCGGCTCTGTTCCCAACAGGTGTTGGTTTACACCGACTTTGATTTGATTAGGTTAAATTTCCGAGTCTTATATTACAGAATTAGACATTTTTCCTTCTCGCCCTTCAGAGAACTCTAAATGGCTGAGCAATTTTCAAATCAGAAATATGTTCGACTGTGGGGTTAGTATCTTTGGTCTTCCTAGAAGATGGATTATTATATGTTGAAGCAATCCGACTTGCCACACGTTGTAACATGAAGTTTTGGTACTCAACATTGCTGAAGGAGTGTGGGGGTATGAAGTATTCCAGAATATTCCACGCTTCAGTGTTAAGGACCATACCACCAGGTAAAGTCGCATTGGAATAAGTCGTGACGGTCCCCTATTTTCTTTTGTAATATTATAAGTGATATTAAAATAGTCTCACACCTCCTGGCAGTCTGGTGTTCTTTTCAACGTGATTAAAAGAACACAGGTAATGATGCCCACACGGAGCACTGCTTCTCAGGGTAGGGGCGCCCGTCCCCAGGCTTCAGTAGAGCAGGCAAACTGGCCATCTCCGGCACGGATGCAGGAAGCCAGCCCTGGGGGCTTGCTAAGAATAAAGAGAAGGTTCCTGGCCACGTCTCCTGCTCTCTGGAGCCTCTGACACCCGCCAGGCTCCCCAGCCTTTCTCTCCCCCATTTGAGATTGTGTCCCACACATCTCCTGTCTGTCTACGCTGTCTTTGTGCTTGAAACCCTTCCCCGAATCTCTCGCATTGACTGCCCAGGCTCCCTTCTGCAGCTCTGACTTTTCCTCGAGTTCCTTCAGCAGACTCTTGCCTCCTGGCCCTAGGGACCCCTTGCAGCCTGTGATCAGGCGGCCCCCTTTCCCTGCACCTCCTGCTCTGTCCTTGGGAAGAAAGAAGACGGGATGGACACAGCCCCCAGGGACCTTCAAAGAGACCTCCCAAACCCCACGCCTTGTACTCTGATCAGAGAACATTCCTCTTTTGTTAGTTTTTTCAAGCTGAGCTAAGAAACATTTCTTTAGAGAGAGAGAAAAAAAAAAGTGACTGCAAAAGTTTAAATAAAAGGTTTTTAAAGACACAATGGACAAGATGATCTAATACCCCTAATAGCTAATATTTCTCAGACATTTCAGAATTCCCTTCTCTCCCACCCCCTCTTCAGGGAGGAGGCAATAAGTAACACTTAAGAGACAACATTTTGCACTGGGTGCCAGCTCTCGGCTCTAATGGGTGCTGGGCAGCTGTCCCAGGCCAGATAAGTCACATTAAAGCTGAGAACAAAACCTAAGGGATTGGATTTCTTTTTTAAATTAAGAGAAAAAAAAAATGTGGTCAAGGTTCCTGGAAGTTGTTAAGATGCTTTTTAAAAGACATCTTAAATCATCATTCTTATGCTTGTCTTAGTTTTTGAAACTTCTTGGGCAGGTTTCTTCTTTGTTTTGGTGGAAAGTGGCTCCAAATAATGGTATGGAATTCACCTACTCTGAGGTCAGGCTGGGGCACGAGCTGAGGAAGGAGGCCAGTGTTTATCAAGCACGCGCTGAGCCTCAGGGACGGGATGCAGATGAGCTGGGGGATTCTCAGGACCAGCCTGGGTCCCCATCTGTGCCTCAGTGGCTTTGAGAACGTCAGGGCTCACGTCCACAGAGCCAGTGAGACAAGAACCCGGCACTTAAAGCAGGTCTGCGTGACGCCTGGATCTGCCATATCCTACAAAGGACATGATGTCTGTGAAGGAAAGCTGTAACTTGGGAAATTCTTCTGAGGTCCAGGAAAATCTCTTTGTAAATAAATAGGGGCACCACACATTTTCTAAGTGGGGAAACTTGCTCAGGACAAATAACTAGACAAGATGCTAGGATGGCAGGCATGAAATGATACCGTCCTGGGCAAACCAGGATGCCCTGTCGCCCCTTTCATCACGTGGGCCAAATGTCTATGACGCCAAGAAGCAAGGTTACCAACAGGAGAATCAGAAGCAGGTGGCAGGACCAAGAGCTGAACCCAAGTCTTTTAATAAAAAATCCCTGCCCTCACTACATCATACCCACCACCCACGACATATGCTCTTGACAAGCCCATGGCCAGGACCCACATCCCTGACTCGTAGACATGGCTCTGGTCAGCAGAGGGGGTGCAGCATGGAGATCGTTCTACCGCAAAACGCTATTATCCTGAGCAGGAACATGGTCAAGCTGCATCTTTGTTCTGAAGCCAGATCAAAAGCTTCTGCGTGGTTGCTGAGAACTTCATGAAGCAGACTTGTTGATCTGGAGGTTAGAAGAGTGTTCCCCTTTCTACTTTTCGCAAATCCCTTCTTCTCTCCATCCTTCGTATACTAATTGAAAATTGTACTTGTTAAAGGACTGCAGATGCCAGTGGTCTGAAATCACCAGAAAGCCCAAGTAAACACGATGCTCCCAGCTGTAGGAGAGTGAGCTACGTCAATCATGCTGTTCTATCATCTGTGTTTCTGACGCTTTGAGATCTGCAGCTTTGCAGGCAGGGGCGGCTCCCCCTGCCAGGGTCAGCCAATTCCTAGAGACAATGACTGGCCTTCTAGAACGGCTCGCATAGGCCAGTTAACCAACCTGCAGCCCACTCCCACCATCCACTCTACCTGGTCTCACACTCTGGGCCCCCTGCCCCAGTTACCACAGGGCAAGCAGTGGACAACGCCACTCAGCCCCACACCCCAGAGCCTCCCGGAAACTTACAGATGACTCAATTCCAAGCTCTCGCCCAGGTTTTCCCCTCCCCTCCTTCTGCCTGACTGACCCTTGGGCCTCCCTGTGGTGCTCCCCACCATAGTCTGGCAAGCCCCTTCCTCTTAGGAACTGAGTAACAAACTCTTTTCAGTGGCGACTGTCTCCTGATCTGTCAGCTTCGTCATGCCTGAACCATAATAGAGCCTCCATTGTAAAACACAAGCCACCCCTTCTAAAACTCACTTGCCCCCACCCCATTTCCCCCTCCTTACAAATAATCCTAGTCCATGGGGACATCAGCAGTGGGAGAATGCCCGGCAGTTCCAACCCAGAGCTCTATTTTCACAAAGGAGCACAGATAGACAGCTTTCTCCTCACTGGTGGTCAAGCAAAGCAGAGAAAAGAGACCGTTTTTTCAAGAGACACCCCAGTAAAACATGATCTTAGGGCCACCTGGGCACTGCTCACCCCATAGTAAGCAAAGCGATACCCGAAGTTAGGAAATCAACACCATTGATAACAACCAGAGTCATCAATCATAGCCCTTCCATAGTCATCTGCCCTTTAATCAACCACCACCATGGGAGTTTGGGAGATGCCTAAAATACTCAGTATTTGGTGCAGAGTACAGGGTAAAATACAGGTTTCCCAGGTGGCACTAGTGATAAAGAACCCACCTGCCAATGCAGGAGACATAAGAGATGCGGGTTCCATCCCTGGGTTGGGAAGATCCCCTGGAGGAGGGCATGGCAACCCACTCCAGTATTCTTGCCTGGAGAATCCCATGGACAGAGGAGCCTGGCAGGCTTTGGTCCATAGGGTTGCAAAGAGTCAGACATGACTGAAGCAACTTAGCACACATGCAGGGAAAATACATTAAAAATATACAAGTTGAATTCACCACACTCAATTGCACAAATTTTTAAAAGAAGCTAATAGTCAAAATATTAAGTGTAGAAAAATGGAATATTCCTAGTGAAAAAAATTCCCAATAATGCTGGCGTTCTCCTCCGCCCGTGGCACTCCTGCAGATCATTAATTTTGAAATATATTCAGAGTTCTTATTTGTTTCAAAGTTAGGAAACCACATGTGTCTCCTTGGGAGAATGAAGTCCATAAATATTTTAGGTATGTGAGAGAAGTGAACTGAATTCATCCCACGAGCATCTGTCATCCATGGTTGGGACACAGAATTGCCTCTGCCAGAAGGTGTTTGGAAACCCAGAGTTGAATGACAAGGCACTAGATTTTTTTTCTTTCTACTCACCCTTTAGCCTCTGTTGCTATGCCAACGTCGGTTAACTTCATGCCTACACCTACAGGAAGAGAGAGCAAAGACAGCACGTGTTACCTGGGGCTCCTCGGAAGAGAGGGACCACGCATTCACAGGGAGGGGCCATCCCAGCCCCGTCTTGTCCCTTCCTGCAGAAACGCTTCCCTTGTTTCCCTCAGCAGCAGTGGACAGCATCCCAGATGTGCCTCCAGCCTACGGGGCCACAATAGGGAAGGCGGGCTTTGGGGGCAGCCAGCCAAAGCATGCGCCCAGGGACGCTGTCCTCTGCCTGCCTGGCCCACCCCTCTGCTGGAGCAGGGGCCCGACACCGGCCCCAGAGATCTCTCCCCAGAGACACTCTGCTGTGGGCCTAGGTCTATTCCGTGCTCTTCAATGAGAGTGGAAGCCCTTGTCCAACAGGAAGTGGGCTGGGTGTGGCCTGGGCCGACCAAGTTCAACAGTGAAAGGGTTCAAGACCGGCATCTGTTCAGTTCAAGGCCAGGCTCCAGACCTACACCTTCCCATCTCCATAAAGACAGCGTCTGATTCAGGATCAAAGGTTTATCTGGGCCAGCTTTAGATCCAGGGAAAACGTCTTGAGTTATATGTGTACTTTTTAGCCACTGGACTGGAGATGCAGACATGTGTCGCCCATGGTCTAACCCTTTGATGCTTATCCTAGCTTCTATCCATTCAACCAGGGGTCCCCAACCTCCAGGCCACGGACCAGCACCTGCTGTCAGATCAGCGGTGGCATTAGATCAGAAAAAAAGTGCACGATGAATATAATGCACCTGAATCATCCTGAAACCAGCGCCCACCCCCGCAACCCCTGGTCCATGGAAAATTGTCTTCCATGAAATTGGTCCCTGGTGCCAAAAAGGTTGGGGACTGCTGCATTAAAGCATCAGAAGTTGGGCGGGGTCGGGGGGCGGTGGCGCAGCAAACCAACGCCACAGCTCTGAGCATCCCACCCTGGGTCAGTGAAGAGCTCTGGGCAACCTTGTTAGAATCCTAAACACACAGGAACCTTCTTCCTCTCTCCCAACCCCCAGCAGGGGCAGCTGGGACATGGCTCAGGAACCGGGGATTCAAACAGAATGAAAGTCCTGTTCTGTTGCGAGGAGGAAGAGAGCACGATTTCCACCTTCCACGGGGCGGGGTGGCGGGAGGTGCCTCTCTCTCAAGCACCATCTTGTCTGGAAGGCAGTCTTCTCTGATGCCCAGAGTGTGGGTGACCTACGGCCTTTCCAGAATCTCCTTTCCAGACCAGACACCAACTCTGTTCCTTCCTCTGTAGGATGGTGGCTGTGGGCACAGCTCCAGCTCCACGGACCTCTGCCGTAATCTCACCCACGCCACCTGATGGCAGGTCCTTTACAGCAGGGCATGGGGTCCACGGACCCTGGAGGGTTACAGTCCACAGGGTTGCAGAGTCGGACATGACTGAAGCGACTTGGCATGCACACGTGGGCTCCATGGTGCCATGCCACCTGGGTCTCGCCTTCTCGTATCTGGCCCCTGACTCGTCCCAGCCAGGCCAGGCTGTGGCTAGGGGAACCAACATTCCCAGCAAAAGCCGACCCTGAAGGTCAGGCCGGATGGCAACCTAGTTCCACGGTCTCTGTTCCTAGGAGTACTGCTCCCTGAGGCTCAGAAAAGCAATGGCTAAAGGCTTCAAGCTCTGATCCAGCAACACCTGCCTGAGCTGCAGTGGAGACACAGGCCGTGTGGCTGCTCCGGCTGGTCGGACAGACAGAAGCAAAGAGCCACGCTTTCCTGCAGGGCCCCCGGGAGCCGAGTTAGACACAGCACTTTGAGGGCGCCAGTAAGCATTTTAAAAGCCTCTTTCACTGCTGGCCACTAAAATGCGCCTCGTGCTTTCAAAGCTGTTAACAACAAGAACATACGTAGAAATGCTTCACATGGTTTTTGTCATAGGAACTGTACTTGGGAAGGAAAAACACTAAATTGCAAAAGCCCTCTCTGGACATTCTGTTTCGTAGAAAATGTTGTATTTAAAAATTACAGCTCTAAGCTGCAGAGAAGTCCAATTTTAAAGTCATTTGGCAAAAAGGTCCTTCAGCTTGGGAATTGCTTTTCCTCGAGTCTCACAATTACCAGCTGTCACCGACACTGGAAAAGCAGAATATGACTTTCAAAAAGAAACCTCTCACTCGGCTTAATGATTTGCCAGCAATTCAACCAAGGCTATTAAGGGTCTCTATAGGACGCTAATTTGGATTATGGTGTGCAGCTATTAAAGCATGTCGGGGATGACAGTCATCTACGGGTTGTTTCCGACAGAAGGCGGAAGAAGGCAGTATCACAAGAACCCAGAATTTGAGTCCTTGGTTATCGGGCTGACAGCTTCTTAGGAATCACAGTGGTCTCAGTGCGTGCGGGCCTTGGGGCCCAATGGCAGGCTCACCTTTCACCCCACAAACCTGCAGGACTTGCCACAATCCCATCAACACATGAAGGCAACCAGGGAGAAAATAAGAGTCTGAGAAAAAGTGATAATTGAGCTTGGGTTTGTTTGGGATTTTTTAAATCCTAATTCCAGAGTCTTAGCAAAACGATAAAACGTGGGACTCGCTTAGAGAATAGGTGTTACCCAGTGCCACAACAGAGATAATGGAAATCTTGCCCAGTAGCAGAGAGTAAAGCACCCTTATGAGACACCGTGCCAACACTTTAAACCACACATGTCACCATAAGGTGATATAAGGTTCCCCTGTAGCTGTTTACCGGTGCCTGGAAGCAAAATTAGCCATTCATGAGGCTCCCAGTGTTGCTTTTCAGTGTAACAACCGTATTCGACACAAAGTTAACTCGGAAGGAGAAAGACAGGTGAGTCTGAGTGGCACAGTCTGGTTGAGACAGCTGTCTGTGAAGACCATGTTTTGAGTGCATGGCAGCAGCGTCTCTTCACGAGTGAGTGGTTAGGGCTGTCTTCAGCTTGCAGGTCAGCCTCCCCTGCAAGTCTGAACGCTGCCCTCCCCGGCTGGCCTCAGAGGAGCCCCTCACAGCAGCCTTCGACATTAAGGGATACTTGGGAAACCTTGCAAATTTGTAACTTTGAGTTTTCGTGGAGAGAGCTTGGGGTTCAGAAACAGTGTGCTGCAGCGGGGGGAGGAGAGGGTGGGGCAAGTTGAGAGAGTAGCGTTGACGCAGATACACTATCACGTGTCAGACAGTTAGTGGGAAGCTGCTCTATAACACAGGAAATGCAGCCTTGTCCTCTGATGACTTAGAGGGGCGGGAAGGAGGCTCGACAGGGAGGAGACACACGTACGCTTAGAGCGGATTCATGTGGCTGTCCAGCAGACACCAGCAACATTGTAAAGCAATTACTTTGATTTAAAAAATAAACAGGGATGCCTGGCACTCAAAATAAAAAAAGAAAGAGTGGGTTGGAGTCTGGGACCCCTCTTAGCAGCCGATTGACAGCCATAATTAGATGCTTAACTCCCAGACTTTTTCCATCTGTAAAACGGGGATCATGATGTCTCTTTGGCAGGGCTATTAAGATGAAACAAAAACAGGGGAAAAGGAAGCAGGCAAAAACTGACGAACTCCAGGTTAGGTCTGTAGACTTATCACATTGTGCTGATGTCAGCCTCCTGGTTTCGACCGTGTTATAGCTATGCAAGGTGCTGTCATAGGTGAAGCCGGGTGAGGGATACCTGGAGACGCCTCTCCACAGTCTTGCAACTTCTCATCCCTATGGTTATTTCAAAAGATTTTAAAAATAGGGAACACCGTGTCAGTGCCGTGCTAAATGCCTTCCTCTCACGTAATCCTCACAGCCACCCCCTGTGGAAAGGGCTGAGACACAAAGGTGAGTGGCCCACTCACGGCTGGACGTGGGGGTGCCAGGGGCTCTCCTCACCACCAGGCTCCAGAGCTCGGGGTCCTTGTGTGTGACAATGTCTGACATTAGCAGGTACCCAGTTATAGGTCAGGTTTTTCCTAAAGCATTGTCATCTGGAAACGAAAAGGGAGGCCCCCATGGCCGAAGCTGCTGGGGCGGCAGCCCATTGTCCTCCCCGCGTGCGTGCGCATGGCTGTACCCCCACGTGCCTCCACCAGCCTCTCTCGGCCTGAGAGCCTTTCTTGGGTCACATGCCCTCGCTGCGCTCAGCACAGCTGGCCCACGTGCCAGTGGCAAACCCAGGGGAGTTCACACCCCCCCACAGCAGCCCTCTGCTGGTTACTAAGGGGAGCTGGTGTATAAACACACCTGCTCCTCAAGTGTGATCTTTGCTGAGAAGCTTGTCCTGCTCAGCCTCCCAGACTTTCCCCACCGGGCATCAGCTTCACAGTGGTGACTGGGTATCAGGCACCCTATTGACTTTCTTTCCCTTCGCCTGCCACACTTCCTCAATCTCCTACCAGCATTTCCTGGGGTCCCCTCCCAAATATTTGCACTCGAACATTTGTGTGAGACAGAAGATGAACTTGGCCTAAATAAAGGAATTGTTCTGCCCAATGTTTTGGAGGTAACCGCTAAGCTAAGAGTTAGAGAGGAGACTTCCCTGGTGGTCCGGTGGCTAAGGCTCCATGATCTCAATGCAGGGAGGCCTGGGTTCAATCCCTGATCAGGGAACTAGATCCCACACGGCATAACCAAGACCTAGTGCGACCAGATGACTTTTTTAAACTGTCCAAAGAGGCTGGAGACCGAGGTCATCCCACGGGCAAGCAGTGATGGGTCCCTAAACAAATCTCGGCTGAACATTTCTGGATGGCAGTGCTCCATGCACACCCCTCTCCCCCAGGAAGAGGCACTGACCCCCGGCTCCACCAGGAGGGGACACCTGGAAATTCCCACCTGGTCTCCCCTGGACCCTTCCCCAAGCGCTTCTTCCCTTTACTGATTTAAGTCTGTATCCTTTCACTGTAGTAAACCGCAATCACAAACATAATGGCTTTTCTGAGTTCCATGAGTCCTCCCAGAAAATCAGCGAGCTGCAGGCTGGTGGTCTTGGGGAAACCCCAAACTGCAACTTGTCTCAGGGCCTCTCTGTGAGAAATCTAATGATGACATCCCCATTTCACACCCCAAATGCATTCCCCAAGAAGTGGGTATAAATGGAAAAAGTGTTGTAAATTCACCAGGGGAGCTTGAAATCTCAAGCCCCCGTGAAAGACCCTTTCACCTATTATGAATGAATTCTTACATTTTAATTAATCTTTTGGTACGTGTGGATTTTCATATATACATGTATTCCTGATTTTGTGCCTATTGAGGATACAGAACACCAATTTTTGGTTACCTCTTGTAATGGGAAGGCATTATGAATAATTATAATTGGAATGAATTATTAAAGCGTATTTTGTTACTCAATTGGCTTGGTCATTGGGATGAATTATTAAAGCGTACTTTGTTACTCGATTGGCTTGGTCATTTCAGGCTCCTTTGTCACTGTTTCTCATGAGACATTAGTTAATACTTTCTGCTGGTAAAGATGCTGACAGTCTGCACCCAGGAGATCGCTCCCTCCGCTTCCCCTCCGCCCCCACGAACGTCCCAGACCATCCCTGGGGCCCGGCCAAGCTGCCCGTCTCACCCTGCATGTCCGTGACCAGCAGGCAGCCACTTGTTTTCTGGTAGACCCAGTGCTGGAAGGTGCAACACTTCTGCCCAGCCTCCGACTCTCTTCTCAAGAAGTTTATCTCCTTTCCATCCCTGATGGAATACTTCACGAATTCTCCAATCAGCTCTTCCTCCACGGTTGCGTATGGGATGTTATTCTCAGGTCGATGGATAAGGAAAATAGGAATGATCCTGTAAGGAAAGAGACCATGAGCAGGATTGTGTTGTCACGTAGGAATAAAGACGTGGGGACATTCTACCCAACCGGGAGGAGCAGCGGGCTGCAGGATAAACCCCCGGGTTCCATCAGATGTAGATTAAATATCTGCCAGTGATTATTTAATGGAAAAAAAAGGGGGGGGGGTGTTCCTTTTATTTGTTCCTAGAGTTGATGAGAAACTCTTCCTCCAGATGGAGTTTAATTGCTCCTGTAGAAATGAATGTCTTTTTATAGCCATCGTTAGAGTCCATCAGTGACCCACTGGTCAGGTGACTGTACCTCCGTCCAGCCAGCATATATCCACCCTTCTATCCATCCTTCCTTTTATTCGGTCAGCAAATATTCACTCAGTGGCTTCTGTGTCAGTCTCCCTCCCAGACGTCCTTCTAGAAAACACTAAAGACGACACAAGCTCTGCTCTCGACGATCTTACATTTAAATGCAGGCGCCGGGCAGCAAACAGGTGCAGCGCGCTTTGTGCTCCACGAGGAACCAGAGCAGTGCGGAGGCCCGGCGCAGCCCAAGTGGGCTGTCGTTTTATTTGGGGAGGTCGGAGAAGGCCTCGAAAATAAGGAGCATTTGAGCAGAGAGGCCTGTAGGAGGTGGGGCTTGCGGGGGGAGCCATGAGGGCGTCTCGGCAGGAACATTCCAAGTGGAAGGAACGGCAGATGGAGAGGTTCTGGCCGGGGGCCTGGGTCGCGGGGTGCAGTTCAGACTGAGGGGCGGCATGTCTGGAGGGTGGTGGCGGCTGAGCAAGGAATGGGGGCGGGACTGGGGGGGCCTGGGCCACTTGGGAGACTCCGCCCTTCGTACTGAGCCGGGTGAGAAACATTGGAGGGTCTTGGAGAAGGAGGAGATCAAACTTGCATGCGACAGGGGCCACTCTGCACCCCTGGTGGCATGTGTGAGGATGGACAGGGCGGGGGAGGCAGCAGGGAGGCCACGCAGCTGCGATGCGGGGGTCAGCGGTCAGATCCTGCCCCGCCCACTGGCCCACCGATCTAGGGAATCCACCCTAACCTGCCCCTCCCTCCTCCCACCTCCCCCAGCCTCACTCTACGCTGAGCACCCAGCTTCCTGGTTGGACCGGGAAAACAGAAACGCTGAGAGCGCTTCTAAAAGCTGCCACCACCACGCGCTCCCACCCTCAAGGACCAGCCCTTCTGGCTGCGACCCTCGACCTCGCCCCACCGGCGCCCTGGACCCCAGCCCCTCCGCAAGGTTCGAGGACACGCCGACGGTGGGGCCCGCTCACTCCTGCGTCACTGTCCCTCTGCACACTCCTTCCCGGTGGGCACGCTGTGGTGACTCCGCAGCCTGCGGACCCCGCAACCCACTCCTACCCCGACTCGCCATTCCCATCAAAACCCAAATCCGCCTACAGCCCTTCCCCCTCCCATTCTCTCCTGAACCCAAAGCGGCCTTTCTGCTTAAGAAAACCTCAGTCTGGGGCACCACGTTGCCCAGCGGAGCAGTTCCCTTCTCAGCCCTCATCTGACTTGTTCTCAGTGGCACTGAAGAGTTGATCTCACTTGTCTCTAAGACATTTTCCCCCGCCCTCCAGAAACTCACTTCCTTTTGGTTTCCTTTCTGCTTCCCTGGCTACTTCCTGTCTGCTTTGCTGGTTCCTGGTTTCTCCCCATCCTTTACACCCTGGCACATCCTGGGACAGTTCTCCTTGCTTTGCAATCAGTTCTCTAGTTTTAAATTCCCTTGCTTTAAATACAGTCCGCATTTACATCAGCAGCCCAGACCTCTCCCCTGAAATCCTGACACGTCTCCAGCCAACTAACTCTCCATCTATATTTGATGTCTAAAAGGCATCTCAAATTTAACATACAGAGACTGAACTACTTATTTACCCCAACTCCAACATCTGTAGAGTCTACTGGAAACTGTACCTTTGCATTCTTTCATGCATTCTTTCCATTCAACAAAAAAAAAAATCAACTGAGTAGCTTGTGGCCTGTGCAGAGTGATCCATCTGCCATACACCTACACGAGTCTTACCCTGCCTTCACCGTCTTCAAGGGGCTGCTTCGTATGCCCAGTCTAAGTGAAAGTGGCTCAGTCGTGTCCAACTCTTTGCAACCCTATGGCCTATCCCAGCCCATCAGGCCCCTCTGTCCATGGAATTCTCCAGGCCAGAATACTGGAGTGGGTAGCCTTTCCCTTCTCCAGGGGGTCTTCTCAACCCAGGGATTGAAGCCAGGTCTCCTGCACTGCAGGCGGATTCTTTACCAGCTGAGCCACAATAAGTTCACTTCAGGCTTCTCTCCCTTTTTGCTTCCTCCACGTTGTTGTCTTTGTTTAGTCACTAAGTCGTGTCCAACTCTTGCGACTCCATGGACTATAGGCCCCCAGGCTCCTCTGTCCATGAGATTCTCCAGGCAAGGTACTGGAGAGGGCTGCTATTCCCTTCTCCAGGGGATCGTTCTGCCCCAGGGATCAAACCTGCATCTTCTGTGTTGCAGGCGGACTCTCTATGGCTGAGCCATCACAGAAGCCCGGCTCCTTCTGTAAGTCTGATTAAACACACCTGGCCCCGGAAAGTCAGGCAAGCCTGTTCTCTCAAACTCCCCACGCCAGAGGCTTAGTTCCACCGTCACTGCCCCCTTTTGGGGCTGTAGCAACCACTTGCAGACCGGTCTCACCGCATCCAGCCTCTGGGCCTTGTCCCTGGACATCCATTGTCCCAGGTAGATAGCCGTAAGAGCCGCATCGACGCAGGACTTTCAGGGCAATGAAACTACTCTCTATGGTGCCATATGACACATCAGTAGACAGTTGTCCACGCCCACAGAAGGCACAACCCCAATGTACGCTGTGGGCCTGCAGTGATGTTATGTCAATGCAGATTCATTGTGACAGATGTTCTGACCCGGTGAGGGGTGTGGATGGCGGGGGAGGCGATGGGGTGTGGAAATCTGTCCCCTCCATTCAATTTTGCTGTGAACCTAAAACTGTTCTGAAGATAAAATCTGTTAACAATGACGTGTCTGCTCTGTGGCTCAAGTTTGCCCTGCTAAAGCTCCTGGTTAACCCCTGCCTCCTCGTCACCCCCGAAGCCAAGAGAACATGTTCCAAGCTCATCAGCTGAGCATTTTAAGTCCTCTGCATTCTGGCCTCCTAGCTTCCCGCCTCTTAGCCTGCCCCCCCTTTTTTTTCTGCCTCCCAGCACACTAGATCTGCTGAACTTTTTCTGTCTCTTTGGAAACCTCCTTTCACGGCTCTTCATCTCTTTGGACGTGCTGCCCTCTTTGCTTGTGAGTCTCCACCCTTGCCCTTCATCTAGAGGACTCTGACTCATTCTTCAACACCCTCGTCTCGGAAGCCTTTCCAGACCCCCTCCCTCCTCCTCCTCCTCCTCCGTGTCCCCATAACTCCCTGCACTCGACGCACTGGGTTTTGTCCTGCATGCCTCACACTCCTGCTGGCTGTGAGGGGCAAGAACCTGCTTCATTTTCTTTTTATTCTTTAAGTGCCCATCACCTAGCTTGGAGCAAAGCCTGGCTCGTAGTAAATGCTCAGTGTCTGGGGGAAAAAAGAATATGTATACAGGACAAAGTTTGAGTCTTGGCACGGACATCTGGGGCCAGGTAATTCTTGGGCGGCGACTGTCCTGTGCATTACAGGATGGTTAGCAACGTCTCTGGCTGCTTCTCACCAGAGGCCCGGAGCAGCCCTCCTAGTCACGACTGATACAGGATACGACCTGACAATCAAAGGAGAAGTCATCTCATTAAAGTCTGACCACAACAGATGCCATTTTCGAGGGCTTGAAAGCAGAAATTATGATAGCCACCCTGAGAAAGAGGTAAGAAGCTAATTGTTGATGTTTGTTAACATGAAGAATATGTTTAGTACAGATCGTCAGATGGGTAAACAAGCAGGAATGTGCATTAGGGACTTATACCTAACAACTATCAAGATGTTTAAAGGCTCAGAAGGGAGGCTTCTGGAAAGGTCTAAGTGACAAAAGAAAACAGTGATGGTGTGACAGTCGCCGCAGCACTGATGGTGGCCGGGCGGGGAGGCCGGGAGGCTGTGGTGGTCAGACACACGCGGGCCCCACGGCGAAGGCCTCGGAAAGTCAGACACACGCGGGCCCCACAGCGAAGGCCTCGGAAAGTCAGCCACACGCGGGCCCCACGGCGAAGGCCTCGGAAAGTCAGCCACACGCGGGCCCCACGGCGAAGGCCTCGGAAAGTCAACCACACGCGGGCCCCACGGCGAAGGCCCCGGAAACGCCCCGGGCTTCAGCCAGAATCTCTACAGGTAAGCATGTACAACAGTCCTGTGTGACGCCGTGACCAAAGCCAAGCTTAGGAGGAGTCGTGTGGCCTGCAGGCGAGGCCCCCCCAGATGCCGTCACAGGCACCGCCATCGTCCCCTCCTCTCTGGGGACAGGGCAGGTCCTCCCCCAGTGACGTGAGACTTCAGGTCTGTCTCTTACGAGGAAGGGGTCCCTGGGCAGGTCTGCATTCACACGGGGTTGTGGGGGGCTGCTCCCCCAGCGGTGAGAGCAGAGCTGGAAGGGTCTCCCAGAGCACCGAGGACACGTGGGCTCCACCCACGACCTGCCCTCTCCTGGGAGTCCAGCTGGACTCCCAGGTGTCACCTCGAGTCAAAGATTGTAGAGAAAACGTTAGCAAAGTGGGAAGAAGGATACAACACTCAGGTGAGTTTTAAAGACACAAAACATACCATTCCAAACAAAACCTTCTGCAGGCGACTCGGTCTTTGGCAGGGTGCACTTTTACCCTCTTCTGCCATTTATGAGTGTTTCCTTAAAAAATAAAACACAACACGAGAAGCACACCTCCCCTCTCCCCGCCCAGTTTGAGATGGCAGAGCACTTCTCTCAGGAGCAGGATCTAGACCAGGACACCGTCCTGAGACACCACGTGGGCAACCCTTCCAACACGGATGCTGAGTACCAACCCCACGCTTGGGGAAGGACTGACACTGAAGCTGAAATTCCAGTGCTTTGGCCACCTGATGCAAAGAACTGACTCATTTGAAAAGACCCTGATGCTGGGAGATTGAAGGTAAGAGGAGAAGGGGACGACAGAGGATGAGACGGTTGGATGGCATCACCAACTCAATGGACATGAGTTTGGGTAAACTCCGGGAGTTGGTGATGGCCAGGGAGTCCTGGCATGCTACAGTCCATGGGGTTGCAAACAGTCGGATACAACTGAACGACTGAACTATCCCTCCATATCCTGCCCTTGTCCATGAATGAGGTCAAACTCTCCCACAATAAGGAAAGGTATTTGGATTCCAGAACATGCACAGCCATTTCCAGAGCGGTGGCATATGTGCTGGAAGCTGATTAAGCCTGAGTCCTTCACCCTTTTCAAGCCCTGGATGCATCTTGATATTCATAATTGTGTTCTTTTCCTTAGAGAAGCCTGTATCAGTCAGTTCGCACAAAGCTTGGGTGTGTCCCTGCAGGAGGGCACTTTGCTGCCACGCCTGGTGGACTCTTCCTCCTCAACCAGGAACTTAAGAGAACAGAGCAGCAAGAGGGGCTGGAGAAGGATGGGCTGAGCTCTACAGACAACCCAGACTACCTCAGTGCACTGAACAGAAAGCAATTGAAAGTGGTTTTCTTTGCAGTAAGTTCGTTTTCCTTGAAGTTGCTGAGGATTGCTTCCCAGGTGGCGCTAGTGGTAAAGGACCGGCCAGTGCAGGAGACGTGAGAGACACGGGTCCAATCACGGGTCAGGAAGATCCCCTGGAGGAGGGCACGGCAACCCACTCCAGAGTTCCTGCCTGGAGAATCCCATGGAGAGAGGAGCCTGAAGGGCTACCGTCCACGGGGTCTCAAAGGGTCCGGACATGACGGAAGTGACCCGGCAGGCATGCACGTATACTAAGCACACAGGCAAACCTTGAAGGGCAGCAAGCATGAGACTGTATGTGGTGTGCCCAACACACCTGCTCAGGAAGGGGATTTCTCTTCCGTTTTGTGAGTTCACAGAGATGATGCGGACAAGAAACAGGCCCTTCCTGCTTTCCCCTCTTCCCCGTTTGCACTGGTGTGTAGACGACTGCTCCGTCTGCAGTTTCCAACGGGCGCTGGCACAGCCCCTTCTCTTCCCACGTGTGGTTTCAGCCATATAAGAGATCGGTAAACACGAGCTCCAGACACTCCAGCATGCGCGTGGGCCAGCAGATACTTGTCAGTGTAACTGACCTCAGTGGGTAAACTCTGCACCTCCGTGTAGTGCTCCACGGAGCAGCGACTACGCTCCTACGGCCCCGATTATCCAGTTTGCTTTTCCCTGACGCACCACCGTCTTTATTTGTTGTATCATAGGACTAAGTTTTTCGCGATCTCCTGTTCTGTTTATGGTTTAGACAATGTAATACCCATGAGTAGATACATTTTCTATTTAACATGGTATACACGTTTATTCTTTGCAGCCAAAGATGGCCAAGCTCTATACAGTCAACAAAAACAAGACCAGGAGCTGACTGTGGCTCAGATCATGAACTCCTTATTGCCAAATTCAGACTTAAATTGAAGAAAGTAGGGAAAACCTCCAGACCATTCAGGTATGACCTAAATCAAATCCCTTCTGATTATACAGTGGAAGTGAGAAATAGATTTAAGGGACTAGATCTGATAGAGTGCCTGATGAACTGTGGACAGAGGTTCGTGACATTGTACAGGAGACAGGAATCAAGACCATCCCCATGGAAAAGAAATGCAAAAAAGCAAAATGGCTGTCTGAGGAGGCCTTACAAATAGCTGTGAAAAGAGAAGCGAAAAGCAAAGGAGAAAAGGAAAGATACAAGCATCTGAATGCAGAGTTCCAAAGAATGGCAAGAAGAGATAAGAAAGCCTTCTTCAGAGATCAATGCAAAGAAATAGAGGAAAACAACAGAATGGGAAAGACTAGAGATCTCTTCAAGAAAATTAGAGATACCAAGGGGACATTTCATGCAAAGATGGGCTCGATAAAGGACAGAAATGGTATGGACCTAACAGAAGCAGAAGATATTAAGAAGAGGTGGCAAGAATACACAGAAGAACTATACAAAAAAGATCTTCATGACCCAGATAATCACGATGGTGTGATCACTGACCTAGAGCCAGACATCCTGGAATGTGAAGTCAGGTGGGCCTTAGAAAGCATCACTATGAACAAAGCTAGTGGAGGTGATGGAATTCTAGTTGAGCTATTTCAAATCCTGAAAGATGATGCTGTGAAAGTGCTGCACTCAATATGCCAACAAATTTGGAAAACTCCACAGTTGCTACAGGACTGGAAAAGGTCAGTTTTCATTCCAATCCCAAAGAAAGGCAATGCCAAAGAATGCTCAAACTACCACACAATTGCACTCATCTCACATGCTAGTAAAGTAATGCTCAAAATTCTCCAAGCCAGGCTTCAGCAATACATGAACCGTAAACTTCCTGATGTTCAAGCTGGTTTTAGAAAAGGCAGAGGAACCAGAGATCAAATTGCCAACATCCTCTGGATCATGGAAAAAGCAAGAGAGTTCCAGAAAAACATCTATTTCTGCTTTATTGACTATGCCAAAGCCTTTGACTATGTGGATCACAATAAACTGTGGAAAATTCTTCAAGAGATGGGAATACCAGACCACCTGACCTGCCTCTTGAGAAATCTGTATGCAGGTCAGGAAGCAACAGTTAGAACTGGACATGGAACAACATACTGGTTCCAAATAGGAAAAGGAGTACGTCAAGGCTGTATATTATCACCCTACTTATTTAACTTCTATGCAGAGTACATCATGAGAAACACTGGACTGGAAGAAACACAAGCTGGAATCAAGATTGCCGGGAGAAATATCAATAACCTCAGATATGCAGATGACACCATCCTTATGACAGAAAGTGAAGAGGAACTAAAAAGCCTCTTGATCAAAGTGAAAGTGGAGAGTGAAAAAGTTGGCTTAAAGCTCAACATTCAGAAAACTAAGATCATGGCATCCAGTCCCATCACTCCATGGGAAATAGATGGGGAAACAGTGTCAGACTATTTTTTTGGGCTCCAAAATCACTGCAGATGGTGATTGCAGCCATGAAATTAAAAGACGCTTACTCCTTGAAAGGAAAGTTATGACCAACCTAGATAGCATATTCAAAAGCAGAGACATTACTTTGCCAACAAAGGTCCATCTAGTCAAGGCTATGGTTTTTCCTGTGGTCATGTATGGATGTCGGAGTTGGACTGTGAAGAAGGCTGAGCGCGGAAGAATTGATGCTTTTGAACTGTGGTGTTGGAGAAGACTCTTGAGAGTCCCTTGGACTGCAAGGAGATCCAACCAGTCCATTCTGAAGGAGATCAGCCCTGGAATTTCTTTGGAGGGAATGATGCTGAAGCTGAAACTCCAGTACTTTGGCCACCTCATGCAAAGAGTTGACTCATTGGAAAAGGCTCTGATGCTGGGAGGGATTGGGGGCAGGAGGAGAAGGGGACGACAGAGGATGAGATGGCTGGATGGCATCACTGACTCGATGGACGTGAGTCTCAGTGAATTCCAGGAGTTGGTGATGGACAGGGAGGCCTGGCGGGCTGCGATTCATGGGGTCGCAAAGAGTCGGACACGACTGAGCAACTGAACTGAACGCGTTTATTGAATTATTCCATACATCCATACACTTTAATATTTCTCAAGTATTTTTCTATAAGCCTCTGAGGGCCCCATGAAGGGCAGGGTGGCAGCTATGTGCGCCCTCTTGGAGCTTACGGACCCGCTGAAACATGCCCGGTTTCTCCCCAGCCTCTCATCCCTCCAGCCCACCCATGTCCCCAGGTCAAAGCCAGGCCAACCCAAGGGGGAGACACTCACTCGGGCACTTCCCCGAAGCCTTCCAGAGGCTGGGCTTCTGCGGCGTAGATCTGCGCATAGTGTCTGGCGGTGTTCTGCACGTAGCATTCCTAGATCAGCCAAACACACAGGAAACCCCAGGGGTGAGAAGAAAGCCAGAGCACTGCCCAGTGAGACTCAGATTTCCCAATGTAGGTCGACTCAATGCATTTGCAAACCCACCCCGAGGTTGGGGGCGCAGAAGCATCATGAATGTAGCCTACAGTCGGTAGCTGCAGGAGCTCTGAGACCTGAAGGAGCCATGCAGGTGACGGTCACGTGGTCTCCGGGCGAGGTGTCCCTGAACTATGACGTTTCTACCGGGCGAGGTGTCCCTGAACTATGACGTTTCTAGGACCCACATGGCTGAAGTTCACCCTAAGCTAAGGGGACTGGTCCCCAGACAGGGTTTCAGATGAAGCGTGGGTGGGGATGGTTGGGTTTCCCATGAGTTCTTCCAACTAAGGTTCTTTTTTAAAAAGGTATAACAAGCTGTAAGTTACAAACACCTTGCCAAGATTGTTGGCTTAGGAAAAGCAAACCAGATTCTGCTTTCCTACTCTGTAGGGCTTTTCTAAGTGGGCATCTGGATGCTGGGGGATTTTCCATGACTGGACCAGACGGTACCTCAGATGGAAGGAATACTCCCTGAAAGCAAATTGAGGAGGATAGACTTGGAAGAGAAAGGAATGCGTGTGGCAGAATCTTGTGCTCAGAGGAGAGGGGCTGTCTTCACGAGCACCAAGCCCACAGGACCATTGCCACGTCTGAGATAACCGCCGATGATGTTTGAGAGCACCCAAGAGACCTGAGTCTGGCCTATTCATTTAATGGGTTAAAAAATTTAAGGGCCCCTGGTTTGTGAAAGAGCTACACCCAGATCTCCTGAAAGCTCGGCCAGCCCTGGCATTGAGTGAAATTCATGGACAGGGCAGGGGTGATGTGGGGGAGAAGCCTGTGTTCCCCCCACCGCTCCCCTCTTGCCTCAAGGGTACCACCACCCAGCAACACAGGAAGGAACTTAGACTCGGCTCCATCTTCCTCCGTAGCTCATGGGCGGATACAGAACACGACTCAGGAAGGCAGGAGCCAGGACAAACGCTGACCCTTTGGACTGTACCCCAGCCCCCTTCCTCTTCCCTAAAACCAACCAGAAGCCTCCAGAAATTACCCTTGACTTTGGCTGTCCTTTCCTGGAGAAGGAAATGGCAAACCCCACTCCAGTATTCTTGCCTGGAGAACTCCATGGACAGAGGAGCCTGGCGGGCTGCAGTCCATGGGGTCACTTTAGGTGTCCTTTGGGAATCCTGGCATCTAAGGTAGCTTAGACACCCCACCCCCATATTCTGTGTCCAGGTAGATTCAAAGCCCCGGGGATTTGATGGGGCTTCCTAGGAAGCCTTCCTGGAAGTGATCCCAGCCCAGGTAGAAACTGGCGAGGCACCTCCGGACACAGGCAAGTCCCAACTGGCTGCAGCAGGCCAAGAATTCGCGGGGACAAGACCAAGGTTTGATCTCGCATTTGCCCTTGGTCTAGTAACCGCAGAGAAAGACACCCTTCTGGCGACACTCCCATCAAATTCTGAGTCGGACTTTCATCTCGGGTTACCTGCGTCCGTCTCCCACCTCGAGCGGCACCCTCAGGGCGGGTGGACCCACCTGCGCGGCGAGCCTGTAGTTCCTCTGGATGAGTTCGTCGTTGTTTCTGGTCCCGTAGGCGACGGCATTGTGCACCTTGAGCACGCAGGCGTGGCCGGGCTTGAAGACCGGCGTGAGGCCGCGCAGCACCTTGCTGCGGAAGGCTCTCCGGTGGACGCCTTCCCCGAAGTGCAGCTCCTCCGTGGCGATCTGGCCATGCAGGCGGCCCCCGAAGTAGCTGTCACGGAGGAAGTCCTCTCGGAAGATGAGCTGGCTGAATTCAATCTCTTCATATACTAGAACGCAACACAGCTTCCGTTGCACGGAAATACCCCCCACCCCTGCTCATTGGCTGAGGAGCATCCCCACACAGGCACAGCGACGGGCAAGGCTGACCCGCAGACGTAGGGAGCGGGAGCCCTGCTGGACTCCCAGCAGAGGCAGCGCTTGACGGGGAGGTGGGGGAGGTGGTCACTGAGGATGTAGAGCAAGGCAAGGTCCCCAGGGGACTGGAGGAGAGAGGGGCAAAGCTGGCAAGACCAGAAAAAGGACTGTAGACAGGTCTAGAAAGTGAGAACAGGATCAGGCCAGGTGATTAAAGGCAAGTGGAAAAGATGAGCGAAATGTGGGAGAGAGAACAAGAATTGACAAGATCTGCTAGCTCAGTGTTTCCCGGTTTTCTTTTTTCATTATTGCCTCCTTGCAAGGATTCTTTTTAGCCTTCCCACCCCCCTAATTTCTCCACATAAGATGTGACTGCCACAGAGGTGCTGTGTATCTGGTTATGTACTATATGTACGTCTGTGCTTTGTGAACAAAAATAAGTTTTTTGCCTCCCCAAGACCCAATTTTGTCTGCTTGTGGGTGTTACTGCCCCTTAAGAATGCCTGTGGTAGATTAAAGAAGTAGGCAGGTACAACCCAAAAGAAGAAAAAAAAGAGTTCCCTCTGAAGAGAAGCTGAAACACAGTAGAATCATCTTGGATCTCTCTGTAAAAAGTTTTCTAGCAGCTGTATCGTTCAGAGATGGCAATGGCACCCCACTCCAGTACTCTTGCTTGGAGAATCCCATGGACGGAGGAGCCTGGTAGGGTGCAGTCCATGGGGTCTCTAAGAGTTGGACACGACTAAGCGACTTCATTTTCATGCATTGGAGGAGGAAATGGCAACACACTCCAGTGTTCTTGCCTGGAGAATCCCAGGGACAGGGGAGCCAGGTAGGCTGCCGTCTATGGGGTCACACAGAGTTGGACATGACTGAAGCGACTTAGCAGCAGCAGCAGCGTACAAGGATGGGGATGGGCAACTTCCCCTAAGAAAAAATACACAACAAGCACGAACTCCACCATCCTCAATAATCCTGTCCGTAACTTCCAGGAATGTCTACTTAGCCAGGAGAAACTATAAGAAAGATGCATCTTAGAACTTCTCTCTGAAGCCCTGTGTACCATCATTAAGTCGTTCTAGCTCTGAGTCATTCCTTTTGGGCGCTCCCACCAGCTTGGTTTTATTAGATTTTTAGTTAGAGATCAACTTGTGAAATTATATGTGCCTCTTCTGGAGATTTAAACAAGGTGTCTAGGGGCGCTTCCTCCAGGTGAAGTCACTTGACGCTTCTTTATCAGAAGGTACACAGGAAGCAGAGGATGGTACGGCCTCCCCAGCCATAGAAATCAGACCCCTGGGTCACATGGAGAAGGTGACGTCTTCAGCGTCCAGGCTCCCACCCAATGGTGGCAGTCACAGCGCTACAGTTGCAGAGACCAGTACCTCAGCCCCACCAGGACCCCATTCCTGACTGGTAAAAGCCTTGAGAAGTGAGTCTCTGCAAGCCTAAATTAACGGGGTGAGAGCAAGAATCTGCGATGGGGAATGCCTACTGGTGCTAAGCAGCTTACGAGACAGAACCCCTTCTTCTGAAGGTCATTTTTCTGATAGGAGAAAAGGATATTCTTTTGCATATTTAGACTTCAGGGGGATGGAGACAGATGTAGGGAGAGGATTATAAACTTACACAAGCATATGACACACAGGTATGCAGCGTTTGAATAGTTTGTGAGGAGACTGCATTTAAGTCTGTTTTGGATAAGTCATAACATTTAATAGACCATTTAAGTCAAGATCCCAGCCCCTTGTCTTTAATTACTAGATGTTACTGCATCTTGATGTCTGTACTAGCTTGTTTTCAAAGATCTCAGGATTTTAGTTTGCTTAGGGGAAGAAAAAAATCAGTATACATAGTACAAACGGGCAGTGTAAACCTGGCCGCGGTGAGTGCCTGCATCACGGAGATTAGCAAACTGCAAATCGGGGCCTCCCCACCCCCCAGGCGGGTTGTGAGAAACTGGCCAGCAGATGACCTACTGCCGTGAGTACCTGTCCCCAAGAGGAGACGCGAGGCCGCGTGGCCTCAGCGAGCGGCCCCGGGGCAGCCGTTAGCTCGCTGCTGCTGCAGAGGTGCATTAGTGCCATAGGAAAGCGCAGAAGTCCACCTCGCACTTCTACTAAGATGCAAATGAATGGACTTACTCTCCCAGACATCTGACTCTCTGAGAATCTGCTCAGCGAGTGCAACTGCTAGTCCGATAGAGAAGAAAAAACAAGCAGAACCAAAATACACTGTGAAAGTGCCAGAGGCTGAAAAATCTCATGGAGATGGGCTGGATGCACAGCCGGTGCTTCACAGAGAAAGTTAAACCCCAACCTGCCCCCCCACCACCACATGGTCCCAAGATAGCACCGCTACAGTATGACCTTAACAACCACGCTGGACTCTGGTAGCCTGACCCATTCGTCGTAGGCCCTGCGATTAGGTTGAAACAGCTTATGAGTTTCCCTGGTTTCCCAGGCAATTCCTGAGCCCTCTCCTGCTTCATCAGAAGAGCTGATGGACACTTGCTTCTGCCTTCGTCTCTAGAAGCTGTCTCATGGTTTAGGGTGCACCCACTTCCGCTGACGCTGGGCTCAGATTTGCTTACCTTTAACATCTGGGTGACTTGAGAGCTGTTTGAGAACTAGAAGACAGAAGAGAAAGCCTTCAGCACCAATGAGCATCCCAGAGCTGGCAGGGGCTAGTGGCTTTCACTGGAAATGGCAAAGCTGAGGTTTACCTTCGGCAGTGAGGTTAAACTCAGCGGTCACTCTCCCGTAACTGTTCTTGATGCAGCAGTAATAGACGCCCTGGTCCTTCTGACTGGCTTGAAGGATGGCCAAGCTCACCATGGAGTTGTCTCCTGCTCTGCAGTGGGGGACACGGACATGGACAAGCATCATTGCTCTGAAGTTGTACTTTTAGGCAAAGCAGCTTTATTACAATCATAGCCCAGTCGGATTTTTTCTGGAGTGATGTTATAGAAACAAAACTAGAGTTCAAGTCTTCCATAGCTGCATCTGGAGCAGTTTACAAAGATGTGTTCCAAGCAGACATTTAATTATACAGAACACTGATTTGCCTCACTTTTTATGAAAAAGGAAATGGCAACCCACTCCAGTATTCTTGCCTGGAGAATTCCATGGACAGAGGAGCCTGGCAGGCTACAGTCCATGGGGTTGCAAAGAGTTGGACACAACTGAGCGACTAACACTTTCACTTTCAGCTGACTTGTGACAAGACTAGGGGCTTAAGAACACTTGGGGAGCTGAACTGGGATCTCTTTTGGCAGAAGCTTGTGAGGATTAAGTTAGACTGGGTTCCATCAAACCAGGGGATCTGTTTCCAGAAGGAGCCACACCTCCTCAAGTGCGACAGACGAAGCCTGATTCACCAGCTCACTTGAGCGAGCGTTTACTGCTAGAGAGGGGCTAATTTAGGGCGGGTCACTCTACCCGGGGGATTCTCGGCAACGATGCACTCACTCATCTCCCCCCTCATCTCCTCTAGTAAACCTGGGGCCCCAGATAGAAACTGGTATCCCCATCCTAGAGATGGCAGCTCTCCACCCTGGGAGATGCCACTTTTCCATAACCTCAGATTGGTTTTTTCTATTGATTTACCTTCTTAGCTTCGTCTGAGCTTTTTGTCAGGTTAATGGGAATTTATGAGGACAGCGAGTTGCACTGAGAGGCAGGAGAGCTCTTTAATCTTGGGACCATGGAACCTCAGAAGATGATTGACAGGTGTCCCTGCTTTTAGAGGATGAAAGGGGCTCATGGCTGCGGCAGGCCAGAGCCCTCTGCTCTCTTCCCTGTCCAGGTATCTGTCACTCTGAGGCAGGTGAGCGCCCTCTGCTCTCTTCCCTGCCCAGGTATCTGTCACTCCTCTTGGACACTGTGGGTGTGGAATTTCTGCTTCAACCTTCCTTTATTTCCTATGATTTACTCTTTTCCTTTAGAACCACATTGTGAAATAAACTGTGAAAAGTAGCCAGGGCGGATAATGCACCTTCTCTGCACTTGAGCTATCGATCTTGAATCTTTCGTCCACGAGATGGTAGAATCTTCATGAATCTCTGCAAACTGGCAGCTCAATTTTACATTTCCAGAGTGGTCAGGGGACATCTCAGCTTGGATCTTTTTCAGTAATACTGGAGCTGGAAAGGAGAAAACTTGTAGGTCGGAGTTCTTATGAGAAGTGCAGAAGAGCTTTTAGACTTTCCTGTTTTATCACATTTAATTCTCTCAAAGCCAAGAGACAGATCATTATTATCCTCCATTAATTGATGAGGAAAGCTAGTGTCTGAAGGGAGATGTCGCTTTCCTAAACAGATAGGAAATGAACAAGTCAGTCTAATCGAAAACTCCCTTTTCAGCCCTCCCAATCCTGTGGACAGAGGAGCCTGATGGGTTACAGTCCATGGGGTCGCAAAGAGTCAGACAGGACTTAGTGACTAACACACACACACCTTGGCATGCTCGGCAGACACAGAGAATTTGCTTTGAGAGTGTTAAGGAGCGATAAGCACGCTTTTCAATTGTAAAAAGGTCTTGATGTAGTTAATCCCACCTGTCAGGCAACGTGGAATGGCTGCCTATTAAACACCGCCCTCTGAAATACATCTACTTTAAAGTGAAACAGAAAGTGACTCTTCGGTGATCATTAGGATTTTGTTTTCTAATTTTGACGTGTGCCACCTTTTAAACAGTGTTGCTTCTAGTTTGGGAGAAATTATGTAAGTCCTAGAAATAATGATTAAGGAAGAAATTAAGACTCCATTTTGAAAATTTTTTTTCTGCTTTTAGAAATCAAAGAAGATGAAGCAATTGTAGAGTCTATTTACCACTAAACAAATGCTAAAAGACCCTTGGCTTTATTTGAAGATTCCTCAACCTCTTAATTTGTCAAGTTTCTGGTTTTGTAAATTTATTAAAGACAGCTAGTATAATTTGGATATGAACTCTTAAAAAAAAAAGTCCCACTTTTCGCTACCTAAAATTCCTTGAGCTCTGCAATGTACAAGGTGAAAAAGAACTTGAGATTGAAAAAAAAAAAAGCATGGGAAGGACGGCTGTCGACACCTAGTGTACAGAACCTGGCCAGACAAAGATGCTGCGAGATGACAGCCAGGTCAATGTCGGGCTGGGGACTGGGGAGCAGAATGAAACCTGGACCAGCCAAGCAGCATGGCTGAGTGCCAGGCGCAAAAGGCATCTCGGCAAAAGTTATTTGCTGGGGTCTTCCCTGGGGGTCCAGTGGTTAGGAATCAAGCCTACCAATGCAGGAGACACGGTTTGACCCCTGGTCTGGGAGGACCCCACGTGCGGAGGGGCAGCTGGGCCCTCGAGCCACAGTTGGTGTGTCATGTACCACGACGAAAAGATCCCCGCGCGACACAAACAGGCTTCCTCACGGTGCCACTGAGACCCAGCACAGCCAGATGAGGATTAAAAAACAAACAGTAAGTTATTTGTTGAATATTCATCCATCTTGCTCTTTGATCACAGTTGTCTTTGCTGAAGATATCCTAATGGATTTCAGTGATGTCCACTATCAATTAGGAGAACTCTCTGCCTGAATCAAATAGAAGCAATACAGAAACAAGTGCCAGGGGTTAGGTGACATTCAGGGCTCTTTGAATGTCACCTTTTAAAATCATGGATGATCATGTATGTCTAAAGGTAGATTATCTAATTCATTCAAGACAGACTTGATATTCTGTTTTTTGCTGAAACTGTTTTTAGTAGTGAACTTATAATCCTTAATGTATTTTTTATAAGTTATAACAGGAGTAGGAATGTTAATGGGCTTTCCTGATAGCTCAGCAGTAAAGAATCCGCCTGCCAATGCAGGAGACACGGGTTTAATCCCTGGATGGGGAAGACCCCCTGGAGAAGGAAATGGCAAGCCACTCCAGTATTCTTGCCTGGGAAATCCCAAGGACAGAGGAGCCTGGTGGGTTACAGACCATGGGATCACAGAATCAGACACACGACTTAGCCATGACAATGTATATTAAATATCCATCCCTCTCAGGAAATTGTGATCTTGAAAAAAACCTAATCAGGGAGGAGAGCTTGGCACACCGGGTGAGTGTGTAATTACTCAGGGTAGCCACTGGGCAGCAGCATAGACCAGAGGAGGATGGCTAACGCCAAGTGGTCAGAACAACACAGCAGGTAGTGAGGTTGCCGGACACGTGGGGGGTGGTCTATTACACACCAAGTTCCACAATTACACAGCTGCGGTTGTGTTGTATAATCCACAGCCAAAAGTCATCGACACTGAGGCTGTTTGCTCTGTTGCCTCAGATTCCACTGCTGTGAAATCGTCAACGTGCCTCCCCTCTCTTGGCAACAGACTTGGCTTGGCTATATGTGTATTTAAAAGCTTATTTTTCTTCCCAGAAGCAATATGGGATGCTCAGGTAATGAGTTCTTCAATTAGAGAGTATCTCCGGGCACTAACAATATTACGGGAGAAAGATGAGATATACCGAGTCCTACAGATGACAAAACCCATCTCGCTTCATCTGGCCCGAGCTGGCCACCTTGTAGGTGCCCTGACCCCCGCTGTCAAGATCTTGGTCCAGGGTCTTGACCACGTCCGTCACCCCACCTGGGACATATTTCCTCCAGGACCCTTCATGGAGGATTTCCTGACACCTAAGTGTTCCTAAGTCTGCCAGCCCTGCCCACAGCCGGCTGTGGGTTCTGAAGACAGAAACCAGGGAGGGGGGTTCAGGGCAAGGCATAACATGGCCAGCTGAGCTGAATGAGGGCCACGGGGCTTTGGGAGAGGGCCCCCTTTTGTGTGGGAGGGATGGTGGGGGAGGGGGGGGGAAACAGATGAAGGAGCTGAAACGAGGCCCAAGAGTGAAGCTGGGTTTATCTTCTGTGTATATTCTGGCCAAGTGTTGAAGGCAAAGGATTGAGAAATCCCCTGGTGACCAAAGCTTTGGCTGCACTAAGCTTTGAGTATCAAGGTTTCCTCGGTTTGTCCTCTTTCAGTCATCCAAGTCATCCCTCACATTCAATATCGCCTCTTCGCCCCAAGGCTGTGCTTCCCGGGGCTGCAGCCCTTCGCCCTGGGGAGGCCGAGCAGCTCGAGATCAAACCCTCCGACAGCACCTGGTCAGTCCTCTCTCCCGCGGAGACAGACAATTCCAAACAAGTCAGCCATCTCCGCCGCCTCTGGGCTGAAACCACTTGATTCTTTAAAGCACAGTTCTACTCCTTAAATGTTTTGAAACTTATCACTAGAATGCGGTTGAATGCCTCTTGGGGAAGTTGTTTCATGTGTGGTCCCTTTCTGCAGCCGAGGCTGTGGGCCCCTCTGACACAGATCGGGAGTGAGGTCTCTGCTAAGAGGAGCCTCGCAGCGCTGTGCCCCAGTCCAGGGCCAGCGTGTTAGCTCGCCACCATCTCTTCTGACTTTTACCAGGTTTTGTGGGAAAGAGCTCGGAAAGAGGTGGCTGGGATCTTGGGTTATGGAATGGAGTTTGGCGTTGATGCAATTCCCCCAAGCAAAGCAGAGCTGACTGCAGTTACCAGGACTCTGAGCCCCCAGGGGTCTGAAACCTGGAACAGAGACCCTGGGGACTTCAGACTCAAAGGGCAGGGTGAGATGGAAAGAAGTTTTATACTTAAATTTGAAAGAAAACCCACACCACTTTTAATGCAAAAAAACGGTTACAAGGAGACTCCCAGATTGTACCTAAATGTTTTTCTGTAAATCCTGTTTAGCACGTCACGTGGTCTAATTATACCAGTTAGCTACACTGGTTGATGTTTTTAATTTTTAATCTTTTATTTGAGGTAACATCATAACGGGCAGAAAGTACACAGCCACTCACTATGCACGAAGATTTCTTCTCACAGGGCCGTGACGGATTCCACCCAAGCTACCTGTCCCAGAGGACAGAGCCTCCCGGCCACGGACACCCCAGCCGTCTTCTTCACCTTTTGACCTGCCCTGCCTTTGGAAGCGAGCACAGTGAAGAGCCTCAAGTGCAAGATACAGAATGTACGCTGCACCAGAACCTTTCCGTCTCTTAAAATTGGCATCTTCAATCTCCTTTCCATACAAAACTTTTCCCTCCCTCTCACCAAAACTCCAGCGTTTGGCTTCTCTGGTGGCTCAGTGGTAAAGATTATCCACCTGCCAATGCAGGAGACACAGGTTCAATCCCTGGTCCAGGAAGATGCCACAGAGCAGCTAGGCCCGCGGGCCACAGCTACTGAGACCTGCAGTCCTCAGCAAGAGGAGCCGCCGCAGCGAGAAGCCCGAGGGCCCCTAGAGCAGAGCTCTCGCAGCAGAGACCTCGCCAGCCAAAAATAGATGAAAAAAAAGTAAAACGTGTGTTGTCGCCTATAACTGGGTTCAGATGTAACTGTTCTATTAAAGTCAGAGACCTGAACTTGGACAACCAGCGTCCCTCTCCTCCTCTAAACCTAACGCCAACCTTCTGCCTTTCAACGGCTCCTGATGCTGACGTGCCACACAAGGGCTGAACACCTCTCTCACTGTGTCTGCAACACCTTCTTCCGTGGGAGTGAGTCAGTCTAGCAAACACCTCCCCTCCCATCTCAGCAATCTTCAGCTCCCATTCAGACCTCCTTCTAGATACACTGTGCTCTGAGCAAACCTGGTTTCCCAAACTTTGGAGTCTGGTTTTCCCCCTAGAAAGCCTTTTTAAACTTTCCCGCACCACAGAATTCCCATTCACCTCTTTGAGGGCCTCCAGTGTTAAAAGCACCAACGAGCTCCTTGGTGGCTCAGTGGTAAAGAAAGCTCCTGCCAACACAGGAGACACAAGAGATTTGGGTTTGATCCTTGGGTCAGGAAGATCCTCTGGTGTAGGAAATGGCAACCCACTCCATTATTCTTGCCTGGAGATTCCTATGGACAGAGGAGCCTGGCGGGCTGCAGTCCACGGGGTTGCAAAAGAGACAGACCCAACTTAGTGACTAAACCACCACCAAAACCATGACGTACCCAAGGGGACACGCCCATGTTGGTAAGAGTGGGACTGAAAGTTCAGTCCTCTTATATGATGTGATAAAGCCTCTTAGTACAAATCATTTGTTAACAACAAAGGAACAAGGCATTACAAAATTCACTGCCTCAAAGATATCCAAAGGCTATGCTAGAGATGGCATGAGCTTAATGTCAGTTACTAAAGTCCCCAAATTTCACGGCACTCCAACAGAAAACAACCACCTCGGGATCCCTGATGGCTGATACTGTGGTCCTTTCCTGGCCTCGGCGCTGAGCCCTGACACAACTGCACACTTAAAAAAAAGTTCGTTTTGGACCTTTTTAACAGAACAACTAGCTCCTCCTCCAGTCTTCCTGTTTTAGTAAACAGCAACCCCGTAACTTAACAGTAGCTCAGGCTAACACCATGGAGTCATCCTTGCCTTCTCTTTCTCTCACAGCCTCCATCCAATCTGTTAGCGGATCCTGTGGTTCCTACCTACAAAACATCTATAGAATGTCATCACTAGTCACTGCTATGCATTGCTACCATCTTGTTCCAAGTCATCTCTCACCTGGGTTACTGCAGTCTAATGCTTGTTTCTTTACTGTTTTTTGAAGGATAATTAAACAGGAAGCATCTTAACCGCGTGCTCCCTCAGTTAAGCCTACCTACAGGCAGCCTGGATCAGGGGTACTCCCAGTAGATCCCCTGGGAGCTCAGTAGAAATGCACTTTCTCCTGAACCAGAAACTCTAGGTCGGGCCCAGCTATCAGTCTTAACGGGCTTCCCAGGTAGCTCAGCTGGTTAAGAATCCACCTGCAATGCAGGAGACGTCCTGCATCGGGAAGTTTCCCTGGAGAAGGGATAGGATACCCACTCCAGTATTCATGGGCTTCCCTGGTGGCTCAGATGGTAAAGAATCTGCCTTCAATGTGAGAGATCTGGGTTTAATCCTTGGGTTGGGAAGATCCCCTGGAGGAGGGCATGGCAACACACTCCAGTATTTTCTTGCCTGGAGAATCCCCATGGTCAGAGGAGCCTGGAGAGCTACAGTCCATGGGGTCCCAAAGAGTTGAACATGACTGAGCGATCTCTCTAAACAAGCCCCCTAGGGGAGCCCAAGGTCACTCACGTTTGAGACCCACCAGCCTACAGGTCAGACCACTTGGTCCCAGCATCCAATGCCTGCCCAGCAGACATGCACCCTAACTACAGGGGCGCAGGAGGACCCGCGAACTTGCCATCAAGGTCCACAAACGCAAACTACGATAGGAAGCAACACAGCCCTCACCTCTCCCTTCGCCTTGGCAAGGTGGCCTCTGGGGCTCTCCTTTCTCATCTGTGCGTGAGACCGACGTTTCAGGCTTACGACTCTCAAAGACCGAGTTCCTTCTCACCTTCTCCTTCTCTTCCAATCTCAGCCTCAGGGCGGCCACCCTGGACAGAATTTTCTTCTTTACCCCCTCAGCTAAGTGTCCACTTCCTGGGGTTTTTTGCTTCTCCTTGACCTCCTGTGACTTCATTGCTGCTGGCGGGGGTGGACGGCTAGCTTGGGCTGCCACGGGGCCAACCTTCTCCTCCTCCCCCGACTTTGTCCCATGGCCCAGGGTGGAGCCCTGTTGGTAGGGGTCCAGCAGCATCTTAGGAGCTTTCACTGACGCACGTTCTCCGGAAACAGACGCCAGGGGCCCCGCCGGGGAACCAGATGTGCCTGTGGGTTTGGTTTCCCCAGCGGGGGGCTCCTCTATCTCATGTTCCTCAATTCTGTGGCTTCTTGAAAAGTCTGTGATGCCTCTTCTTTCAGGAGAGGACGTAAAAGGCCCCCGGGTGAGACCACTGGAAGAGGGCGCTTGCTTCCACTCACTCTTCATAGCTCGCCTTTCCTCTGAGTCAGAAAAGGCACGCTTGTGGTTTCTGGGCTCCACGGAGCCCTCCTCACGGAGGTCATCACTCTGAGCTGTGAAGCTGTGAGTAGTGACTCCAACAGATGGGGGGGTCACCCTGGCAAGACCGCTAGAGAGAGCTAGGGCGGGGGAGACTAATGCTGCTCTGTTGCTTTTACTGCGTCCAGGCCCCCCTGAGCGCCTCTCCCTGTCTTCCTGTACTCGGCTTCTGGTGAGTCCCCCTGGCATCGCCTCCCCACCCCGCACAGGGCCTGGGACTGGCAAAATGGCAGAACGCATGTCCCCCTTTGCTCCGTCATGGTGACTTTGTCCTGCCTCCCATCCCACACAGTCCCCTTGGTTTTGGTTGGTGCCGTTTTCACTTGGAGGGGTTTCCCCACTTTGCTGGGGACACGGAACTTGCAAGATGGCAGGTTGGACTTCCAGTCTCTGGTCCAAGTGTCCACCCTTTGGTTTATTCTCCACTGCGATGGCCCCCAGTGTGGACTCAGAAGGCTCTGGTGGTTCCACCCTGGCCCAGCCCACACTCATTTCATCAGTGGGGTCCACAGAGGACTCCAAGATGTTAGGGCAGGACAGGAGCTGCTTAAAGAAGGCGGGCCGATCCCTCTTGAGTCGGTTTTCATCTCGATTTTGGCTCACACGGTTAGCATTTTCCTTCCTTCCAGTTCTGAAAGCCTCTGGGAGCAAGCCTGTGACACAGACTTTCTTTCCCTCTACAGGGTCCACAGATGACTCCAGGAATCTGTGTTGGCTCAAATACTGGGAGGAAAGACAACTCCAACTTGCACAGCCAGCTCGTTCTTCCCTTTTATGGATTTTTCGGTTATTAGCAATTGCTGAGCTATACTCTACCTGAGGATTGCAGGCTGATGCTGTCTTAGAGGGGCCCGGTTTAGGCACGGCAGCACCCGCCTTTAGAACATCAGGAATTGCCCGGATCCTGTCAGGAATGAGACCAGCGTCCATCCCCTTGAACCCAGAATCTGTCAGCTGTCCCAGTGGCCAGGTTTCTGAAACAGAAGCCTCTAGAGTTATGATCTTCAGCTTTTTACCTGCTTCCCAACATCCTGGACTGCTCTCTTTAGACTTGTCCAGAAGGACATTAGAGAGAGGGGGAGCTTGGCTCAGAGGCTGACAGTCATCTTTCATTGGAGATTCAGCCACCACAGACACACGAGTGCCCGAGCTCTGCCCTCTCCTCTCTGTGGAGCTGGCTGACGAGCAGTCTGAGGGCACCAAATTTGTTTCCACTTGTCCGACAGATGTCGTGGGCAAAGTTTCTTGGAAATTATCGTCAGAAGAACCCTGCTGGACCCTCTCTGCCGTTTCACTTCCTTTTTCTTGGAAATTCTCTTCAAGGGTCCTCGTGTCTGCTCTGTGCCCGGTCTGGCTCTTCTTTCTAGACAGGTTATTAATCTGAAGCAGGGAACTGCCACCAAAACCCTCTCCCTCTGGGAGTTGAGGAACTCGGACATGGATCCCAGGTCCACTGGGAGCCATGGGTCCTAGCTCTCTTGAAGATTTGATTGTGGAACCATTAAAAACATGAGCCAACTGTACACTGGAAGGAAGTCGAGAAGCATTTCCATCTGGTGCCCGAGGTGAACTCTCCTGAGAGCCACCTGCATGGCTGTCCCCAGCAACTGAAACAGTGAGGTATTTGGGTGGGTGGCCTTTTGGGGCAACGGAAAGAGCGGATGTGTTGCTATTCACCCCGGTCACCTCAGAACATTCAACGTTAGCAGTTAGTGTTGTGGGCTCCTCCTGAGGAAACTTCGCTACTGAACTATGACCTGCCGGTATGTCTGCCGAGTCCGGGGCACCAGGGCTGGAGTTCTCGTCACCTCCTTCTTTGGCCCAAAGGGAAGAGCTGCTCTCTGGAGATAGAGGCCATCTTTCCTCAAGGTCCCCTGAGTGGCTGGGGCTCAGCCTCTCCTGGCCAGCCTTTACTATGGAGGCCGACGTGGAGGCAGAACCCTCTATGTTGGCTAGATCCTCCCCGGTGGCACCTTTAGTGGCTTTTTGTGAGATGTTCCAGGTGAAAGTGCTGATGAAAAGAGGGGAGTCGGGAGAGGTTCTCTCGCCACTGCTCCCGCACGTAGTCTGGGGAGGCTCAGGACCTCGTGTCTGAGAGAGAACGTCCAGAGTCTTGTCATCGGGAGGACATAAATCAGGTGGTTTGCTTTGACCTGCCAGCTCTAAGTCCAGGGAGCACATTTCTTGAGGCAAATGTTTACCAACTGGGGCTCCAACCGGAGAGCCCACGGTATCACACGCTTCCTGGCCACCTGCTTCAAGACGCTCCAGGCCACGCGTGGCTACTCCGTCCCCTGGCCCAGCGCACCTGGTCTCCCGGGCGGGGACAGTATGTGCAAATTCAGGGGACGCAGAGGCAGCCCGGGGCTGGGGGGGAGGCCCCGACAGCTCACAGGGGGACATGGCTTTACCGCTGGCTTCTGGGATGCTCAGCGCACGCCCCAGGTCCATGGCTTCACTGCTGGCTTCTGGGATGCTCAGCGCACGCCCCAGGTCTCTTCCAGAACGTCCGAGCGTGTTGTCACCTTGGTTTTCTTCATGCCGTGCCCCTTGGGTACAGCCGTCTACCTCCGGGTGTTCGGCCAATAATGCACTTTCTTTGTCGATCCCTCCTAAGTTGGGGAGGGACTCTGTTGTGGTCCCAGGAAAAGTAGGCTCCTCCCCAGTAGGCTCCGAGAAAGCCGGCATGTGGCTGAGAGAGATTCGCTCCCTGACTGTTTCCTGAATTTGTACCTAGAAGATGAAAAGTGGTATTAATAGAACTGTTTCTGGGAGATCCACAATAGGCCTAACTGCAATCCCAAGACTGTTAATCCTCGATGACTCTAGTTAACAATGAGAGTAGAAGGAATAATTGAGATCTAAACAGTAATTCCCGAACTCTCTAGTCGTGAGACATCTTGAAGAAATGCAACTCTATGTTGCAAGAGATCCTCAAATTCCCCATTATAAGTAAAAGGCCACCTGACAATCAATTCTTTTTTCCTTCTCAGGAAAAAATATGGAATTTATGTTAAATTATTTGCTAAACTTTTGATTAAGTCACAAGAGTTCATGTGAATCTTTTCAGGAACTTCACATGATCGTAAGTAAAACATGCAGTGCCTGTAAAGTAGCAAAAAGGAATTTTTAGATTTTTTAATTGAAGGATAATTGCTTTATTGTGTTGGTTTCTACATCAACATGAATAAGCTCTAGGTCTATACACGCCCCCTGCCACAAAGAGCAATCTTTGTCCCCTGAGGCCAGCTTGCTGGTTGATTACTGAGAAGGTGTGCCCTTGAACCCACCTCTAATGAGGCAGTGGTGTTATGACTGGTCTTCGGCACTGCCCATCATTCCTGCCCCAGGTAGGTTAAAAAGTCTTAAAATACTGCTTGCTGCCAGCAGTGATTCATCTTTCCTTGCCTTAAGGATACCTTAAGTTAAATTTTCATTTACCTCAGATTTTATTGGTGTAGAAGTGCTAACTGAACAAGAAATTCTGTATAGCTTCCCATGCTGTGAACTCCATGGGTGCTAGAACCATTCGTCGAGTCAACAAACATTTAACAAACACCTCCAGTGTTGGTAAAGAATCTGCCTGCAATGCAGGAGGCCCTGGTTCGATTCTTAGGTCACGAAGATCCCCTGGAGAAGGGAAAAGCTACCCACTCCAGTATTCTGGCCTGGAGAATTCCGTGGACCGTATAGTCCATGGGGTTGCAAAGCGTTGGACTGAGCAACTTTCACCCCAGTGTGTTAGAAAGAACCCCAGGTGATGGGGACATGTGACAAGCAAAGCGTCCAGCCGCAGGGAGCGCCCACTCTGTGCTGAGACACAGGTTGTCCCTAGCAGGGGCTCTGTAATCACGTGAAGGAATCAGTATTGAACACCACACACCAGCTGAGTCAGATCTGCCCAACTTCACCCCGTTACACCTCTACGTTTGAAAGACTTTGGGCTTTTGTCTGCTTCTGTTCTGGGGACAACTATTTTAAGAGACTAACCACAAGCAGGGCCCACCGCTGGCTCACATCCTGGTGTTTCTAAAAAGCAGCAGTCTATACATTTTCCATTGTGATAAATGGAAGTGGGAAAATAAATAATTTCCAGTAAGCAAGCAAGGTTTCTTTTGAGGTGTCCAGGAGTGTGTGTTCATGTTTTCCCTCTATAATACCTATAACATGTAGAGAATGTTCTTTTCACTTACTAATTTGGTTCAGTTTCTGTGAGCTACAGCGCAAACCTTCTGAACGATTATGCATAGAAAGTGTGGGCAGCTTCCCGGTCATGATTTGAGATGTGTAGGGAGATTATTTTATTAAAAACACCAAGACCCTCTTCTGAGCCTTCCTCCCCTGCCGGAGTTTCCACCACCTATGTCAGCCCTTTATTTTAAGATCTTGCTATCATCACAACATCAGTGCCAGCCAGTTAGGGATGGACTAGATGCCATGTGTAGAATTCCCTGCCAGGCACCGGACAGTTTTTTCCAAAGGGCTCCAGTTTAAAAAGCCACTGTTCCCTGGGATGTTACCATACTTTCCTAGTTATTAGAGTTATAGGCGATAGCTAAGAGGCTAACGCCTGGGAAAAATGAACACAGGACAAGCAAGCTTTGACTAGGGTAGTCTGGTCACTGGCGTGTTACAGCCATGGTGTGTCATGCCTTGATTTATGAAAGTCATGTTCCTACTTACTACCATACACTCGTGTTCCTCCCTCTACCTTTTAAAATAAAATCCTACTTTAAGATAGCCTAGTGAAGCCCCACATGTAAAGAAACATGGCAAATCCTTGACCATGTAAAATTCATCCACTTGAATATTTACTGAGCACTATAAACTATGTCAAAGCCTTTAGTCAAAGGATCACAATATTGTGGATCACAATAAACTGGGAAATTCTGAAAGAGATGGGAATACCAGACCACCTGACCTGCCTCTTGAGAAATTTGTATGCAGGTCAGGAAGCAACAGTTAGAACTGGACATGGAACAACAGACTGGTTCCAAATAGGAAAAGGAGTACGTCAAGGCTGTATATTGTCACCCTGTTTATTTAACTTCTATGCAGAGTACATCATGAGAAACGCTGGACTGGAAGAAACACAAGCTGGAATCAAGATTGCCGGGAGAAATATCAATCACCTCAGATATGCAGATGACACCACCCTTATGGCAGAAAGTGAAGAGGAACTAAAAAGCCTCTTGATGAAAGTGAAAGAGGAGAGTGAAAAAGTTGGCTTAAAGCTCAACGTTCAGAAAATGAAGATCATGGCATCCAGTCCCATCAATTCATGGGAAATAGATCGGGAAACAGTGTCAGACTTTATTTTTCTGGGCTCCAAAATCACTGCAGATGGTGACTGCAGCCATGAAATTAAAAAACGCTTACTCCTTGAAAGGAAAGGTATGACTAACCTAGACAGCATATTCAAAAGCAGAGACATTACTTTGCCAACAAAGGTCCATCTAGTCAAGGCTATGGTTTTTCCTGTGGTCATGTATGGATGTGAGAGTTGGACTGTGAAGAAGGCTGAGCGCGGAAGAATTGATGCTTTTGAACTGTGGTGTTGGAGAAGACTCTTGAGAGTCCCTTGGACTGCAAGGAGATCCAACCAGTGCATTCTGATGGAGATCAGCCCTGGGATTTCTTTGGAAGGAATGATGCTAAAAACTCCAGTACTTTGGCCACCTTATGCGAAGAGTTGACTCATTGGAAAAGACTCTGATGCTGGGAGGGATTGGGGGCAGGAGGAGAAGGGGACGACAGAGGATGAGATGGCTGGATGGCATCACCGACTCAATGGATGTGAGTTTGAGTGAATTCCAGGAGTTGGTGATGGACAGGGAGGCCTGGTGTGCTGCAATTCATGGGGTCGCAAAGAGTCGGATACGGCTGAGCGACTGAACTGAACTGATATACCAAGCTGCTCTAGGCACTGGAGAAGCATCAGCGAATAAGGACTGCTGGGCTTTGGGACGTTAGGTTCAAGCAACCGGCCATACAAACTGGTCCCACTGCTGATGAACCATTTAGTCCACGTTGTAACCCACGGGATTTTTCTCAAAGTGGCACTTCTAAGAGCCCAATGCATACTTGCCGAGGCTCACAGCATCAGTTTCAAGGTCAGGCTCCTCGGAGGCCAGCTCAGAGAAAGGGAAACCACAGGCTCACACCTTTCGCATGAGTCAGACCTTTCAGGAGGCACTCTCTTGGTTAAATCATTATGAAAGACCTCCAGCGAACGATTCACCTGCTGCTCAGCTCTTCTCATCATGGAGTGAGCAGGGAGACTCGGGCAATTGTTAACGTAGGAAATATGTTCTCATTCAGGTGAGGACAAGGGTTTCGGGCTCTCGTCGGAAACCCAGCATGGTGTGTGGACTCAGAGGGCTAGCCACCTCGGCTTCAGCTTAATCCCACATTGCGCACATGACCCCTCGTAACCGCGTTAGCCTCTCTGACCCTCGGTCTCTTCCTCTAAGGCTAACCACACACACGTCAGCACTCTCCTGTCAAGTGCCTGGCACCCACTGACACTCGCTTCCCTTATTCTGTGAGAAGACAGTCATGGCTGCAGCAGAAGACACAGCACCTCTAAGGAGCGGAGCAGTGCTCTACAGGCTTTATGCTGGCTTTCTCATTCGAGGGGTAAAATAAATCTGAGATACAGATGCTAGCATCTCTTCACTGATCTCAATACCCTGGGTCCAATCAGGAAACAGAAACCATACAGTAGGTCAGGTAACGGAAGCTGAGTAGCAAGAGTTGTTAACGGCAATAGAGGAAGAGCTGGGAGATCTTGGAAAAGCCCACAGTGCCCTAAGGGAGGGACAACCCTGAGAAGGGACCGCTTGCAAGGGGCATAGACCGAGCCGGGAAAGGTGTAATCAGGCCACCAGGTAGCAGAGAATTTGCTGGTCTGGAACTGCTGGGCAAGCCATACCCCACTCCCTCCCATGGGCAGGCAGGGCGCCAGTGGTCAGAGGGAGTCAGGGGCACACAGGAGCAGTGGGCAGGTGGGCTACCCCTGGCGGGGACAGTAAGAGGGAATGACAGAGGCCTGCGTTGGGAGACAGTGCACGCTGGTGCGAGCAGGAGGGTTGGCCGTGCAGAGTGTGGTTTCGGAGTAGAGAGGATTGCAGGGCAGTTACATCCAGGCCAAGGCTACAAGGCCGCAGATGGACCAGGGTCTGGGTCCTGTGGCTGCAGCCGTCTCCCCAACCCATGCTGCAGATGGGAAGCCTCCTCCCCCTCCCCTGCCTCCACTGTGAGCTTCACGTGGTGCTTACTTTAAAGAAGTAGGAGAACGAAACTGATCACCAAGCGTGTATTGAAGGCTGCTTCCAGACCTGAGAGGCAGTAACGGAGAACCAGCATGTGAGGTCACTGAGGTCAGGGGTTAGACGTCTGCCCCGGGTTCCCACAGTCAGTGACAGAACTCAGATTTTAAGCCAAGACTGACTGATTCTAGAAACTGTAGAGAAGTGACACTCAGTCGTGTCTGACTCTTTGACAACCTCCTGGACTTTAGCCTGCCAGGCTCTTCTATCCATGGAATTCTCCAGGCAAGAATATTGGAGTGGGTGGTCATTCCCTTCTCCAGATGTCGAACTTGGGTCGTGTGCATTGCGGGCAGATCCCTCACTGTCTGAGCCACCAGGGAAGCCCCAGCTGATTCTAAAGTCCTTTCCAACTCAGGTTTTCTAGCCAAGAGAAATTAAAGCAAACCCCACCCAAGGGTTGGGAATGCCCTCTAATTTAAACCCAGAACTTCTGAACTGCTGAGACACATTGAGTATGAGACTATAGTGGTCCTGCTTCTTATGACTGCTTACTTATCAGCTTCCTCACAAGCTCTAAGGGTAGGAATGGGTTGTTCTTTGCTGAATTTTCGGAACCTTAGCACCTAGTAGGGACTCTATTGTGGAATGAATGAACATGAATGAATTACAAGGAGGGGGAAGGGTAGACCAAACTTAGTAACACCCCCAAACCTAGTTTTAAAAGCAGCTTGAAAACTTACACCCTGCTTGCACAATAGCCTCCAATCCCATCTCTAGCCAACATGCTGGGTTCTATAAACACATTGTTTCCATCTGTTAGCCTTTCCAAAAAATTCTGCCTCCTAGGTGAGGCTCTGATTCCATGGAAGGTGTGTAGTCTCTTCACTCACCCCATGAAGTTCGGGGGTTATCTTCATTAGTGGGCGTGTCCTGGATGCCACAAAGGACATGACACTAATTTGAGTAACTAACAATAGAAGGTGGTATGAGATAAGATCCCTCTTCTCAGATAGCTTATAATCCAGCTGAAGAGACAAGATGTACAAAGGGAAAGATGAATAGCAATTCTTGACGAGTTGTGCTAATGGCCAAATGAATGGAATTTAAACAGTTCTGTTCCAGGAGTGGAAAAGTCATCACTGAATCCTCTTTCACTTGGAGAAGATTCCTGCAGTGCACAAACCAGAGGGTGCTGTCTTCCATATCAATTCTTAAGATAATTCTTGGATACTTCCAGTGCAATCACAGGAGACTTCTCTACTTCATTAGAGTGGGCAGATATGGTAGACACTTCTGGTTGACTAACAGCATGCTCAACCCCCTTTTCTCCCTTGCCACTTACAACTAAAGGAAGCTGGAAAACCACATGTCCTCCCAGTCTCCTGCGTAGCTAGAGGGGGCCCGGGGGTCAGTTCTGGCTAAGTAGTAAGGGGGATTCCAATAAGGAACTCTTAAGGAAGTTTTGCTTTTCTTATACAAGATACAGACCTGGTGGGTAACTTGCCTAACCCCTCCTTCTTCCTGTGATGATGATGCCTGGTGCTGCGATGATCACCTTGTAGTCATGAGGTAACCACAAGAATGAAAAGTCATACTCGAGCTGGTGGAGCAAAAAGGATGGACTTGGGAGGTGGCAGCTATCCTTAAGCCACTGGATCAACACTGAGCCCTTCTACCCCCCGACTTCTTGTGTAATGAGAAGTCCTTATGTTTACAGCCACTGGTCATTGGTTATGCTATTAACTGCAGCTGAGAGCATTCCTAACTGATGCTAAAGGAAAGTATATGTCTGAAGGATGAAAGAAAAGGCACATTAGGTTCACCTGGAGCCCTTCAGCAGGCACTGGGCAGCTTCAGGCAGGGATTAGTTTGAAGGACAGTGTCAAAAAGGGCATCGGGTGTAGCTCCTGGACTGCGTGTCTCGGGAGCTGGTCAAAGTGCCAGGGGATCAATAGGGCCTGGGGCAAGGTGAACTTGAAGTAGGAGGTGGGGGAAGAGGACGGGGAAATGTGAGAAGATGGATCAAAGGAGAGGCCATGGTTCTAAAGGCCACATGCACCCACCCAGAGCCAGGAGAGCTAAGCCCCTTAGATCTTTGCTTCAGCTGGGTGTTCCTGCCATAGGCAGCCATGTCCCCCCAGGCATGGTACAATTTCCTCTCTTTTTAGACGCTCCCTGAATGTTCTTTCCTCTTTATCTGGACTAGACACAAATAGCCCCATATCCTCCAACAGCTGTCTGCACATCAGTTTCCCCCTGCAGTTCCAGGAATTTTTAAATGGGAGCTTCCCCACTCCCCAGCCTCCTGGCTGGCTGCAACCCCACCCACGGCTAACCTTTCCCAAGTTATCTGCTGAGCCCTCACTATGGGCCTGGCGTCATTTGTCATTCGATAGATCAAATCCATACCACCTGGGGACGTGGAACTGAAAATAGCCCGGGTCCCCTAGCCAAAGAAAGCTTAAAGGCAAACCAGAATATTTCAAGAACTTGAGTTTATTTTTAGGAGTTGCTGGGATGTCCAGAAAGGAGCTTCGCTTAAGGCTGTGAATGTGAAAACACAAGGTGGAGGTCCCACATCTGAAATCCCCAATCCTGGGAATTCTCTGGTGCTTCAGTGGTTAGGACTCCACGCTTTCACTGCTGAGGGCAAGGGTTTGCTCCCTGATTGGGGAACTAAGATCCCACAAGTCGCACAGCGTGGCCAAAAAATAAGATCTCCAGTCCTGAAACACCCTCTTCACTTGACCAGTTTTCATTCCAGACCCTCCTTGATGTTAGTTCAGTCACCCTGTCGCGTCTGACTCTTTGCAACCCCGTGGACTGAGGAACACTAGGCTTCCCTCTCCTTCACTGTTCTCCCAGAGTTTGCTCAAGTTCACGTCCATTGAGTCGGTGATGCCATCCAACCATCTCACATCCCTCTGTCGTCCCCTTCTCCTGCCTTCAGACTCTCCCTGGAGACAGGAAATCTTCAGCCAGCTGTGGTTGCCACCCTACCTGATTTCTTGGGAAAGTCAGGTTTTTGAAATACCAATTTGATTTCCTGGGAGAGGACTGGTTTCCATGATGTACATACACCCTTTCCTAGAGCTTACAGGCTCTGTGCACAGAGCTATCTTTGTCTGGTAACATGGTGTGAGCCAGAGCACAAGCCAGGAGCTTGCGTTTTTGTGCATCTCAGGTGATGGAAGCAACAGCACCACCACCACTAACGATGCTCACCAAGCCCTGTGTAGCCCTTAACCCTCAGTAGGCACTGCTCTAAGCACTTTTACATTAAAACATTTAATGTTTGCAAAATGACACAGAAATGTGTGCCTTTAAGACTTAGGACTGGGTCATGTTAAAGAGAAATATACCAGTTATTCTAACACATGAGACCATTCTGTGGTAAACTCCAAGCATCAGTTCAGTTTGTGACCCCATGGACTGCAGCATGCCAGGCCTCCCTGTCCATCACCAACTCCCGGAGTTCACTCAAACTCATGTCCATTGAGTCAGTGATGCCATCCAACCATCTCATCCCTCTGTCGTCCCCTTTTCTCACCTTCAATCTTTCCCAGCATCAGGGTCTTTTCAAATGAGTCAGTTCTTCAAATCAGGTGGCCAAAGCATTGGAATTTCAGCTTCAGCATTAGGCCTTCCCAAAGCATAATGGCCCAGAAAAGCAACTGTCTTCCTTCCCCATGGACAGTTTTGTTTTGCTGCATCTGACAGTTTGTTGGGAGATGAGAGCTTTGATTTTCACATACCCATGCGTATGTGCTAAGTTGCTTTGGTTGTATCTGACTTTGCGACCCCATGGACTGTAGCCCACACCAGACTCCTCTGTCCATGGGATTCTCCAAGGCAAGAATATTGGAGTGGGTTGCCATGCCCACCTCCCAGGGATCTTCCTGACCCAGGGATTGAACCCATGTCTCCTGTGGCTCCTGCATTGCAGGCGGATTCTTTACCGCTGAGCCACTGGGGAAGAAGCCCTTCACATACACAACTAGAATACACACAAACATACGCAGAGTCAGGAAGGCTAATGATTTTTCTTGCATGCTACCAAGCATCTCTGGACACTTGGGTGTTCTGCTACATGCCAAACAGCCTGACATTTGAGGTGAGAGGAAAGGGGAGCAGGGTGACGGATGGAGCAAGCGGGCCTCGGAAAACCCAGGTGTCGTCCTGGAAGCACTCCCTCATGGGCAATGGTTCTGGCAAAGTCACTGGCTCTGAGGCGGTTTCTTCCACAGTAAAATGAGAGGGCTGGAGTGTATCTCCTGGCCCCCGCTCTCCTTGGTGTCCCATGACCTGCTGCCATGGAAACAATACAAACGCTGAAGTGGGGCTTAAACCTCACCTTCCACTTGAAGCTACGTTTTCCCTTTGACTCCTAAGGCTTCTAAGATCTGCCTCAACTAGGAGGGTTGATTAGGGGAAAGGACACATACATAGACTGAGTCAGGATGAGCCAGTGAGGGCCCCCAGCGGATCAGGGGAGAGAGAGTGGGCTGGAGAATGGCCCCCAGCCCAATTCCCAGCTCGTGTCTGGCTTCACTCACTTCTGCTTCTCCTTCCTCTACGTACCAAGTGCCCCATCTTTTCGGGGGGCTGCACTGTGTCAGGACACGGGCCCCCAGTTGGTCCTGCAGTGTTGTGGAGGCTCACAGCGCTGGTCCATGCCAATGAAAATCATCACAGCCACACAAGGCAAGACCAGCAGCTGACAGCCTCTGCACTGAATAGTCCTCACTGGGGTTGAGAAACATTTTGGTTTCTTTCACCCAGGAAGTCTCCTTTCCCCTCAACTTAGTTTTGCAAAGAATTAAGAGCTTCCAGACCCACTTGAGCTCCTTGATTCCCCTCCCCCCCCAGCCCCCTCAGAGGCCACGGAGTGAATCCCAGCTGTGGGTTTTTGGTGTGGTGGTATTTACTTCCCACAGGTCGAAGCTTCTCTGCAGATCTCGGATTGGATAACGAGGAGGGAAAAATGAAACCTTAGGTTCTAGGAGAGCATGCAAGTCAATCTCTTTACAGTTTCTAGCACCTGTGAGCAAAACCAAAACCAAAGTAGTAGCAGTTACCGTACTGCCCTGACAATACGTGGTACGAAGCCAGTTCTTGTAAACTTTAGAAACAGGAAATACTTGTCACATGGTTGCTACACTACTTGCCTACTCAGCGAAGCTTCAAAGTGTACACGGGTGGTGTTCCTTCGGCACTTGGAAAATCTGAACGTCAACACGTAGATAGTCAGGTTGCCTGTCATGGATGGCCATCACCAAAGATGAGAAAATGCCAGGACTGGGGTTTGAAGAGCCCCTTATTAGGCCTTGTATTTCAGGTAAGCAGGACCGCTGTTATGTCCTTAGGTTTAGCTTCTGGCTAAACAAGAAATATCCACCAAAAGAGTACAGGTCTAGGAGGGAACCATTACCTAAGCCCGCAGTAAGTTACCCCATCAGATTCAGAGATAGCTTCTTCAGGAGAAGCAAAGTTCCCTGGACAGTGAGATCCATGAGAGGAGGACAGGGTTAGTCTTATTATGGAGCAAGGCTCATAGTAGGCTCTCAAAAGACAGGGCAGAGGACTAGACATCCAGTCTGCTCTTAGTTCCATGTCCCTTTGCTGACAGAGGCAGGGAGTGTCCATCCCTTCGGAGTCTGGTTCCCTACTTGTGACGAGACATTGATCTACCTGATAACCTCCCCGAGGATCCTGTGCTTTCATTAATGTTTAGTCGCTAAGTCGTATCCAGCTCTTTGTGACCCCATGGAAATCCCGCCAGGCTCCTCTGTCCACGGGATTTCCCAGGCAAGAATACTGGAGTGGGGCGCCACTGCCTCCTGCAGGGATCTTCCGAACCCGGGTCTCCTGCATTAGCAGGTGGATTCTTTACCACCGAGTCACCTGGGAAGCCCTTAGTTACTATGCTCTTTTCCATTAAACTCACTCTTCACTGCTAGTGACTTGGTGTGTTGGCCTCAATCTTCTTTAGGTCTAAATGGAAGCCACCTGTTCTGAGTGGAAAGAGGTGTCTTGTTTATCCTTGACAAATGAGGTTCCCCATATAACCTCTACCTCCAGAGGACATTAGTATAGTTGCACCAGGGGAACCAGGTACCAAAGGTGGGGGTGGGTCCAGCTGACGGGGCTGTGAAGTTCAAATATGCAGCCAGAGGGTTAAGTTTAAACACCCGTGCTTTAAAGATGAAGGGACGCAAAGGCAGGTTGGGAGTAGGGAGGGGTGTCGTGCGGATTAGAAGTTCATGAATCTTTTGATGGAGCAGTCAAAAACCGCCTTTCTCCTTGTAGATAGAAAGGAAAAGAATGATTCACTGAAAAGCTCCTGGAAAGTTGAAGTTACCAGAGGAAAGACTTTTAAAAACAATCTGGGACTGCATGCAGTGATTTGGAGCTAAGGTAAAAAAAAAAATGCTGAGCTGGCATTTGCATTCACAGTGGTTTGAAGACTCACACATAATTTCTCATAAGTGTGAGTAAACGTGTTCCCACTATCTTCTCCTCTGGCACTGATCTTACCTCCCTGGCCACGTGTGGGGTTCAGGGGATGCTGCTGCTGCTGCTAAGTCGCTTCAGTCGTGTCCGACTCTGTGCGACCCCAGAGACGGCAGCCCACCAGGCTGCCCCGTCCCTAGGATTCTCCAGGCAAGAACACTGGAGTGGGTTGCCATTTCCTTCTCCAATGCATGAAAGTGAAAAGTGAAAGTGAAGTTGCTCAGTCGTGTCCGACTCTTAGCGACCCCATGGCCTGCAGCCTTCCAGGCTCCTTCTTCCATGGGATTTTCCAGGCAAGAGTACTGGAGTGGGGTGCCATTGCCTTCTCTGGTTCAAGGATGAGTAGGAAACAATTATCTCACTAAGCAGGCCCTCACAGTCACTTCAACCCTTCAGGTTCTGCTCACCTGTACAGGCTGACTGGTCTCCAACGCTGGGCTAGGCAAGTATCTTTGAAAGACTCACCCTCAAGCATGGCTAGGAGCCTCTGGAGCCCAGGGGCCTTTGAAGAGGCCCCCTAATGTCAGGGCTTCTGCCTGAAGCCGGCTCTGCAGCCACTGGGCAGGCTTTAGTAACACCCTGGAGCCCTCTCCCAGCCTTGGACCAAATGGAAACAATAAGGTTTTTTGCAGCAAAAAAAAAAAAAAAATGGGGAGAGTGGAAGCTGGGTCATACTAGTAGGTGATGGGGGTGGCTGGCTAGGCTTGTCCCAAAAGGGAAGCAGAAAAAACAGCCCCTGTCCACAGTTTCCCTTAGTTTGTTCTAACACAATCCTGAAAGTCAGGAGACGTGAAATTGGGGTGATGTGCCCATGAGCCCTGACCATCAGCTTTTTTGTTCCAGCACCTGAGGGCTAGTACCCTCATCCACACACTTACACGCTCCCAATTTCTGATTGTGCAGAAATAAGACTCTAAGAAGAAAGGAACTTAGAAATCTCTCAAAAGTCTGACTTTAAAGATTATTGCCCTGCTTAAACAAAAGTTAACACCTGTTTCTCCTGTTTGCTTTCCTCAATACAACCCTAATCACCATCCCCACATCACTGCCAAAGCGTGGCCCGCCCCGAGTCCCGAACTGCTCTGAAAGAAGACGGAGGCAAAAATAGACGAAAATTTTTTCCTCTAGTAAGTTCCCTGTACAACTAGGGATTTTCCCTACGACTTCGGAAACAAGTTATCGCAAGCTGGATGACTTAAGAGAACACACATTTCCTCCCCACCCTCTTAGTTCTGAAGCTGGAGTCTGGAACCAGAGTATTTCTAGGGCAAAGCTCCCTCCAAGGGCTCTAGGGAGGAACTTTTGTCTTTTGACCTCAACTAATGAGGTCTGCAAGCACTCTGGTTGCTTTCATGTTCTCAGATTCCAGGTGGGTGTAGAAATTGGGTGGGGGACACTTTTCAACCCACTTCTTCCCCAGCCTTCCCTGCTGGCCCTCCCTCCCCGGAGCCCGCCCTCAACACTCAGCAGCAGCGCTTCCTCACTTGGCTAGACGTGTGGCTTAGAGTGAGGAATGGAGACGCTGAGAGGGAGGAGGCTCTAGCAACAGCAGAGAGGCTGGTTTTCTTCAGGAGGCTACTCTTATTTCTGTGGCAAAAGCGAAGTCTGTCAGGAAGGGAAAAGTACAGCAGAGTCTACCCCCTTGTCACTGCTCTTGCTACTGAGGCAAATTCTCTTCCCCAAGCCTGGCAACCAAAACACCGAGACCCCCCCAAATGCTTCTAGAAAAGAGGGTTTCTGCGTGAGATAACTAAGTGAGGCAGCCACAGGAGGAGACACAGAGTTGCCTGCACAGAAGCCAGAAAGTGAAGTCGATCAGTCGTGTCCGACTCCCTGCGACCCCATGGGCTGCAGCCCACTAGGCTCCTCTGTCCATGGGGATTCTCCAAGCAAGAATACTGGAGTGAGTTGCCATTTCCTTTTCCAGAGGATCTTCCTAACCCAGGGAAGAAGCTAGGGGCCTATGGGTATTTATGGGATTGAAACCTGGAGGTTTCTCTGAGTCTGAGGCTTGGCGAGGGTGGGGATTGAAACCTGGAGGTTTCTCTGAGTCTGAGGCTTGGCGAGGGTGGGGAAACCTGATTGGAAATAAGAAAAAGGTGAGGTAATGGTTCTCTCCACGTCCCAAAATGGAGGCTGTTAGCGCGATCTGAGGGTGGAGTTTCAGTCTTCTAAGTCAAAAGGTCACTGAGCCGGCCACTCGCTCATGCCCAGTTGCAGGGGCAGGGGGTGCCTAACCAGTCTCCATCAGCCCAGCTCCAACCAGACCCAGCTGACTCCAAGTGCCTGGAGAACAGCCCAGGCAGCCGTGCTGCTTGGAGGTCGTGGAAGTCTCGTGGAAACAATGAAAACAACCTTGATGGGTGAAGGGGGGTGCAGTGGACTTGACTGAGGCTTATGAGTCTATCCACCCTCCTGAAGGCTGCTGTCCCAGGGCCCAGACCCCATGACCAGCGTCAACCACTCCAGACTGCTTTTGGAGGGGGCACCGCTCAATGCCTGAGCTGCAGGCTCGTCCACCTGTGAAGGAGCGGCAGTGATGGCAGAGTCCCGTATGTTTGTAGTCCGATTGAGACCCCGAACTAGAGCCTTAGAAGCTGAGTGCATAAACTGTTCTCATGATGGTTATTTTCCCACACAACACCATCAGTTTGATGGTAAATGTGAAAGCACTTGTTTTTAAACCATCACTTAAAAAAAGCCCGAAATCTCTAGGCAGTATCAAAATACCTGTGCTGACTCAGAAAGATAATTTTCAAGCATCAGCAGAAAGGGGAACTTACAGAATTTGCAGTTTTAACCTCCTGCCCCGCCCCCACTCTCAGCTCTGTAAATACAGTGGAGACAATGCATTGAAGTGGGTGGGGGAATGTGAGTCTCTGTCTTGCCTCTGTAACTAGATTTAATTCAGTTCGACAGGTAATATTGGCAGGCACTGTGTGTGTTCTTGGCATTTATAGATGAATTAGACCCAGGGTCTGTTTCCACCTACCTCACAGAGCAACAACCCAGCTGGGCAAACAAACAGCTGAAATATACAGTAAAGGCTAGCAAGAGACTAGGAGTGAAATTTTATTGGAGAGATGAATTTTTTTTCAGGGAGAGGAGAAGGGACAAGTGAAGCAGGGAAAGATCCAGAACTTGTAGCCTGTGTGTTTACATTTATGAATTCCTTCATTCCTTTGTTCAACAAAGAGTTTGGAGAGTTCTTTATGTGCCAGGCCTCACCCTAGCTCCTGGGGAAAGATTATCACCAGGAAAGATTGTGTATTCCTAGAACCTGAATTCTGTGTGAGGAAGGAGTCAGGTATGGATGTGAGAGTTGGACCATAAAGAAGGCTGAGCGCTGTAGAATTGATGCTTTTGAACTGTGGTGCTGGAGAAGACTCTTGAGAGTCCCTTGGACAGCAAGGAGATCAAACCAGTCAATCCTTAAGGAAATCAACTTTGAATATTCATTGGAAGGACTGGTGCTGAAGCTGAAGCTCCAGTATTTGGCCACCTGATGCAAAGAGCTGACTCATTGGAAAAGACCCTGATGCTAGCAAGGAAAGGCAAGGAGGCAAGAGGAGAAGGGGGCAACAGAGAATGAGATGGTTGGATGACATCACTGACACAATGGACATGAATTTGAGCAAACTCAGGGAGATGTTGAAGGACAGGGAAGCTTGGTGTGCTGCAGTTGATGGGGTCACAAAGAGTCGGACATGACTGGGGAACAGAACAACAACAGGGAGGCAAAATCCAGGAGGTTGGCAGATGTCCTACAAGGAGAGAAGGTGGAGGAAACAGCACAAACAAAGGCACTGGGGTGGCTGAGTGTCCATTTATATGGAATGACCAGGATGTGGGGTGTATGCAAAGGGAAGGGCAGGAGCAGGGAGACAGGTGAAAGAGCCCACAGTCTGGTTCTGGAGACCCCAGCACATGGCATAGAGTTACTTTTATAGCAAGAGGGTCCATTCAAGGTTGTCAGGAGCCAGGAAAGTGATGCTGTCATTGGTTTAAACAAGGCAATGGTATTCCCAGATTTAGGATTTAGGAAGATTGTTGCAGTAACATGGACAGTATCTTACAAGAGAAGAACAGTGGCCCAAGGAGTCTGTTGCAATGACCCAGAGAAAATTACGAAGCCTGGGCTACGGTGGTGGCTGAAGGATGGAGTGTGTTGTGGGTGGAATCATGTCCTCCAGAAAGATATGTTCAAGTTCTAACCCCTGGCACCTGTACATATGACCTTATTTGTTAATAAAATCTTTGCAGATATGATTAAGTTCAGATGAGGTCATACTGGATTAGAATGGAACTTTATAAGAAGAGGGACATTTGGACCCAGAGACACGCAGGGAAAATGCCACATGACCATATAGGCAGAGATGGAGTGATGCAGCTATAAGGACAGCTTGTAGCCATCGGAAGCCTGGCGAGAGGCAGGGAAGGACTGCTCCCTCAGAGAGTGTCTCCAGGGAGAACCAGCCTTGCCAACACCTTGACTTCAGACCTCTGACCTTCAGATCCATGAAAGAATAAGAATCTGTTGTTTTTAGCCCCACAAGGTGATAACTTGTTATGGCAGCCCTCGGAAACCGGAAGGGAGAGGAAGATTCCAACTCAGAAGCCACTGTAGAGGGAAAAGGAACAGGAATCGGGGACTGGCCAGATGCAGGGAGTGAAGATTAGGAGGGCAGCATGACCATTCCTGGATTCCCAGCATGAGGAGCTGCATTCTACACGCTTGTGGGACTGACACGCCTGCTCACGGGAATGCTTGATACGCTAAGTAGGTGCTTAACAGACATGCATTAAATACGTGTGGGCAAGGATGTGGAGAACACTTGTTGGTGGGAACGTAAGTGGTTTTAGCCACCGTGGAAAACAGTATGAAGTTTCCTCAAAAAAATTAAAAATAGAACTACTGTAGAATCCAGTCAGTCCATTTCTGGGTGTTTATCTGAAGAAAACAAAAACACTAATTCACAAAGATACATGCACCCCAGTGTTCATAGCAGCATTACTTACAATAGCTAAGATATAAAAGCAACCTAAGAGCCCATCAACATATGAATGCATAGAGAAGAAGTGGTTTATATATATATATAGTGGAATAGTACTCAGCCATAAAAAGGAATGAAATTGCCATTTGCAAGAACATAGACAGACTGGGGAGGTATTATTCTTAGTGGAATATGCAAGACAAAGAAAGACAAATACTTAATGTTTTCACTTATTTGTGGAATCCAAGAAATAAACAAATGAGCAAATACAACAAAACAGAAACAGGCTTACAGAGAGAACAAACTAGTGCTTCCCAAGGAGAGAGGGGTAGTCTGTAAAAGTCACTCAGTCGTATCCAACTCTTTGCGACCCCAAGGACTATAGCCTTTCCCTTCTCCAGGGGATCTTCCCAACCCATGGATCAAACTCGATTTCCGCATTGCAGGTGGATTCTTTACCAGCTGAGCCACAAGGGAAGCCCAAGAAGGGGCCCTAAAAAAGGGGAGGGGCAAAATAGGTGAAGGGGACTGAGAGGCACAAACTCCTGGGTATAAAATAGCTAAGTTACAAGGATGTGACACACAGCACAGGGAACATAGTCAACGTCTTATAATAACTTGGTATGGAATATGATCTATAAAAATAGCAAATGACTATATTGTATACCCAAAACTAAAATAATATTGTGAGTCAACAATACTTCAATAAAAAAAATAAACATGAGTTCACTCAGGTACCATCTCTGGGCTCTGTCAGAGCCACTATGCGACTTAGTTATTTGTGTGGAAGTTGTGCGTGGAGGTAGGGTGAAGGCAGTGTGGCTGGAGCTGCCAGGAGGAGCACAGGAGGTTTGGAACCATGGTGGTATGTCTGCCCCTCTGATGGCAGGTCCTGGGGAGGAACACAACATCACGGTGGAGTGGGGTGAGGTGGACCCCATGCTTCATCTCTGTGTCCCACAGGCCACACTCTGACTTCTGCTCTTCTAGCCCTGATCAGAAGACAGACTGCAACATCTCGGACTGCTGTTCCTCCCACTTGGTCTGGGGCCCATCCCCTGCAGCCTACTTCATCTCTTGAGGATCCGCCTGGGGTCCTCAGGACCCATATCCCTGCTGCCTCTGCTGGTTCTTTGGATCAGTCCCAGGCCAAGAAGCTTCTCTGCCTCCCTTTTCCCAGAAGACTCTCCAAGGATCTGGCTGGGGGGTTGGTGGAAGGTTTAGAAACCTGGTCCATCACGCACGGGCAGAACACCAGCTCCACACACGATGCAGGGCCTGTGGGTGCAATCTTAGCAGGTGATGTGTCAAGAGGATGGAAACGTGGAAATGCCCCAAGAAATTAGGAGGTTTGAGCTGATCTGGGCGGTTTTGCAGAGAAGATATTCAAAATCCAGGAAGCAAGGTGTCATCAGACGGGCCCTAGGAGAAGCCGGCTGCTGCTTCTCCTGTTTCGTCTCTGCCTTCAGGATTCCCGCGCTTGCCCCTCGCAATGAGGGTAAACTGAGAAGCGAGACTGGGGTGTGAGGGTGCGCAAGGGGTGGAGGCAAGTTGCTCGCGCTCAGGGCCCCTCCTGCCGCCTTGTGGCTTTGACTTACTCTGAGTTCAGATCTGTTAGTGTCTTTTCAAGCCAACCCTCAGTGTTTCTGGGTCCTCTGAAAAGCTCAGCACAGTAACAGTGACGGACATGGAATGAGCGTATTCAGCCGTTGAAAATGGTCTTGTCCTCCTGAAGTCTCTGGGCTGACCCTCCAACCCCGTGAGTCCCTGTGAGAGCGGAGCTGCCACCCAAAAACTTGAGATGGGGAGACGGAGGGACACAGCAGGCCCCTGACGGAGGTGGGACACCCCTCGCTCCCCTTCCCATCACCGTGCTGTTGCAGGGATTTTACTCCACGGCTGCTTTTCTCCTTGTGTAACATCCTCTGTGCTGTCTCTGCAGTTGGACACATGGAGAGGTTACCCTCCACTGTCTCGGGGTGGGATGTGGTGAGGGAAAAGCAAAACCAGCCTGTATTCTAGATTCTGAGCTCCTGGGCATTAAAATGCCTAAAATGTCAGGGTTAGAGTGTTTTCAGAACAGTTAGAAGATCCAGAGAGGCCAGACCCCATTCCCAAAGCGCCAGCCCTCCCTCTCTTTCCTGCTGTGTCTGTCTCTATAGCACCATAGCTGCTGATGATACAGGCATGTCTACTTCTTCTCTGTCCCCCCATGGGAAGGTGAGCACCCTGGGATGGAGTGTGGAGTGCTTGGCTTTGCTCACCTTTGCATCCCTGCCACATAGAATGGGGTCTAGCAGAGAGTGGGGGTTCATTCAATATTTGCTGGATAAACAGACTATTTTGAGCAGAGATAGACTTCTAATGAGAAGGAATGCTGCTGGTCAGGAAACAAAGGAGAGGACAGAGGTACCTGGGGCATCTCCACTGAGGTCCAGACATGGAGTTAGCATATTAGCAAATGTGGAATTAGCACATTAGCTAATATGGAATTAGCATTGTTGTTGAGTTGCTCAGTCATGTCCAACCTTTGCAACCATGTGGACTGAAGCACGCCAGGCTTCCCTGTCCTTCACCATCTCCTGGAGTCGGTGATGCCATCCAACCATCTCTTCCTCTCTTGTCCCTTTTCCTCCTACCTTCAATTTTTCCCAGCATCAGGGTCTTTTCCAATGAGTTGGCTCTTACTTATATGGAATATGGAATTAGCACATTAGCTTCCAAGAGGGAAAGGCCGTGCTCCTGAGGGAAGCAGCAGGAGCCCCAGAGGACTGGGCAGTGTGGGGTCTCCCACGATGGGCCAACAGGTGCCTGGTGTGCAGAAAGGGCAGGAGCCACCAGACCGGAGTCCATGTGGGCCACGATAATGGTCCCCAGCCAGCAGTGACCTCAGTGGATCGGGAGCACCGGGATGGCATATGGGCTGATGTCACAACCCTGCAGAACAGCGAGGAGGACTCCACAGACCAGGGAGGACGTCTCCCGCCATCTGCAAATGTGCTGTCGAAATGACAGAGTTACAGTCATTTTCTTGGCAACCCACTCCAGGATTCTTGCCTGGAGAATCCCATGGACAAGGGAGCTTGGCGGGCTGTGGTGCGTAAGGCCTTGAAGAGTCGGACACAACTAAAGCGACTTAGCATGCACGCACAGGCATTTTCTTCCACCCACATGTCCGGGCAGATTCCAGCCACCCACCTGTGAGGCCCCTGGCTTCTGTTGCACACACGTGCTGTTCTCCTTCTGTTAGTGACGTGAAGAGAGGTGGAGGGTTGGGAAAGGTGCATGTGGTTATTGTATATATGTGTGAAGCAAATGAACTTTAGACTAGTGGGGTTTTTTTTGTGGGGGGGTGGGTGGGCAGGCAGGTGGAAGTATCCAAAGCTATTTTGAGCACAGCAGGAACATCGTGCTATTTGCCCAGCATTGGCTGGGTGTCTTTCCACTCCACAGTCTCCAGACCAACCTTCCTAATATTTTCATCTATACACACCAGGTTCCAGCCAGACTGGACCCTAATATGTCCCCTGAGCTGTTAATGCTCTCCTATTGGCACTCTTAAGTATGGCTAATTACGCAGGAAGTTTATGTGTTCAGGAAAAACTGGTTAGATCAGAGTCTCTTTCTGATGCGTGCATGCTCAGTTGCATCTGACTCTTTGCAACCCCATGGACTGTAGCCCACCAGGCTCCTCTGTCCATGGGATTTTCCAGGCAAGAATACTGGAGTGTGTTGCCATTTCCTTCTCCAGAGAGCCTCTTTTTGGTAATTAGATTCACTCACTATGGGCTTCCCTAGTGGCTCAGTTGGTAAAGAATCTGCCTGCAAGGCAGGAGACCCAGGTTTGATCCCTGGGTGGGGAAGATCCCTGGAGGAGGAAATGGCAACTCACTCCAGTATTCTTGCCTGGAGAATCCCATGGACAGAGGAGCCTGGCGGGCTACAGTCTATGGGGTCACAAAGAGTCGGATACGACTGAGTGACTAACACTTCCACTTCCACTTCACTCAATATATGGACTCTAAAGTAATTCACCTGAATTCCTTTAACATATACTTGAAACTTCACATTTCCGGGAGCATGGCAGTGAGCAGAGGCCAGGGGACTAGCAGTGAGCTTAGAATCCCATCAGGGCACCACGAGGGCTGAGGACAACCAGTTACTGATTACCATGATTTTTTCCCCTCTCTGTTAACGTGTGATATCACAAAAGAACAAAGATAAGCACCATGGAATTCAGACCCATGCCCAGTTGTCTAAAGAGAAGGCATCTCACCTATGAGTTTGTAAAGCACCATTTTTACCAGTATTTTCTACCCATTGAATTGTTCCTAGAGTCTACCAGCTGTGGAGAAGTCCCCACAGGCCAAGTGGTAAGGGTTACATCAGTTATAATCTGGTGGGAGCTGAAGCCAGCCTTGTCTATACGTTATGGAGGATGGGAAGGATATGGCTGTATCCCAAAGAAGCTTCATCGCAATCGTGATGCTGAATGCCCAGGTTAGAAGCAAACATCTGATTCCTGATAAATGGAATACTTCCTGCCATATCAGTAAACAATGGACATCACAGTCCTCAGCGATTGCAGCCACCAGCGGGTGGTGAGCTGGTGAGCACCGAGGAAACAAACGCAGGATGTGAGGTGAGAATCAAAGACATGATGTCAGTGAGCCCAGACGGTAGTATCTTCCGATACATGTGAAACCATTAAATTCCTTAACTTGACATCTAGTTTTCTTTTAAACAGTCATCTTTTGTTCCTACTACCTGATCTTTGTTGCAAAACTCCTATATATCTTAGCTCCCCCCTCCCAGTCCCCAACTCAGAGCAGTTCTCTCAGGGTTACTTGAGAGGCTGCCTCCCGGGTTTGAAGTCCTAAAAATTCCCACCTAATTGAAACTCCAGTCCTTTGGCCACCTCATGCGAAGAGTTGACTCATTGGAAAAGACTCTGATACTGGGAGGGATTGGGGGCAGGAGGAAAAGGGGACGACAGAGGATGAGATGGCTGGATGGCATCACTGACTCGATGGATGTGAGTTTGAGTGAACTCCAGGAGTTGGTGATGGACTGGGAGGCCTGGCATGCTGCGATTCATGGGGTCGCAAGGAGTTGGACACGACTGAGCGACTGAACTGAACTGAACTGAACTGAATAAAAACCCAAGTGCTGCAGCAGTAGAGAATCTGCCTGCCAATTTAAGAGGTGCAAGAGATACAGGTTTGATCCCTGGGTCAGGAAGATCCCCTGGAGAAGGAAAAGGCAACCCACTCCAGTATTCTTACCTGGAGAATTCCATGTACAGAAGAGCCTGGCTGGCTACAGTTCATGGGGTTGCAAAGAGTCAGATACGATCACAACTCAACTTTTAGGTTGTGAATATTTTTTAGTCAACATCCCCTTGAGAATGGGTCTGACGCTGGCCCCTGTATATATTCTAACTATGAATAAGAATGCTATGGGCTTATTATTTTTTTTACAACTATTTTTAAACCAATTATTTATTTGAATGGGTAATACACACACACAGCACAAAATGCACAAGGTATCCAGTGAAAGGGTGTGGGGTGACAGACAAGTCTTCCTCCTACCCTTCACCCAGTCGCCAGCCAGGGGCAACCACCATCATCAGAGTTTATTTCAGTTCTAAAGAGAGTGAAGGGACTCAGCCCTACACGGAATTAGGAAGCTGTGTAACATCACAATTAGGACCTGGACTCAGGCAGATTCTGTTCCGAGCCAGGCTGCACCACATCCTGACCCAGAGCCCAGACACCAGCAGGATTTGTCCCCTTGGATTGTTGAGATAATTAAGTGCGCAAAGCACTGCGGTCTTAGCACAGCCCCCGACGCGCATTTACACTCCATAAGCGTGGGCTATTCTAGGCGCTGATCAGGCGACCGAGCGTGGATGAGCGTGGAACGGACAAGCAAGACACGCTGACTACTCTCCGGGGATAGCCTTCAGCCCTTGTCACCCTAAGTGTGGTCCCCGGTAATCCCTGGGAGTTTGCTAGAAATTCAGGAGCGCATACCCTTCCCCAGACCTGCCCGATGAGAAGCAGCTGTCATGGGCTCCACGGGTGACCTGCACAGGTTTGACAGTCTGAGAAGCTCTGTCCTACACAAGCCCAGGGTCCTTGAGAGAACGGGCTGTGACCTCTGCCTCTGGGAAGCCAGAGATGCTGTTTCTCCACCTTCAGACAGGAGTCCCTTAGAAGTCTCAGGATGAAAATGCAGGACAAAAACACGCTTAAGGGAAAAGCTTCTTCCCCTTCCACTCCCCAGCTTTCTATTGCACGTTTGACTTCCCAGGCCCGATCACCTGTGACCTCCAGTGCGGCTGGAATGTGTCCTCTTTTGTCCTGCCACTTGACAGCAACCCGATAGGGGGCTGGGGGCAGGTGGCATGTTGTTTTCAAAGTGATAGAGGAGACGCAGTGGAGCCTGCCCAACAAGCTGCAGGGCTGCCAGGATGCCAACTGGGGCGCCAAGGTCCTGGCAGTGGAGGGTTGTCTTAGGGCTTGTCACTAGAAACCAGGTCCGCGTGGGGTGAGAGATGGGAGGCTGGAGGGGCTCAGGAGCTGACAATCGCTGCTGTCTGCCACGTGTTTCGACCCTTAGCTAAGAGTACATGACATGCAGGAAGCAGCCCTTGCCTTTAAAATATTATTGCGTACTCTGATGAGCTTCCCTGGTGGCTCAGCGTAAGGAATCTGCTTGCCAATCCAGGAGGTGCGGGTTCGATCCCTGGGTTGGGAAGACCCCCTGGAGAAGGAAATGGCAACCCACTCCAGTATTCTTGCCTAAAGAATCCCACGGACAGAGGACTGGTAGGCTACAGTCCCGGGGTCACAAAAGTGACAGACACGACTGAGTGACTACACAACAACATACGATGATGGGGAATATGTGTCATTATACATTCGTCAAAATCCATTGGATGTACACCACCAAGGGTAACCCTAATGTCAACTGTGGACTTAGGGTATTAACAATATGTCAGTGCAAGTTCACCATTATAACAAACATGCCGCTCTGCGTGGGGGATGTTGGCAGTGGGGGAGGGGCAGGGGCAAAAGGGAAACCTCAGTACCTTCCTCTCAATTTTGCTCTGAACCCAAAACCGTTCTAAAAAAGAACTTACAACTCTTTGTTGGATCAGCTATAGACGGGAAAAGAAAACCAAGGTTGAGGCTTGGGGCAGCATGTTTTTTAAAAATCACTGTTACAACAGAAATAATTTAGAGCTAGGTTGTCCAATCGAGAAGACTTCAGTTCGGTTCAGTCGCTCAGTCATGTCCGACTCTTTGCAACCCCATGGACTGCAGCACGCCAGGCCTCCCTGTCCATCACCAACTCCTGGAGTTTACTCAAACTCATGTCCATTGTGTCCGTGATGCCATCCAACCATCTCATCCTCTGTCATCGCCTTCTCCTCCTGCCTTCTATCTTTCCCAGCACCAGGGTCTTTTCAAATGAGTCAGTTCTTCACATCAGGTGGCCAAAGTATTGAAGTTTCAGCTTCAACATCTGTCCTTCCAATGAATATTCAGGACTGATTTCCTTTGGGATGGACTGGTTGGATCTCCTCGGCGTCCAAGGGACTCTCAAGAGTCTTCTCCAATGCCACAGTTCAAAAGCATCAATTCTTCAGCACTCAGCTTTCTTTAGGAGAAGGAAATGGCAACCCCAGTGTTCTTGCTTGGAGAATCCCAGGGACGGCGGAGCCTGGTGGGCTGCCGTCTATGGGGTCGCACAGAGTTGGACACGACTGAAGAGACTTAGCAGCAGCAGCAGCAGCTTTATTTATAGTCCAATTCTCACATCCGTACATGACTGCTGGAAAAACCATAGCTTTGAATAGACGGACCTTTGTTGGCAAAGTAATGTCTCTGTGTTTTAATATGCTGTCTAGGTTGGTCATAGCTTTTCTTCCAAGGAGTAAGTGTCTTTTAATTTCATGGCTGCAGTCACCATCTGCAGTGGTTTTGAAGCCCAAGAAAATAAAGTCAGCCACTGTTTCCACTGTTTCTCCATCTATTTGCCATAAAGTGATGGGACCAGATGCCATGATCATAGTTTTCTGAATGTTGAGTTTTTTAATTTATTTATTTTAATTGGAGGCTAGTTACTTTACAATATTGTAGTGGTTTTTGCCATACATTGACATGAATCAGCCATGGGTGTACATGTGTTCCCCATCCTGAACCCCATCTCTCACCTCTCTCCCCATCCCATCCCTCAGGGTCATCCCAGTTTTAAGCCAACTTTTTCACTCTTCTCTTTCACTTTCATCAAGAGGCTCTTTAGTTCTTTGCTTTCTGCCATAAGGGTGGTGTCATCTGCATATCTGAGGTTATTGATATTTCTCCTGGCAATCTTGATTCTAGCTTGTGCTCCATCCAGCCTGGCATTTTGCATGATGTACTCTGCATATAAGTTAAATAAGCAGGGTGACAATATACAGCCTTGATGTACTCCTTTCCTGATTTGGAACCAGTATGATGTTCCATGTCCAGTTCTAACTGTTGCTTCCTGACCTGCATACAGATTTCTCAGGAGGCAGGTCAGGTGATCTGGTATTCCCATCTCTTTCAGAATTTTCCACAGTTTGTTGTGGTCCACACAAAGTCCTTGGCATAGTCAATAAAGCAGGAGTAGATATTTTTATGAAACTCTCTTGCTTTTTTGATGATCCAGTGGATGTTGACAATTTGATCTCTGGTTCCTCTGCCTTTTCTAAATCCAGCATGAACATCTGTAGGTTCATGGTTCACATATTGTTGAAGCCTGGCTTGGAGAATTTTGAGTATTACTTTACTAGCGTGTGAGATGAGTGCAATTGTACAGTAGTTTGAGCATTCTTTGGCATTGCCTTTCTTTGGGATTGGAATGAAAAATGACCCTTTCCAGTCCTGTGGCCACTGCTGAGTTTTCCAAATTTGCTGGCATATCGAGTGTAGCACTTTCACAGCATCATCTTTTAGGATTTGAAACAGCTCAACTGGAATTCCATCACCTCTCTCCTAGCTTTGTTCATAGTGATGCTGCCTATAAGGCCCACTTGACTTTGCATTCTAGGATGTCTGGCTCTAGGTGAGTGATCACACCATCGTGATTATCTGGGTTGTGAAGATCTTTTTGTATAGTTCTTCTGTGTATTCTCGTCACCTCTTCTTAATACCTTCTGCTTCTGGTAGGTCCATACTATTTCTGTCCTTTATTGAGCCCATCTTTGCATGAAATGTTCCCTTGGTATCTCTAATTTTTTTGAAGAGATCTCTAGACTTTTCCATTCTATTGTTTTCCTCTATTTCTTTGCATTGATCACTGAGGAAGGCTTTCTTAGCTCTCCTTGCTATTCTTTGGAACTCTGAATTCAAATGGGTATATCTTTCCTTTTCTCCTTTGCCTTTTGCTTCTCTTCTGTTCACAGCTATTTGTAAGGCCTCCTCAAACAACCATTTTGCCTTTTCGCATTTCTTTTTCTTGGGGATGGTCTTGATCCCTGCCTCCTGTACAATGTCATGAACCTCCGTTCATGGTTCTTCAGTCACTCTATCAGATCTAACCCCTTGAATTTGTTTCTCACTTCCACTGTATAATTGTAAGGAATTTGATTTAGGTCATACCTGAATGGTCAAGTGGTTTCCCCTACTTTCTTCAATTAAGTCTGAATTCGGCAATAAGGACTTCAGCCCTATGTGACTAGTGAGCACTTGAAACATGCGTGGTGCCACTGAGGGACTGAATTTAAATTTTTATTCAGTCAATTTATTAACACATGTAACAATGTTTAAATGATACATGACTCCATTAGGAAAAAAATTAAGTGGGTTCAGAACCATCTGGATTATATGAGTCTACTCCTTTGACCGTTAATATCATGAAATCTCAATACAGATCAAGTATTTCCAATGAAGAGTGTCCAAATTGGGTATAAAATACACACCAGATTTTGAAGACTTATTACCAAAAAAAGTAAGGTATTTCATTAACAACTTTCATATGGTTTGTATATTATAATATTTTTGTTATACCAAGTTAATAATATATAATATTGAAGTTTATATTATTAAAGTTCACCTGTGTCTTTAAACTTTAAAAAAATGTGGCTTCCAAAAAAATTTTTTTAATTACATTTGTGGCTTACCCACAAACACTACTGGTGGGAATGGAAAATGGTGCAGCTGCTTTGAAAAACAGTATGAGGTTTCCTCAAAATGTTAGACATAGTTACCCAGCAATTCTACTTTTAGCTATCTACCCAAGAGAACTGAAAACATATGTCCACACAAAAACGTCTATACAAATGTTCATAGCAGCATTACCCATAATAACTACAAAGCGGAAATAGCCCAAATGCCTATCACCTGATGAATGGACAAAAATAAGTGCAGTAGATTCATACAATGTAATATTACTCAGCCACGAAAAGAAGTACTGAGAGATGCTCTAACAATGGATGACCCTTAAGAACATTATACCAAGTGAAAAAGGTAGACCAAACCCCACCTATTGTATGATTCCATTTAGAGCAGGCATCAGAGAGATCGTGGTTCAGTTTTAGACCGCCACAATAAAGCAAGTCGTATCAATTTTTGGTTTCCTAGTGCACATAAAAGTTATGTTTACACTATTAAGTGTGTGATAATATATCTTTTAAAAATGCATAAACGACAGTTAAAAAAAAACTTCATTGCTAAAAAATGCCAACCATCATCTGAGACTTCCAGAGTCATAGTAGAGACAACAAAGATCCCTGATTACAGATCACCATAAAAAATATAATAATGATGAAAACGTTTGGAACATTGTAAGAATTACCAAAATGTGGCACAGAGACATAAAGGGAGCAACTGCTGTTGAGGAAATCATGTTAACAGACTTGCGTGATGCTGGGCTGCCACAAACCTTTGATTTTTCAAAATAGAATGCAGTGTCTGCAAAACATGATAGAGGCAATAATAAAACATAATAAAACAAGGTTCACCTGCACGTGAAATGTGCAGAATAGGCAAATGTATAGAGACAGAAATTAGAGTTTGCAAAGGGATGGGGGACAGGAGAACAGGAAGTGGTACAGGGTTTCTTTGGGTGATGATGAAAGTATTCTGGAACTAAATAGAGGAAATGGTGGCACAGTCTGTGAACATACTTGTCACATATGTGGCTTGCATGAAATCTCTATTGGACAGCACTGATTTAAATGAAATTGGGGACTTCCCTGGTGGTCCAGTGGCTGAGACTCCACACTCCCAATGCAGGGGGCCCCGGGTTCGATTCCTGGTCAGGAAACTAGAGCTCACGTGCCACAACTAAGGATCTGGTGAAGCCAAATAAACAGATAAAATTTTTAAAAGATAAATGAAATGACAGCTTCTTGGGGGGAATCAGAAGATTTGGATTGGCATATTTGCACTATTGATATTATATATAAAATAGATAATTAATAAGAACCTACTGTACAGCACAGGGAACACTACACAATGCTCTGGGGTGAACTAAATGGGAAGGAAATCCAAAAAAGAGGGGATATATGTGTATAAATATAGCTGATTCACATTGCTGTACAGTAGAAACCTAACATTGTAAAGCAACTATACTCCAATAAAACTGTAAAAAAATTAAAGTAAATGAAATAACAGCTTCTTTCCCAGCTGTCACTAGTGAGGAGACAGAATTTACCCAGAGCTAATCAACACATGGAGTGAGTTTTGTTACACCCCGCCCTACCCCCCAGGGGATATTTGGCACTGTCTAGAGACATTCTTGGTTGCTAACTGGGGTAGAGATGACAGGTAGAGATTGCTACTGGCCAGAGATGCTGCTAAAAACATTCTGCAATGCATGCGTGGCTGCCCAGGATAAAGAATTATCTAGTCCAAATGTCAGTAGCATCGAGTTGGGAAACGGCACCAGCAGTTGCTCAGAGTTTCCCAGCCTCCTTTGCACCATCTCAGCCTCTCGGACTGCCCTGAGGTCAAAAGGTATGTTCTGGGCATGCTCTTCCCAGGTTGCTTTCTCCTGGAGTCCAGCCACTTCACAGGCATTCTCAGGCTGGAAGTTCCTCTGGACACCATGGAGACACCTGAGGCACCCTAATTCTCATGTGGATTAGCTGTGGAGTCCATGACTCTATCCTTTCTCCCTGAGGCTTCCTGAATTCCAAAATGTTATGTGCATCCTCAGTCGCTTCAGTCGTGTCCAGCTCTGTGCGACCCCATGGACTGTAGCCCACCAGGCTCCTCTGCCCGTGGAATTCTCCAGGCAAGAAGACTGGAGTGGGTTGCCATTTCCTCCGCTAGGGGATCTTCCCGACACAGGGATCAAACCCGCGTCTCCTGCATCTCCTGCATTGCAGGCAGATTCTTTACTGCTGAATAACTGGGGAAACTCCCCAAAGTGTTATATTTTATTTTTATTTTATTATTATTATTTTAGGCATGCAGCTTACAGGATCTTAGTTCCTTGACCAGAGATCAAACCCTGGCCCCCAGCACGAGAAGCAAGTCCTAACCACTGGACTGCCGGGGAGGTTCCAACATACTTGCTTTAAATGAAGCTGGTCTCTCTCTTCTTGCTTTCTCTCCCGTGTCAGATTTCTAAGCCAAAGACAACTAGGATTTGCAAAGTCGTGTCATAAATTGGCTCCTGCTCAGATATCTGAAGTGAAAATCTGAAGAAGAATATCCTGACTCGCTTGGAGGTACTTTATTTTAAAATTATCCTTTCTGTCTGCATTAGTTTCTTATGGCTGCTTTAACTACCACAAACTCAAGTCACTTGAAATGACACAGAATTTATTATCTTACAGTTCTGAAAGTCAAAAGTCCGACGTGGATCTCACTGGGCTAAAATCATGGTGTCGGCAGGGCTGCGTTCCTTCTGGAAGCTCCAGAGGAAAAACTCTGCCTTTTCCAGCTTTTGGAGGTTTGCCTGCGTTCCTTGACTCGTGGCCCCTCCACCTTCCAAGCCAGCAGCACAGCATCTCCAAGCTCTCTCTGACTCTCCTCCCTCCATTGCTCACTTAGAAGGACTTCTGTGATCACATTTAGACCCCTGGGAAGCCCAGGGTGGGCTGTCAAATGTATGTGCAAAGGGCATACACTGTTCCGGGTTGGTCTGGAGGGCATAGATGGCTCACGTGCTATGGACCCATCTACACTCTGCCTTTGGCACTCTGTTATGCTTTGAGATGCCCATCATTTGAACAGGTCGCATTTATTTAGCTGTTTCCAAATAAGTCTTTCCTTAGACAAACAATTCTGAGAAACACATTATGGTCCATGTCTCCCTGGGTCTGCGTGAAGTCTCTTCTCGAGAGTTAAAAGATATCCTCAGATTACATTCTTTCTGGCAATGAACACATTTCTCCACGATCTGAGTATCTTGATGTTATCATCTTTTAATTTTTTTGTCTATCTGGATGATATTTTTAAAATTTTATATTTTCCTAATTACTCACAAGGTTGGACAGCTTCTCATATGTTTTTTAGTGAAAGTTACTCAGTCGTGTCTGACTCCTTGTGACCCCATGGACATCCATGGAATTCTCCAGGCCAGAATACTGGACTGGGTAGCCTTTCCCTTCTCCAGGGGATCTTCCCAACCCAGGGATCAAACCCAGGTCTCCCGCATTTCAGGTGGATTCTTTACCAGCTGAGCCACAAGGGAAGCCCAAGAATATTGGAGTGGGTAGTCTATCCCTTCTCCAGCGGATCTTCCCAACGCAAGAATTGAACCAGGTCTCCTGAATTGCAGGTGGATTCTTTACCAGCTGAGCTAGTAACTTTTATATTCCCTCTTCTATGAACTTCATATTTATTTACTTTTACCTATTTTAAATTCAGTTTTTAAGGGTACTTATCTGTTTTTATATACCATGAAAATTAATACTTGTCTATGATATATATGTTCTACATATATTTCCCAGCGTGTCATTTTCATTTAATTTGATTTACAATATTTTTTGTTATATAAATTTGAAATAATCAAAACGATCATGTTTTCTTCATTTTTGTTGTTGTTGATGTTCTTTACATTCCCAAATCTTATGGCTTTCAAGGTCATAAGAATAGTTTCCAATACTTTTTCCAGTAGTTTACAGTTTGGGTTTTTTATTTTTAACTCAGGAATCCATTTAGTGTTTATTTGAGGTCCGCTGGTCTTATTTTTTTGTCCACACAGATGGCTAATTGTGTCTGCTTTAAAGATTTTGCTTCCTTCCTAAAACATGACAGGTTATTTCTATCATAAACCAAATTCCAGTATATTCTTAGGTCTCATTCTGTTTTCTCTACTCAGTTTGGTTTATTTATTTATCTATTTGGGGCTGTTGTTGTTTAATCACTAAGTCATGTCCAACTCTTTCATGACCCCATGGACTGTAGCCCGCCAGGCTCCTTTGTCTATGGGATTCTCCAGGCAAGAATACTGGAATGGGTTGTCATTTCCTCCTCAAGGGGAATCTTCCCGACCCAGGGATTGAACCCATGTCTCCTGCATTGGCAAGCAGACTGCTTGCCACTGAGCCACCAGGGAAGCCCTGGTTTGGAGCTACTCCCACACTGTTTTGGTTACCTTAGCTTTAGTGTCCATATTGATAGATGGTTGGTTGACCCGTTTCAGTAAAGCAAGTTCGTTTTCAGTCATTGCAAAAAAAAGACCAATAACGCACGTCTCAGGCACTCAGCTCCCACTCGAGGCAGCGATGAGAGATTTACTGCCAGGGCTAAAACCCACCCTCGGAGCCAAAGGACCCCCTTTGCCCGCCTCCACTGCTGCCATCCGAATTCTTGTCCCGGCACCACGCCTCAAAATAAAACGCAGCTGTAGATGGCACACCTGTTTTGGATTTAGTTACAATAAATCAGGATCTGTATTTATTTCAGTGGCCGGACAGGTGAAGCCCAAGCTGCATTTATAGTAAGCCAACTAGAAAGCAGAAGAAAATCCAGATCGTGAAGCTCTTTCCTCTTAGGGTGAAGGGGTTACAGTTGACAAGGCCTAAACTTCCTGTGTTTCAAACGCCTGTGATTCTTTACAGAAATGCCTCAAGTTGTAGCGCTCACACGAGGTCTCAGTCTAATTGACCCGTGGCTTAAAACCTTTGGCTCATGAGAGTCACCTGCTGCTGCTGCTGCTAAGTCGCTTCAGTCATGTCCGACTCTGTGCGACCCCATAGACGGCAGCCCAACAGGCTCCGCCGTCCCTGGGAGACCTAGAGAGCTTATTAAAGGTGTGGATACCAAAACTCTGGGGTAAAATTCAGAGCTCTTTAAACATGTACCTTAGCACTCCCCCAGCAGTCCATTGGTTAAGACTTGGCCTTCCAATGAAAGGTGTGTGGGTTTGATCCCTGGTTGGGGAGCTAAGATCCTACGTGCCTCATAGCCAAAACTCCAAAACATAAAACAGAAGCAATATTATAATAAATTCAATAAAGACTCTAAAAATGGTCAACATCAAAAAAAATCTTAAAAAAAAAATTCACCTTAGCAGCACAGATCACCTAGGCCCTCACATGGATGCAGTGCCCTGAGGACTCAGAGCCCCCACTTTGGGGTGCAAGAGGTGTCTCTGTGTTACAACACATGTTCTGTAATGAGGCAGCCTGATGCATTCATGGGTGTGTGCGCTGGTTCTTGGGAAATTTTGCCTAGGCTAAGGGCACAGCAACCCACTCCAGTCTTCTTGCCTAGAGAATCCCATGAACAGAGGAGCCTGGTGGGCTACTTGAAAAGAGTCAGACATGACTGAAACGACTTAGCAGGCCCAGCAAGAACCCCTGAATAGCTGAAGTAAATCACAGCCAACATGAGCGGGAAAGGGAATAGCCTATAACTCAGCTTTTGCCTTGGCAGCAGGCACCCTTTCTGGTTGTATTTTAATAAAATTAAAAGTGTGGCCTAGGGGAACAGAGGAGGGGACGGAGAAGTTGGGGTTGGGAGCTGCAAACTGCTTCATACAGAATGGATAAACAAGGTCATACTTGTTTATCATAGAACTATATTCAGTATCTTGAGATAAACCATAATGGAAAAGAATATAATAAAGAATCTATCTATATATTTATCTATATATATAACTGAATCATTTTGCTGTAGAGCAGAAATCAACACAACATTGCAAATCAACTCTGCGTGCGTGCTAAGTTGCCTCAGTCACGTCCGACTCTATGTGACCCCATGGACTGTAGCCCACCAGGCTCCTCTGTCCATGGGATTCTCCAGGCAAGAATACTGGAGTGGGCTGCCATGCCCTCCTCCAGGGGATCTTGCTGACCTAGGAGGTCGAACTTGCAACTTTTACATCTCCTGTATTGAGAGGCGGGTTCTTTACCACTAACACCACCTTATACTCTAATTTAAAAAATAAATAAAATTTGAAAAAAAAAGAAATCTGCCCAGCGTTCCTGCCTCCTAAGAGGCACGCTCCAGGCCTGGGCATCTGGAGGCAGGTGGCACTTCCCAGGCTCAACCTCACAGACAGCCCCACAGAGACCCACTGCTGGCTTCCCGTCTCAGCCTCCATCTGCTCTCATTCAGGGCTGCCAGCACGTCCACCCAGTGACCTCATAAACATGTAATCTCTGCCGTGGCTGCCATTGGCCAACCTGGGCCGCCTCCCTGGGTAGTCCACATGAACTTCTTGGGTCCGCTTTTTGCTTTTGTCTCTAGTTTTCAAATGGCCTATTTCTGAAGTAAAATGCAGGGAGTACTATTTTCCCCAGAAGGCCTGATATTTTATGTGATCTTCTAGAATGTGGAGTGTTGCAGGAATGCATTTACCATTTAGTTCAGTTCAGTTTAGTCCTCAGTCGTGTCCGACTCTTTGCAACCCCATGGACTGTAGGCTTTCCTGTCTATCAACTCCTGGAGCTTGCTCAAACTCATGTCCATTGAGTCAGTGATCCCATCCAACCATCTCATCCTCTGTCACCCTCTTCTCCTCCTGCCTTCGATCTTTCCCAGCATCAGTGTCTTTCCCAATGAGTCAGTTCTTCATATCAAGTAGCCAAAGTATTGGAATTTCAGCTTCAACATCAGTCCTTCCAATGAACACCAAGGACTGATCTCCTTTAGGATGGACTGGTTGGATCTCCTTGCTGTCCAAGAGACTCTCAAGAGTCTTCTCCAACACCACAGTTCAAAAGCATAATTCTTCAGTGCTCAGCTTTCTTTATAGTCCAACTCTCACATCCATACATGACCACTGGAAAAACTATAGCCTTGAGTAGACGGACCTTAGTTGGCAAAGTAACATCTCTGCTTTTTAATATGCTGTCTAGGTTGGTCATAACTTTTCTCCCAAGCAGCAAGCGTCTTCTAATTTCATGACTGAAGTCATCATCTGCAGTGATTTTGGAGTCCAAGAAAATAAAATCTTTCACTGTTTCCATTGTTTCTCCATCTATTTGCCATGAAGTGATGGGACTGGATGCTGTGATTTTTTGTTTCCTGAATGTTGAGCGTTAAGCCAACTTTTTCACTCTCCTCTTTCACTTTCACCAAGAGACTCTTTATTTCTTCTTTACTTTCTGCCATAAGTGTGGTGCCATCTGCATATCTGAGGTTACTGATATTTCTCCCAGCAATCTTGATTCCAGCTTGTGCTTCATTCAGCCTGGCCTTTTGCATGATGTACTCTGCATATAAGTTAAATAAGCAGGGTGACAATATACAGCCTTGACATACTCCTTTCCCTATTTGAAACCAGTCTGCTGTTCCATGTCCAGTTCCAACTATCATTTCTTGACCTGCATACAGATTTCTCAGGAGGCAGGTCAGGTGGTCTGGTATTCCCATCTCTTTAAGAATTTTCCACAATTTGTTGTGATCCACGCAGTCAAAGGTTTTGGCATAGTCAATAAAGCTGAGGTAGATGTTTTTCTGGACTTGCTTTTTTGATGATCCAACGGATGTTGGCAATTTGATCTCTGGTTCCTCTGCCTTTTCTAAATCCAGCATGAACATCTGGAAATTCACAGTTCGCATAATGTTGAAGCCTGACTTGGAGAATTTTGAGCATTAGTTTACTAGCGTGTGAGATGAGTGCAATTGTGCGGTAGTTTGAGCATTCTTTGGCATTGCCTTTCTTTGGGATTGGAATGAAAACTGACCTTTTCCAGTCCTGTGGCCACTGCTGAGTTTTCCAAATTTGCTGGCATATTGAGCACAGCACTTTCACAGCATCATCTTTTAGGATTTGAAATAGCTCAAGTGGAATTCCATCATCTCCACTAGCTTTGTTCATAGTAATGCTTCCTAAGGCCCACTTAGGGACTATTTTTTTTTTTATAGTATATAGGACCTTTTTTTTCTTTTCTTTTATGCTGTATATTATACAGTTCGTGGAATTCTCCAGGCTAGAATACTGGAGTGGGTAGCCTTTCCCTTCTCCATGGGATCTTCCCAACCCAGGGATTGAACCCGGGTCTCCTGCACTGCAGGCAGATCCTTTACCATCTGAGTCACCATGGAAGCCCAAAGCACTCCTCAAAGCCAAATGTGCAAAACTTCCCAAACAAGGTCATGGTCACTGTTTGGTGGTCTGCTGCCCATCTGATCCCCTGGAGCTTTCTGAGTCCTGGCTAAACCCTTACATCTGAGAAGTATGCTCAGCAAATCAATGAGATGCATTGAAAACAGCAATGCCTGCAGCCGGCGTGATCAACAGAAAGGGCCCAGTTCTTCACAACAATGCCCAACTGCACATCACACAACTAACACTCCAAAAGTTGAACAAATTGGGCTATGAAGTTTTGTTTCATCCACCGTATTCACCTGACCTGTCACCAGCCACCACTCCTTCCACCATGCTGACAACCTTTTGCAGGCAAAACGCGTCCACCACCAGCAGGAGGCAGACACGCTTTCCCAGCGTTTGTCGAACCCCGAAGGAGGGTTTACACTACTGGGAAAACAAACTTATTTCTCGTTGGCAAAAGTGTGTCGATTGTAATGGTTCCTATTTTGATTAATAAAGACGTGTTTGAACCTAGCTATAATGATTTAAAATTCATGGTCTGAAATTACACTTACTTTTGTCCAACACCAGAGAACACCCACTGCCCCAATTTGAAAAGTAGTACTGACTGACCTGGGGCTTTGTTCCTTGGCTAAGATGGAGGGAAATCAGGGCAAGGGGCTCCAGAATCCCTGGCGGGGGGTGGGGGTGGGGGAGGCGTGCAAACACCCTTCATGAGGGGTGCAAACTCTCATGAAAGGTAGCCCCATTCTGCTAGTCTGGGGCCTGGAGCCCACCCGCATGACACTGGCATTCCACTCCCCAAAGGCCTTCAACCACCAAAATTGGGATCTCTGAGGGTGGGACTTAGGCACCTGATATTTACAGCTAAGATTCCCGACCTCAGAGGTACAGAGAATCACTTGGGAGCTTTCAAAACCCTCGGTGCCCAAGCCACACTGCAGACAAATCACATCGGAATCTTGGGGTGGTGGGGAACCGGGGATGGTACTCAGGCATCAGATGGTTTAAGGTCCACAGGCTTGAGACGCATTGCCTTAGGGTCTTTTCTAACCTGGGAAAGATCTTTCCTTGCAGACCAAGACTTTTGGATCTTTAGCGTGCTTATGAATTCCCAAGAATTGGGTTAAAATTGCAGATTCTGATTCAGCAAGACTGGTGTGGGGCTTGAGATTCTATATTCTGACAAACAGGTCTGCAGACCACACGGTGAGTAGCAAGGCTGTAGGTACTTAGGAGCATCCGTGGATTACTTAACAAAGACTTGAGTCCAAGACCTGCAGTGAGCCATGATCTTGTAGGTCTGGGATGGTAATGGTTTTTGGCAGAAGGGGCAGAGTGGGCTTTGTGATCAAAAACGAAACAAACGTTTGTGTGACTCCCTGAGTCAACCATGGAGTGGTGCTGACAAGAGGCGTGGCAGCCATGTGCTGAGAGATGAGTGATTATAAGCTTCTGTCCTTCCCATTCATCAGCAGAGGGCTGGCTTATCCACCTCCCTGAGTCAGAGTTAGCAGTTGTTGTTTGGCGGGGGCGGGGGCGTGGGTGGGGGTGGGCACATATTTTATTATGTAACTAAATGCAAATCTCAGATTGTTCTGTCCCAGATATGAAAACTACATGGCAGGCAAGTTTAGATGATCCGCTTATATTTTCTCTATGCTTTAAAAAAACTCACTGGAGACCTACTACCTGCCCTGTCACGGGGTGGCCATGCATGTGGCAAGCTGCCATATAGTTGGTGTGTAAATTACACAGCCTGCCTAACTACTGGACTGAACTTAGATGAAGGTGAGGTTTCTTATCACATTTATTACATGAGCCCACACAAGTGATTCCCAGGTGGCGCTAGTGGTAAAGAACCTGCCTATGGATGCAGGAGATGTAAGAGGCTAGGGTTCAATCCCTGAGTCAGGAAGATCCCCTGGAGGAGGGCATGGCAACCCACTCCAGTATTCTTGCCTGGAGAATCCCATGAACAGAGGAGCCTGGCGAGCTAAAATCCATAGGGTTGCAAAAGAGTTGGACACGACTTAAGTGACTTAGCGTGCGTGCACACAAGTGACACATTTCTGTAGATCCTAATACACATACACACACACACACACACACACACACACACAAGTGTAAGTAAAAAGGGAAAATCTGAACAAGATCAGCAGATGGTATCAATGCATCTTGGTTGTGAAAATTATACCAGAGTTTTGCCAAATGTTAGCCTCAGGGGAAGCTGGCCACAGTGTATAGTGGTCTCTCTGTCTTATTTCTTACATCTATGCATGGACAATTATTAAAAATTTCAATTAAGAAAAAGCATAAAACATCTTGTAGCCAGCCCTTAAGGTTTTTAATATGGGGAGATAAGTAACAAAACAAAAAAATGATAATACTTATTAAATGTTAACTGTATAACAGGTACTGTGCCAAGCATTTTACATGCATGGCTCTATCTTTTCTTCTTAATATTTACTTACTTATTTATTTGGCTGTGCCAGGTGTTAGTTGTAGCATGTGGGATCTCGTTCCCCAATGAGGGATAGAACCAGTCTCCTGCACCGTGAGCATGGCATCCAGGCCACTAGACCCCCAGGTGAAGGTGAAGTCACTCAGTCGTGTCCGACTCTTTGCGACCCCGTGGACTGTAGCCTACCAGCCTCTTCCATCCATGGGATTTTCCAGGCAAGAATACTGGAGTGGGTTGCCATTTCCTTCTCCAGGAGATCTTCCCGATCCAGGGATTGAACCTGGGTCTCCTGCATTGTAGACAGACACTTTACCATCTGAGCCACCAGGGAAGTCCCTATATGAAAGTTTTAATTTGCACAGCACTCTGTGAGGTGGTGGTTGTTATTATTACTGTTGTTATTATTGCTATCATTTTGTTTCAAATGAGGAGACTGGGGCTGGGAGAACTTAACTAGTTTTTCCCAGGTCACACAGTCAGGAACCAAACATGGCTCCAGAGCCCACTACATTATACGAAGAATGCAGACAAGAATGTTGTTTCTCTGGAAGGAGAAATCACAGTTAAAGATGAGGAATGTGCTTCAGGGAAGTGCAATTTGAAGGAGCCTGCACCTTGGCCTTGAAGGACCAGGTGAACTGAGCTGGCAACAAGCCAATCGAGGGCACTCCAGACCTGAAGATGGAAGAAAACACTGCCTGTATGAGAAACTGCCTCCTTTTCCAGATGAGGAAACCAGTGTGCACGTCTGCTTCGCCTCTCAGGTAGACAGAGGCATAATCATGGAAGGCCCCGAATGCTTGGGGATATGGTGAGGTCTTCCCGGATCCAGTTAGCAGTGAGTGAGAGCTGGTAAGACACCACTAAGGCCAAGGCTGTATCTGAATCACCGGCATTCGCAAGGCAAGCCAAGTGCAAGGTGTGGCCAGCTTGGCATAAACCAATCAATTCCCAATGATGGGGCGTCCCCGATGGCTCAGTGGGTAAAGAATCCTGCAATGCAGGAGACACAGGAGATGTGGATTTGATCCCTGGGTCGGGAAGATCCCCTGGAGTAGGAAAATGGCAGCCCACTCCAGTATCCTTGCCTGAAAAATCCCATGGATAAGGAGGCTGGCGGGCTATAACACAAAAGGTCACAGAGTTGGACTTAACTGAACGACTAAGCTCAGCATGAATCTATCCCCAGACCCAGAAGAGCAGCAGACAGCAATTTCCTAGTGGAAGGTTGGTATGTGAAGGGAATCAAGGAATGTACTTAGGAAGATGAAGACCACAAATTGTTGAGATCAGTGATTATTAGAATCATACTTGACAATACCTGGAATTCACGGCAAAAGCAATTCTAAAAAGAAAGTTTACAGCAATACCTCAGGAAGCAAAAATCTCAAATAAACAACCTAAACTTAAACCTAAAGCCACTAGAGGAAGAAGACCAAAAAAGCCCTAAAGTTAATAGAAGGAAAGAAATCATAAAGATCGGAGCCGTAACATGTATCAGAGCATGTATCATAAAGATACATGAAACAGAGGCAAAGACAGCAATAGCAAAGATCAGAAATTAAAAGCTGGTTCTTTGAGAAGAATAAACAAAAGTGATAAACCTCTAGCCAGACTCATTAATAAAAAAAAGATAGAGGACTCAATCTAGCAACCTAGTACCATGTGGCTACTTACTCATTCAGTTATTGAGCGCATATTATATGACTAGTATGATCCCAAGGACTTGGGACATATTACTGAACGAAACGGTGACCAGCCTGCCTACCATCATGGAGCTCACCTTCTAAGCTTAGTGCTGTATCCTGGTCAGGAAGATTCTTAATTATCAGAACCTAAGAATGCATTTCCATACTGTGTACTTGAGATCCCATCTCTTTAGAGAAATACAAATCTCTCTGGGGTGAGGCTGGGCAACTCTGCAGAAGAACAGACACAGCACTTCTGATTTAAAAGCAAGGATGATCTTACCCCAGTATGGCTACGGGGAAACTTAAGATGGGCAGACTGGCAGGCCTCGCCTCTGAGTTGGATCAAGAAAGCAAGATCAGAACCAAGGTGAAGGATTGGCAGTGCAATCCTTGAAGATGATTCAAGTTAGCCTGGGGTACCCTCTCTGTTTTCCACTCCCAAACTGGGATTAATTTAGGAATCTTCCATAAATGTAGACACTGGGGGCTTTCCAATCTTAGCCTGGGCAAATACTACTCCAAGACAGATCAGAACAAGATGGCCTTGCTTTGTAAGAGTGGGAAAGGAAGACAGGAAATAAGGACCCCTGGAGATGGTTTAGTTTACATGTCAGCCTTGTGCTGTAACATAGAATTAGAGACATGGAATTTTTCTCAGAAGCTAAAAGCAACACACAGATGAAGAGAACACCCTAAAAGATAAGATGCTGGTTACTGTTTCTACTGCTGGGCACCTTAAAGGTAAGTGAGTCAGGCAAGAGTCAAGAATGGGCAAATTTACTAATATTACCCCCAACCAAGAATTTTTAGCCATTTCAAATTTTAAGTTCTCACGAGCCTCAGACGTCTGAGAATAAATATTTTAAATGTCTTTTGACTTAGTTATGGGAGGATTCACCCCCATAACTTGGGCTTTTTTTTAAGCAACATTATAAAAAGTTTGATTTGGTTTTCAATGACCCTCTAATGCTTTTGTATCATGTTTGCAATATTTAGCCATTTGATATACACCTGGCTATGTTGTGCACATGTGTAAGAAGCACAGACATCCACAATTAGGGAGTAACTTTTTGCATGGGTAAAAGAAATCTGTGCTCACTATACCACTATCCCTGTGGCATAATTTTCCTGCTTTAGTCAAAATTTTTCTACAGCACAAAACTGTTTTTGAATATACAGCTTCTACTCATGTTGACACTTGAGTGAGAGACTGGCTCTGCTACAGAGAACAGCAAAGTGAGAAATGGTCCCTCCACCTGCAGAGTGCAAGCTATCTAAAAAGTCATATTCATCGTTCTGAGATAATTGCCTTGGTCATGCCTGAAAACACAGATGGGACCTTGAGTTGAGAGCGTGCAAGGTGGGTGTGCATTCATGAATGTGTGAGTGTGTAAGCAAGAGTGACCTAAGAAGTTCAATATAGACAACAGGGTCCCAGAGACGGCCCATTTTATTTCGCTGCATTGCCAGGAAACAAGAGAGCTTGCTGGTCCCCAGAGTTCTCCATCTCAGAATTGAGCTTAGAGCACAAGCTGAGGATGAGAGAGGGGGCTCCCTCCTTCAATGCCTCTCAGCTCTGGGCAGCTGAGGGAGCTAGGAATTGCCTTGCACAGCAATGGGTCTAAAACTAGCCTTGTCAATAGCCCCTTCCCCTCCACTGACTTTTGGGAGGCCACTGGGCAACACCTCCCCCTTCACACACAGCGCTTAATAACTGAAATAATTTGCCCAGTGAAATGCTCAGTGTGGATGCCAAACAGCTGTGAAAAGGCACCCAGCTGAGCAAGGCAGAGTAGTTTATGAGCAGAAAAGGACATGCTGTGTCTACTGACATGGAGAAATGAACGCTGCATCTTAATTTTATATTACTCTTTGGCCAAAACCCCTCCTTAAATGTATCTCAGGCCTGAGTCTGTGGTCACTGCTGTGTTAAACAACCACATAGGGTAAAGCTGGCACTCCTGCAAAAGAGTAGAGTAAATGTGGCCCTCACATGGCTAATTTGGCTAGTGGAACAGAAAAATCTGCTCAGGGAAGAAAAACAGCCTCACATCTGGAGATTTTTTCAGATTGGCTATTTTATGAGTGGGCCTTTAGAAATCATCAGTGCATTAAATTTTTACTTTTTCCCAAAGTGAATTCAACAACTGAATGCACTTGGGAATATTTAGTTTTCTTTGGAGTATTATCTAGTCTTCTATAAAAACAATACTAAGTTCCTACTACAGAGTTGGGAGAAGGGAAAGCAGAGGCTGAGTAAAAATAATGATAAATAACTTTTCTTGGGTATTTACAGAAATCAAATCTTGGCCATAATACAGCATCAGTTCAAAGCCCACTTAAAACCCTGTACACTTAAAAATATAATAAATTCATATATCACATAACATCCTTAGTATATTAATTTTTCCATCTCTTTCAAATATACCCCCAAATCAGTAACAGGGTAAAACTTTTTTTTTTTTAATTCCTGCAGTGTTTTCTTTGCCTCTTTTACACTATGTGGTCTAAGAAAAATAAAACAGAGATTCATTCAAAAATCTACTTAGATTTTTGAGCACAGCAAAGTCTACTTTCTCTACTTTCTCCAGCATCATTAAGCAAATTCTGTAAATCTTTTAGACACACCAAAATCTCTCATTCATTCTATGAATTCTGATAAAAGCCAGCACTTACAAGTTTCAAAAGTGTCCTGGAAAATCACCAAAAAGAATGTTTTGGTTTCTTTTAAAGACTATACCCAAAACATTTGCTTGAAAACTTTCTGAATAGTGACATTGCCTGATAAAACCCATGCAGTAGACAAAATATCAGATTTCTTTTTCCAGCTGTCCAGAATCCCATTAGTGCCTCTTACTTCTATCTGTCTTTTGCTATAATTAGGATGGCTTAGGGTTTATCTGGGCCTTTTTTCAAAACCAGATTTCCTTCCCAGCAGCAGCCCCTGTCATTCACAAGTCCCCTGGTGGTACTGGGAGAATTATTTTGATGTACACTGTGGTATAGCAATTGTGAATGTGGAGGGAAAGGAAATACACACATGCACACACACACAAATACATTTGAGCTTATAAATTGTAAAAGAGGAGTTTTACCTGAGGATGATCACTCCAGCCTGAAACCTTGCACGTTTCAAATACGTCCGTAACCCACACCCCTTCTCTCTGGAACTGCAAGGTCTCCTCCTTGGAGAGCAAGCCAGGTGGAGTCTGCAGGGTTTTCGCTTCTGGCTCTGCTTGGGTTGGAACCTCAGGGCCTCCTGCAGGAAACTGGGGCTTCAGATCAGTCCCTTTTGCTCTGGCATGGGAGCTGGCTCTTCTGTCACTCGGGGTTAGTGGGTGCTTAACAGGTCCCTTGGGACAGAGGCGATCCAGGGAGGCTTCCGCTGTCCTTTCTTCCAGGCTGGAATTCAGCCTCTTGGCTTTTCCCTTAATTCCCAGTCGCCACGTCCTGGCAGGTTTCTCAGAGCCCCGCTGGCTCCATCCGTCTTTTCCCCCTACTCTTCTCTCGGCCCTGGTCTCCAGACACCGGCTCATCCCTGGCTGTCCTGACTCACCAGACAAGTGCTTCCCCTCTGTCCCTGTCACCGCTTTATCCATGTTTAGCAGGTTGTCACCAGAGAATTCCTTTCCGGCCTGGTGGCTGTCTCTGGTTTCTCCTTGAATTCCTGGATAACCGTCTTCAGCAGCCTCCAAGGCAACGGGTGGTTTATACCTGCCCGGGTCTGTCACCGTAGCCGGTCCATCCTGCTGAAGTCCCAGGGGCAGGGGCATCCCCTCTCGCAAGGATGAGGCTCTGTGCGTGGAGGCCCGGCTGCTCCTTCCCCCCACTTCTTGGGGTGGTGAGTGATGACCACAGAGGCCAGCGGTGGCATCCATGGGCCCCGTGTCATCCGACACCGGGGGCCTGCAACCCAATTCACTGAAGAAATGCGCACACCCACCCAGGCTACACTCACTGAATTCCATCTCTTCGTCATCGCTTTCTAATAAAAAAACATGCTCCGTCCCCTGCAGGTTCCTTTGCCAGATCGCATTAGAGTAATCTGTCATAACGTCGGAACATTCCAGATACTCCAGGTCATCATCTGAAAACTCCTCGGTGCAGGTTAGGGTTATCTCTGGGCAAAGTTCATAGTCACTGTCAGAATCTGTGCTGGAAGCCGGGGGGCTGACGGGCCTGGTACCTGGAGGAGCGGACGAGTCTTCCCGTGTCAGGACCAGGCTGAAGCTGATGTACTTCTGGACTCTGGCATTTTGGTGACTAGAGTTCAAGGCTTCCTCGTTAGGGCCCTCAGGGTCTAAGGCACCATCTGTTAACCTTGGTACTTCGGAATGCACGGCCCTGCAGCCACACACATCTTGTTTATCAGGAGCATCACTTGAACTAGAAAAACGCAACCCGTCCGCAACGCCCTCTGTGTTAGCAGCACCACCAGCCTCTTCCGTTTGCCTCGTGTCTTTAACCGCCAAGGGGTTGTCAGAGCCAGATGCGCCAGGGTCACGGTCGGCCGATACCTGGAGTGAATGAGCACCGCTGGATTTGGAGGAGGGGGCGTCAGCTGACGTAGGAGGCCCCGAGGCGATACCTTCTCCTTCCTTATAAGGATGCTCTTTCTCATCAGTGTGGTTTGGGCTCTCCTGCTCATACGTCTCCGTGTCGTGTTTCCAACCTGTGTGCCCGTCATCTTTTGGGTTGGGAGAGAGTGGTTGGTCCTCTGACGGGCACTGCACTTCAATGGAAGCAGAGCAGCAGATCATCCCAAAACAGTTCCGAGCAGAGACTTGATAAACAGCAGTGTCATTTTGGGTACAGCTAGGATGAAGAGAGGAGACATGTAAGTTTGCATGCTGACATGCCTTGCATCCTGGCACACACAGACAATGACCGTGGTTTTCCTGCACACTCAAGATCTGGGGTCCCCCTGGGAAGGGGTTTGTGGTCAGAGGCAACGGGCTGAGATGCTCAGCATTTTCCCTTAAGACTTTCACAGTCTTACCCCAAATCGAAAATGCTGAGAATAACTCAGATGAATGGGGAAACCGTTTCTAGTTTCTTCTTCTCTCTTTTATTTTAAGTCATGTTATGTTATAGAAACTTGAAGCAGCATTACTTTCTGAAGGAATGCATAGTACACAAAAAACTAAAGCACTCTAAATCTTATAGTGGACTACTATAAGACTGTGCTAAGAAAACATGGTTCTTGCCAGGAGTCTGTAAAGCTAACACCATACTAGGACTATGTGCATGAAGAACAGTGCCCTTTCCTCTTTAATTTAACATGACTATAAAGCCTAAACCACAGCCACGAACCCCTCTGGCTGGAAACCAATGTCCACATGCCATCCTGACCAGTACCCGCCCAGTGTTTGGCTCTGGCTCAGCAGGGAAGAAACTGAATCCTGGATCACGCCAGGCCTGCTCTCCCTGCTCCAGAAAGGATGGTGCTGGGGGCCCCTCCCTTTCTTGACTGGAGCCACATGGCGCCTGGAGCCTGACTTGCTTTGCTGACCTTTCCCCTTAGAACACTTCTCCAGGCTCTGCAGTCTCAATAAACACGTGTTGTACCTGCTCTATTTTTTTAATACTAAGTTTTATTTGTTTATTAATACTTAGCAGCGCCAGGTCTTAGTTAAGGCATATAGGATCTTTGATCTTTGCTGCAACATGAGGGATCTTTACTTGCAGCATGTGGGATGGCGGGCTGCAGTCCATAGGGTCACAGAGAGTCGGACACGACTAAGTGACTTGGCACGCACACATGCACGTGTGCACACATGGGATCTAGTTTCCCCACCGGGGATCAAACCCGGGCCCCCTGCACTGGGAGCACCGAGTCTTAGCCACTGGAACACCAGGGACGTCCCTATACTTGCTTTTGAATTTGCACTTTTATTTATCTCACTTGACCTCATCGTAACACTGCTGGTGTATTATGTACTATCCATCTTCAGAAAGCAGAAGCTGAGGGTCTGGCTCAGGCTCAGAGGTGATGGTCAGATTGTTAGTGACTCATGCATGTAAGAGATGCACAAATGTCTCCCCCAGGAGGGTCAGTGTTAGATGTTTACAGCTGTGGGACACAGTCTTCCTTATCCTCTCTCTTCCTTACTGGAGGGCCCTCTATGTCTCTTGACCTCATATGTGCTCATAAGCCTTCAACTGTCGGGTACCCACTCACATAGGCCTCATCTTCAGAAAGCACAAACTAATTTCAACTGCATTAATGCTTTGTTTTTTTGGCAACTTGATTCTCAAGTAGAAGACATTTGAGATGGCCGAGGTTGGCCAGGCCTGATCCATAGCCAATCTCTGGATTTGCTATGGACAATAGCATGGGGAGAATGAAATTTAGGGCAACTTTCTGGGGGAATCAGTAGCTGCTCCTGTCTATTTCACAAGATTATTCTGAGGTTCAAATGACAAAATCAGGGTGAAAGGACTTTGTGAAGCAGAAACTTTATGCCATATATACTCTACAAGAAAGCAAAAGTGATAAAATGATAATTACATGATGTGATAAGAGTGTTAGCTGACATTGCTATGGCAGTCATATTGTAATATAAAGGTGTCAGATCAATACATTGTACACCTTCAACTTACATGGTGTTCAGTGTCAAATAGAACTCAATTTAAAACGAGGAGGGGAGACTTCCCTGGTGGTCAAGTGGCTAAGACTTTGTGGTCTCAATACAGGGGCCTGGGTTCAATCCCTGGTCAGGGTCATACGCTGCAACAAAGATCAAAGATTCCACATGCTGCAACTAAAATCTGGCACAAATAAATAATTTTTTTAAAAAAAGGATGGGGCAGCACTAAGACCAGGTTTTCTGTGGTTCTTAAGAAGTCTGCAGAAACTATCAGGATGACTTGTAAAGTCTTACATCAGATTCAAATTCTTGAATCAGAATCTGTGGCTAGGGACTTCCCTGTGGAACGATGGCCAAAACTCTACACTCCCCCATGCAGGGGGTGAGGGTTTGATCCCTTCCTGGGGAACTAGATTCCACATGCCACAAGTAAAGCTCCTGCACACCACAGCGGAAACCTGGCACAGTAAATAAACAAACAAATATTGAAAAAAAAAAATCTGTGGGTAGAGGGCCTAAGAATTTACTTTTCAAGTTCCCAAACATATTCTGCTACGAACTGTCCTTGGCCTACCCTCAAAGACATCCTCCTCCTCATCATTAGTTAGGCTGAGGTCTCCTCAATTGAAGCTGAGAGGAGCATGGAGAGAAACAGACTTTTGCATGACTTTCACATGGCCCACGTCATTCCCCTCATGCATCTTTCTGATGCATTCTTGGAGATTTGGCCTCAGTTGAGAGCTTAAATGGGGCTTCCCCAGTGGTTCAGTGGTAAAGAATCCACCTGCAATGCAGGAGATCCAAGAGACTCAGGTTCAATCCCTGGGTCGGGAAGATCCCCTGGAGGAGGGCATGGCAACCCACTCTAGGTATTCTTGCCTGGAGAATCCCACGGAGAGGAGCCTGGCGGGCTTCAGTCCATAAGGTCGAAAAGAGTCAGGACTGAAGCTACTGAGCATGCACGCAGGAGAGCTTAAACAGAGTATAAAACAGCCCCCAGGGGCTTCCGGAAAAGCCCAAGTAATTCTGATTTCCTCTTCTATCCAGGCCATGATCCATCTGCTGAACAAACCAGCTACCCTGAAGGTACTATGATTCATGTAGGAAGAAGAGAAAGGAAGAGGAAAAAATGACCCTGAGAGGCACAAAGGACAGGTAAGAAAGGAATAGAGAGAACAGAGGCAATTCACAAAACTCAAGAAGGGAAAACACAACAAATGTTAGAAAAATATGGAGAAAATCAATGGATTCTGTGCATTTAATTTCTGAATGATGAAATTAACAGATATGGGAATGTTATGATTTAGTAATGTCAGATTTTATGGAACATGTGTTTTAGCTGATATAAGATTTTACAAGTCATCCTGAGTACATTAAAGAGGAAGAGGAACTGGATTAAGTATAATTAACTTCTCACTGTCTAATGAATGCCTTTGAGAGAGTTATGGTTTGTGGTTGGCATGTCCTAGATAATTATCTCTCAGCATCCTAACGAGGAGGTGGAGAAAATCCGGCAAGAAACCCAGCCTTGTTGAATGCCTCCTCTATTAAACAGTATGCTGGCTGCTCCCTGTCTGCAAAACTAAGGCTCAAAGGAGTCATTTCCCCCAAAGTGACAAAGTTGGTAAGTGGCAGAGCTTAGAGAGGAAACCAGAGTCTCTGACTCTTATGCCTGGCTCTGTGTGTCCTGTTAGAAAATGCACATTCAGAGGAGGGAAATGACAGGGTGCAGAGAAAGATCACATCTGCAAGTAAAGGGTTTCTTTTCTGAGTTTGCATCTTCATGGGTAAACTGACGACAAGAGTGTGAACCAATATAACGGTAAGAGCTGACGGGGAGTCAAGGAGGGACTTCCCCAGTAGGTCCAGTGGTTAAAACTCCAAGCTTCCAACGCAGGGGGCTCAGGTTCAATCCCTGGTTGAGGAATTAAGATCCCACATGCTGCTCAGTGTGGCCAAATGAATAAATAAAATTTTCCAAATTAAAAAAAAGAGATGGGGGAGACATCATGTCCAGCCCTGAAATGACTAAAAATCTCCCGGAGAGGTGTTGTAAGCTTCTCAGAGGCGTTTACAGTCAGTTCTGTGCCAAGTTGCATGGTGCATTCCAGAAGGGCAAAGGGAATTCAAAGCAGGGACCTCAGTGGTAGCCGTTGAAATGGCATGAACACAGGGTTGGGGTTTAGAATCTTGGCAAAGTGCTGGCAGAGTGGCCTGCCTGTGGACCCCACGGTGATTTGACAGGAATTCAAAACCATTCGGGAAGAAATTCCCTGAACAATTAATTGCGCTCTCCTTGCATACCTGCATACCTCTCCTTTTGGCTGAAGAAGACAGCAGCCTTCCTCCACCTTGCTGTGAAAATCTTGCCTGAATACTCTTAGGTTCTTTCTAAATGAATCACTTCCATATTAGAGAAAAAGGGATGCATGAGACCTTAAGTAAATGGGGCTTCTTCTGAGCTTGAACTATTTGGTTTAAACCAAAGGTTCTCAAACATTTTGGCAGCAGGACCCTTTAAACTCTCAAAAATAATTGAGGAGTCAACAGATGTTTGTTTATAGGGGTAATATCCACCAATGTTGACCATATTAAAGTTATGGAAAAATTGAAAACATTTGTTTATTCCTTCAAAAAGAACAAAAATTGCCTTATTACAAGTTTGCATAAATGACATATTTTTATGAAAAATACCAGGACAGCACCAGAGAGGAAAAAAACATTTTTTTTTTTTTTTGCAAAACAAAGTAACATTGTGCATGCTAAGTTGCTTCAGTCGTGTCCAGCTTTTGAACACTGGAAGAGTGGTATTGCTTTACATTTTTTTCATTTAGCTTGTGGCTTAATAGAAGATAGCTGGATTTTTGTATCTGCTTCTGTTTTCAATGGGATGCACTACAGTGTTCGGGTTGAAGTATATGAAGAAAATCTGGCCTCACACAGATACGTTGTTGGAAAAGGAACCAGCATTTTAATGGTCTTTTTAATATGGTTTCAGATAACCTCTTTGATACCACACAAAGATTAGTTGCAATGTGGAATCCAAAACACGATCAATGAATTTTTCATACATGTTACACAGAATCTGTTGGTCTGCACTGCATTTTACATGGATCTTTAACCCACGTGTGATTTTGTATCATATATTGGTCATTTGGAAAAACTTTGTTCATGAGATCTTCCTAATATTAATATGGTTCAATATACAATGTTTTTAAGAATTAACATTCATTAATATTACTCTTACCCTTGTCAGAACAGCCTTGAAGTATTGGGAAACTATCAAGCTTATAAAGAGATACAAGTTTTCCAAACTTCTAAATTAAGGAAATAATATGAATATTCACTTATAACAATGTGAGTCAGTTCTGTGCTAAACGGCATAGAAGTAGAAGATGAAAAGCATCAGCAAAAACTGTGACATAAAGGACCCCTAAAAGTTTCCTCCTTTACAAAAAGAAGGCAGATTTGTCTGAATCAACTTTTTCAGAGCTCTCAACACCAGTCAAGGGCAAAGTAGGTAGCATTTGTTCAAGAAAAATGGCTGACTCCCAGCAAGAAGAGTGAGTTTTTTGCAATTTAATTCACCCTAGCCCTCTCCCCTATCCCCAGTTGCATGGTAGTCTCAAGAACCAAGAGCCTACAGTCAGTGAAAATCTGCAGCCCAGTAACCGCCCCCTTCCCAGGGAATCAGTATTATGACCCGTCTGGTGCTGACCTGGACGACCTCACCCACGAGACTGTCTTTACATGACAGAGCTCAACCAATATGAGCAACACTTTTCCTGAGAGCCTTTTTGTCCAAAAATTCAGAGCCAATACTTTCACATCGCGGCTGCCTGCGGCAGAGGGTAACAACTATGGCGAACACAGGGGAACCGACATGTCGCATTGGGAAGGAGGAGGTTGGTTGCCGTTGATGCTGGCGGTGGGGGTGGCTGAGGGCAGGCAGGAGGCTGGGGTACGCTAATTCTAGAAGTTCCTTGGGATTCCACCTACTTGGGATGGTTTTGAGTCCTGTGAACAAGTGTCATAAATGTGAGTAAGAACTAAGAACCCAGGAAAAGGATCCACAGGACAGTGATGCTATAAAATAAGAACATGAAGACAAGGAGTTGGGGAACAGAATGTATCAAGTCCAATAAAAGACATGGAGTCATTTTTTTCTTTAGCTGTTGGTGCAATAGACCAATCCAAACGGATGCACTTTTAAATCCCTCCACTTCTGTCACCATGATTCGCATCATCCCCGAAGGGTGTCGTGCTTTCAAATGCATTATTTCATACATTTATCTTTTCATGATTGTTGTTATTATTGTTGTTTAGTCGCTAAGTCATACCCAACTCTTTTGCAATCCCAGGGATTGTAGCCCACCAGGCTCCTCTCTCCATGGGATTTTCCAGGCAAGAATACTGGAGTGGATTGCCATTCTCCTCTCCAGGGGATCTCTCCCACCCAGGGATCGAACCTGGGTCTCTTAGGTCTCCTGCATTGCGGGCGGATTCTTCACCACTCAGCCACCTGGGAAGCCCTTATTCATGACCACAGTGGCACAAATAAGATAAGTTGCATCTGTGTGGAATGCGAAGCAGATGACCCCACTCCTGTTGCTGCTCGTTTCCTTCTGTCTCCTGGATGTCATTTGCCCACTCCCCCAAAAAGTTCTCACCATCATTAAAAATGCTGAAACTCAAACTGTGAGATGTGGCCAGGTGCCCTGAAGGCAGAGCTGGTAGGAGAATAAGCTGAAACTGTTGGCTAGAGGTAAGATTTGGAACCCTCTCTGAATTTCAGATATGACTCTATTACTCATTCCATGTTCCAGTGGAAGAAAACAAGATCTGGGAACGCGCTGTCTCCCCAGCCCCCCCTAGCCTGCCTGTGCAGCAGTGGGGGAGGCTGGGCTCAGTGCATACTTACATGATGACGTCCTTGTCCTTCCCGCAGTCAGAGCACAGGTGAAGGTCATAATATTTTCTGACACTAAGTGTCTGTATTTTATGACTTGCCTAACTGCTATTGTCCATTTTATAAACTGACTTACTCAGAATAACTAAAGGAGTAAGCAAGGCTTGCGTTTCCTTTCCATGCCCCAAAGCTACGTTCATTACAGAGATGGAAGAATTCTAACACTACAAACACACAGAATTTCTTGATATTTTCTGCAAGAAGCTAGATGTATTTTAAAATTGATAAAGATATTCCTTGTACATGCACTGATTTATCTAGTTACTTATCCAACAGATGTGCTGAACCAGACATCTGGAGAGATGAAGGGGGCTTTGGTTTGTGCTGCTCCAGGGGCCCCTCTTGTGCTTGTCCCCTCTTGTGCTCACTATTACAGAGCTGGCCCCTGGAACCTGCATTTCCCCCTCTCCCAGGGCCACTGGTTCTCTGCTGCACTTGACCCAAAGAAGGCAGGGGACAGGGCTTCCCAGGTGGCACAGTGGTAAAGAATCCACCTGCCAATGTGGGAGGCACAGGAGACACGGGGGCTGGAAAGATCCTCTGGAATAGGACATGGCAACCCACCCCAGTATTCTTGCCTGGAAAACCCCATGGACAGAGGAGCCTGACGGGCTACAGTCCATGGGGTTGCAAAGAGTCGGACACAACTGAGCATGTACACACACACACAACACATACACATACACACGTACATGCACACACACAGGCAGAAGGTGGGGCTGACCCAGGCCAATTAGGAGCAGGAGGAGTTACCGACCAGGAGGTGGAATCCAGATCATGAATGACTTTGCATCCCAGACTGAGGGGTTTGGACTTCAAGCTCCAGTTCTTCAGGAAGTAGATGAGAGTGCTCATTTTGGGAGGAGTGGAAATCGTTCTGTGAGAGGCTCACCATGTTGCACAGGGTACCAGAGTGAGGCTGAGAGGCCCCGCTCTCCTGAGGCCTCCGGCTAAGCAGGAACATCCCATCCTCCCCTAAGTCCTGTTTGACCTAAAAGCGCATACACCCGGCACACGGCATGGCACTTGAAAAAGGAGACAGAATATGGATGGCATGAAACCTGCTTCCTTCCCTGGGGGAGCTAGCAATTTGGCCAAGAGATGACTCTCAGGTATTAAACAGGGAGCAGGACATGATTTGCAAACTTCAGAGTCATCGAATTCTCAAAGGCACTGTGGAGGCAGGGAGTGCTTGTGCCGGACAGGAAGGGAGAGGTCAGGGTGGCTTGGATCTCGGGAAACAGAGCCAGGAGCGGGTAACCTGAGCCCAGTGGGGAGGATTAGACTTGGCTGGACAGGGAGGAGGGGCAGGCACTCCAGGCAGATGTATAGGAGCGAGACCCAGCAGGTCATGGGTGAGGGTCAGTGAAGAGACGAACTGTGTGGGGAGGAGGCCCTGAAGGGTGGGTGTCGGGGGCTGGAAGGCACGGAACTCTGCTCAGGAGCGAACTGCCGGGGCAAGTCTGCCGTCCCTCTCCATTCAAGTGCAATTCTGAGCAGATGGGAGAGGCGGGCTGCAAAGTGAGTATAGCGCGTTGTGCGTAGGGGCAGACTTGGCGGCCAGCCCGCCTGGGTTCACACGCCGTCCGCCCGCCATGTGATGGTGGACAGTCACTGGATCTGCATTGGGGCTGACATGAGGTTATGGAGCTAATTCCTGGAAAGGGCTTAAAGCAGGGCCCGGAACACACGAAGCTCTAAATCGGTGGTTCTCAGCCCTGCCCTGGAATCTCCTGCAGTGCTTTATAAAAACTGCCAGTGCCAGAGGAGTCTTAGGGCAGGGAGACCATTCTGCAGGATGCGATATTGGTGGGCAGGTGTCATCAGGCATTTTCCCAAATCCATGGGATGTGCAACACCGAGAGAGAGAGAGTGAGCTCTGATGCAAACTGCGGACTTGGGCTGGTAACGGTGTGTCCGAGAGTCTCACCAGTTGTGACAAATGCCCTGCTCTTGGTGGGGGATGCAGACCGTGGAGAGTCTGCACTGGAGGCTAGGGGCGGTATGGAAACTGCTTTCGGCTCCATTTTGCTGTGAACCTAACAGTGCTCTAAAAAATAAAACCTGTTTGAAAGAGCGGAAAATATTACCCGTGCCAGGGCCCCACCAAAACAAAACAAAACAAAAAACCAGTTAAGCAGCATCTCAGTGATGGGCTGTGCTGCTGGCATTTTTCGGCCTCCCAGGTGACTGAGACGGGCAGTCAGGGCTCAGCAGGCGCTGAGCTAAAAGAACATCAGCTTGGGGACCTGGTGAAGCAGGTAGGGGAGTCGCTCAGTGGACGGCAGAGGAGGGTTAGGGCTAGGCCGGGCATTCAGGGGGTGGCTTCCTGGCTCTCATTTGGCACAAAAGTGCTGAGCATGTGGCAGCTTTTTGAACCTCTAGGATCAAATGCAGACCAACCAGATATTCTGTGAACAAGACATGAGCACACTGGTTTCAGAAAGGAAACCATCTCATGGCCTTACTCCCAACAGGCTTAGTTAACAGACGACAGACCCCTCTTCTCAAAAGAAAATTCAGGGGTAGCTGGAAACCATCACCACCGGCCTCACCAACAGGGCACCAAGCTGGCACAGTGTCCCAGAACGTCTCCAGAAATCTCAAAGGACATGGTGACAACAGCAAGACTTCTAGATTAAATTGCAAATCCATCTATGAATGATATGGCCTCTTGAGAGCAGGACAGAAAACCAGGCAACCCTGGACCCTGGTTCAGAGGACCCAGTGCTCTTTCACAGAAGTCAGTTAGCTTAGAATTCTGAAGGACTAACACTGTTATTTCATTTAAACACCCAGCATGCTCCAAGACAAACCTGGATTTTTCTCATCCAAACCTGCTTTCCGTCTCACAAAAATGTGCAATTCTGTTCTACCAGTTGTTGGGGCCATGCACCCTGGAGTTGGTCCTCCACTCCCTCCTAGCATCCAGTCAAACAGCAAAATATCCAGTTGTGTCAGATGGATCCAGAAGCTAGTGGCTTCCTGCCTCCTTCTCCAGGACCACCGTGGACCAGTTTTGTTGGTCTGTCTAATGTGTGACTCTCTCTCTCGACCCTATTCCATGAGATCACGGGCTTTGCTGCTGCTGCTGCTGCTGCTGCTGCTAAGTCGCTTCAGTCATGTCCAACTCTGTGCGACCCCAGAGACGGCAGCCCACCAGGCTCCCCCATCCCTGGGATTCTCCAGGCAAGAATGCTGGAGTGGGTTGCCATTTCCTTCTCCAATGCGTGAAAGTGAAAAGTGAAAGGGAAGTCGCCCAATCGCGTCCAACTCTTAGCGACCCCATGGACTGCAACCTACCAGGCTCCTCCATCCATGGGATTTTCCAGGCAAGAGCACTGGACTGCTGCTACCACGGGTTAAAGCCACTGCAGCCGGAGTGAAACAAAAGGGGTCAACCAGCTTCCTTGGGAGAAAAAAGTGAAGGAAAAATATGAATGGGACATTTGAACAGACAGTGGAAACTGTGATTTTATGCCTGTCTGCTGTCAGTTAATTTCAAACCTTCAGAAATAGAAGTTGGAGTAGTGACAGTCAAAAATCCTAAATTCAGGATTCTTACAGAAGCAGAGACTGACGCCACCTTGTTATCCCAGCAGCGAGAGATTCAACATTGTAGTCACTTTACAGCGATGCCGCTGGCGTGTGTGTTTGTCAGGGCAGACAACGTTACAGAGGCCCTTGGTTTGGGGAATAAAGAAAAAAACCCTTTCTCCTCCTGCCTCTGAAGTGGTTAGGACTCTCTACAAATAAAAACAGTGCTTAGGAAAATTTAAACAAAGAAAAGAAAAGCAAGATCTTCCTGGACCCAGGGATCAAACCTGGATCTCCTGCAATGGTAGCACATTCTTCACCGTCTGAGCCACCAGGGAAGCCCCAGCTCTTGGACAACCCCCAGCATAGGATAGGCCTTCCATGAATCCTTTTTTTTTTTTTAAGTCCTTATTGAATTTGGTACAATATTGCTTCTGCTTTTTTCCCCCAATGTTTTGTGGTTTGGGCCATGATTTTGGTTTAAGATCCTGGATCAGGGATCGAACATGCAACCCCTGCAGTGGAAGGTCAAGTCTCAACCACTGGACTTTCAGGGATGTCTGTGAATCCTTATTTTTAAAGGAAGTCCTCACAATCACTTCTTTTTGAGTTCTACTCCAGCAAGTGTGTTAGTAGACTTGTTTTGGAGAACAGCCCTAGCAGAATGAGATGCAGTGGGGGACAGGACACGCTTCTTGGATAATCCTAGCTTTGGCCCTAACCAGTTGTTAGGAACTTGGATGGGTCCCATGATCACTCTGGGTCTTGGGTCTATAAAGGAACTGGACTGGACGAGTTGCATTTGACCAATTAAATCAGCATTGCTTGGGAGTATCACCTAAATATCAGTGTTTTTCATGAGTTCTCTAGGGGTGAGGTATAGCCAGGGGCCAGATAATCCATAGAACAGGGCCTCTCACACATTAATCACCTGGGATCTTGTTAAAAGGCAGCATCTGATTTGCCAGGCCAGGGTCTGGGACTCTGGCATTCTAACGAGCTTCCAGGGGAAATCAACTTTGAGTGACAAGGCCTTGGAGTCACTTCCAGCTCTATGACTCCACCGTGTCTATGAAGAGTGAATGTCCCTTTATTAAATCCTCAGAAAAATATCAGTTGTCACTTGACTGGCGTCTCCATTTGAGCTGAGTTTGTAGGAAATGCCGAGCAGATGCCCCTGTGAAATTTAGTGGCTGTTTAAATTGGTTTTGCCTTTTTTGTTGTTCATTTATTTTTTTTAATTGGAGTATAATTGTTTTACAATGTTGTGATAGCTTCTGCTGTACAACAACCTGAATCAGCTGTAAGCGTAAATACATCCTCTCTCTCTGGAGCCCCCCGCCCACCCCTCTAGGTCGTCACAGGGCACCAGGCTGAGCTCCCTGTGCTTACAGCAGCTTCCCACCAGCTAGCTCTTTATCCATGGGCTTCCCTGGTGGCCCAGAGGTAAAGAACCTGCCTGCCAATACAGGAGACATGGGTTCTACCCCTGGGTCAGGAAGATCCCCTGGAGAAGGAAATGGCAACCCACTCCAGTATTCCTGCCTGGAGAATCCCGTGGACAGATGAGCCTGGTGGGCTACAGTCCACGGGGTTGCAAAAGAGTCGGACATGACTTGACAACTGAACAACGAGTGTATACATGTCAATCCGAGTCTCCCAGTTCCTTCCACCCTCTCCTTCCCCCAACTGTGTCCACAAGTTCATTCTCTGTGTCTGCATCTCTATTCCTACCCTGCAGGTAGCTCATCAGGACCATTTTTCTAGATTCCATGCATATGCATTTATATACGGTATTTGTTTTTCTTTTTCTGACTTATTTCACTCTGTATGACAGACTCTAGGTTCATCCACATCACTATCATTGACCCAATTTCATTCCTTTTTATGGCTGAGTTGGTTTTGCTTTTTTAAAAAAATTAGTTGCTCGACCCAGGCAGGAGGAAATAGTGCAAAAACAGACCGGAGAACTTCTCTCTCAAAAGCAGCCTAGGAGACTGTGGTCAGGGAAGGAACCGTTCACAATGTGATTTCTTCTCTTTGCCTGCTGCTCTCTTGTCGGAGTCTTGGTACCAGCTGCCTCCCCCTTGGTCCTCTTCCCTGGCCCATCTGCCTTGCTCCCATATCGCCCGGCGCCTGCTGGGTGAGCCAGACCGGCAGTTGGCAGCAGACAGGAAAGTGGGGAGTTGGCACAGTGCCCGGGGGAGCAGCCCCTCACTGGGGGAGCAGTAGGCAGGAGTGGCAAGGAAGAAGCGTCCCACAGCTGGGGCAGCAGTCCAGGGAACCGGGAATGACAAGGCCAGAGAAGTGCGGCCACAGAGTGACCAGAAGCTCAGGCTCCCACAGCTTAGTGGGTGACCAGAGCCGCTGGCGTGGTGGCCTGGTCCTATGGCTCCCACAGGAAGCCTCTTAACAGTCCCTATCTTCATACCCCCTTAAACAGCACAGCCCCTAAAGGACCGGCAGGATGACCACCAAGAAGCCACCATGATTCAAATCCTTCCCCCGAAACTAAGAAGGCTGTCCGGGGAATGGCTCTGTGGGGAGAAAAAATTGAACTGACAAAGACAGAGGAACAGGAGAAACACATACAAAGTTTATTTAACTCGTACATGTACGTGGAGCCTTCACAAAAGAGTGATGATTCAGAGAAGTGACCAGAACAAGAAGCTTTTATACTGTGTAGACACAGAAATGTAAATTTGTGCAAAGGACTGACAAGACAGAAGGTTTGAGCTGTGGGCAGTAAATGGTGAGGAGGTCATGGGGAGATACGTGTGACTTTCACGAGGTTTGTTTGTACAGAGTTCTTGCCCCAGTTTCCCCATTTCTGGTGATAAGAAGGCCTTCCCTCCTCCGGGTACAGGGAATGCACCTTTCACAGGGGAGTTTTTTTAATAGGACCTCTTTCTGGGAAGAACGGTGATGGGGGAAGGTCAGAATGATCTTTCTGCTTCTTCCATTTTTTAAAAATTCCTTCAACTTAAGATCTTTCATATGCCAAGGTATCATATTTAGGGGTGGCGCATCCTGCATGCCATCAGCTCTTTCCCCTCCCCTCAGATGAAGATTCAGTAAAGAACATAACAAATGCACCATATGCATTGTGTGATTCATCCCACAGAGCTCACTGTCCTGGGTGCTGGGGGTTCAGCAGGGAACAGATCAGACAAGTTTCTGCTGCCATGGAACCTACCTTCAAGCTGGGGGAAAACTATGACAAACAAAAATATAAATAAATACATATCAGGACTGGAAATAACCCGACGTGTCCAAGTATAAGATAACAAATTCTGGGAGATCCAAACTATGAAACTCGGAAACCAAAAACCTCCTTTTTTGCTCAGCCAAAAAAGGAGGGAACCACTGATACACCAAACGACACGGATGATTCTCAAAATAATTACGTGGCATGAAAGAAGCCAGATACAAAAGAGTACATGCTCCACGATCTCATTTAATTATAAAAATTCTAGAAAAGATTAAGAGAGTCTCCAGGGACCAAAAGCTTGTTGTGTGAGGATGGGGGGGGGGGGGTGCGGCACAAAGAGGGCCAGAAAGTGGGGGTGCAAAGGGGCCAGAGAGGTCCCTTAGGAGACTAAATGTGTCCATTCTCTTGGCAGTGGTGATGGTGCCATGGCTGCGTGCGCGTGTCAGAGCGCACCAAACTCAACACTTCAAACGTGAGGAGCACACTGTGTGTCTGTTACACCTATGCAAAGCTGATAAATGTGTGCGTGCGTGTGTGTGTGTGTGTGTGTGTGCCCATACGTACATACATTACATCATGTGCTACGTGAAGACTGAAGCAAGATAAGGAAGGCAGGACATGCTGGGGGCAGGTGGTGCTATTTTAGACGGCAGGTCAGAGAAGGTCTCAGGTGATTGAGACCTGAAGGCAGTAAGAGAACTAGCCACGGGGTTATCTGGGGAGAGAACATTCCAGAAGAAGAAAGAGCAAGGACAAGGGTCTTGTGGGAGCACCCTAGGCCTGAGTAACACTGGAGCTCAGGGATGGCTCAGAATTTAGTTAACAATCAATTCTGAACCGAATCATTGCCCCAAGCTTCACGTACAGTCTTTCATCTGTTCTGCCTACCTGGGGAGAGTCCATGCCTTTGGCTAGGCTTCTTAACATTTATATAAGCCCTGGTCATTCTAAACCAGTTCTGGAATCACACTAAGATTCTCATTCAAGAATTCCAAGGGCTTCCCTGGTGGCTGAGTGGTAAAAAATCCGCCTGCCAATGCAGGAGACACAGGTTCAATCCCTGATCCAGGAAGATCCCACATGCCAAGGAGCAACTAAGCTCATGCACCACAAGTACTGAGCCTGTGCTCTGGAGCCTGTGCTCTGCAACAGGAAAATCCACTGCAGTGAGAAGCCTGAGCACCACAGCGAGAGAGCAGGCCTGCAGCAGCCCCCACTCGCCACAGCCAGAGAAAAGTCCGTGCAGCAACGAAGACCCAGCACAGCCAAAAAATCAATATATTAAATTATTTAAAAAAAATAATTTTTTGATCTGTTTGGCCCCCATCTTCTCTGAAATGGGAAGGTAACCTAATCCCACTTTTAAACTCTTGACTAAGAGTGACTAACAGTATCTAACAAAACACAGAAGACCCTGAAAAAGTGAACATTTACCTGGCATTTGCTCAGTACCAGGCACTGTTCTAAAAACCTTCTATGTATTATCTCAGGACATCTTCCCCCAGCCTTGCAAGGTAGATACTGTTATTATTCCCACTTTACCCTTTATGGGGCTTCCCTGGTGGCTCAGAGGGTAAAGCGACTGCCTGCAATGCAGGAGACCTGGGTTCAATCCCTGGGTCAGGAAGATCCCCTAGAGAAGGAAATGGCAACCCACTCAAGTACTCTTGCCTGAAAAATCCCATGGACAGAGAAACCTGGTAGACTACAGTCCATGGGATCGCAAAGAGTCGGACACGACTGAGCGACTTCACTTTCTTTCTTTCTTTCTTTTCTTTTACCCTTTATAGATACAGACACGCTCAATCAAGAAGTAGGGCTAACAGTTGAACCTGGGAGGTTATGACTCTGAAGCCAGCCCTTGTTAAGTACCCACTCATGGCTTGCAGAGTGCTGCAAATCTCTGATTCTTAACCAGCGGTCCCACATATACCCCTACTGGCCTGGTCCAGGCCTGACCCTGTGCATGGCTGGGACACCTTCCAAATTTGGAGCAGTGCTATAGACTGAATTGTGTCCCCTTCAAATTTATGTGTTAAAGCCCTAACTCCCAATATGATGGTGTTTGGTAAGAGGGCTTTTGAGAGGTGATTAAGCTTAGGTAACATCATGAGGGTGGGGCCCCCGCAACAGAATTAGTGCCTTCACAAGAAGAGATAGCAGAGAGCCTGTCCTCCCCCAACCACTTTCTCTCTCTTTGCCATGTGAGGAGACAGCAAGAAGGCAGCCATCAGCAAGCCCAGAAGAGGGTCCTCACCTGAACCCCACCCTGCTGGCACCCTGACCTCAGGCCTCTAGAACCATGAGAAATAAACTCCTATTGATTAAGCCTCCCAGTCTGTGGTATTTTTGAGCTCATACAGGCAAGGTCAACAGATCATGCCAGATCCAAACACCTCTTATGTATCGAGCTCATTCCTAGGTTCGAGGGTGGCTCAGATGTGGTTTGGAAGGGATCCTGGGAGGGTCCAGTGTATCAGGCTTCCCCACCCACATGCGTGGGACTCAGCCTGAGGCCTGGGCTGATGGCTCAGGAGCTGAGAGGTTGAAGGTGCTGGGATTGGTCCAGCCTTATAGGATTCAGAGAAAGTGAACCAGTGCCTGGGTTTTGGAGCAGGGAAGCCAGGCAGTCAGGAGTGATAGAGTCTGAGGCAGAGGTCCAAGGCAAGCAGGGAATTCTAAGACAGTGAAAGGTAGAGGGTGGTGGGGAGGGCAGGAGAGGCTTCCAGGGATGATGAAGCAAAAGTGGAGGTAAATTTCATGGGAGACCTTTGGCAGGGAGAAAACAGGGCTGGGCTGGTCAGGACAGAAATATGTTCCCAATCAAACTATGTTCTTAGTCCCGTCTCTCCCTGCGTCTCCCCTCAGGGCTGAAGCAAAACCGTTCTGGGACTCACAAGACCTGATTCAGTTCCAGTTGCCCTAACTTGCTGTTATTAAAAAAAAAATTTTTTTAATATTATTTATTTATTTGGCTGTACTGGGTCTAAGTTGCAGCAAGCAGGATCTTCAATCTTCACTGAGGCATGCAAAGATCTTTAGTTTCTGCACGTGGGATCTTTTTTTAGTTGTGGCATGTGGAATTTTAGTTCTGGTTCCTTGACCAGGCATGGACCCCCTGCATTACAAGGCAGAGGCTTAGCCCCTGGACCACCAGGGATGTCCCTCAGGGAATGTCTCTATGAGGTTCACCTTGAAAGAGGATGTCAACATTGGTCAGGTGATTGCTAGTGCTGGAATTTCTGCATTAGCCAGACTCTCCATCTTTCCAATTCTTAGAAATTCACCCCATGATTCTGGGATTACAAAGGAAGAGTGAACCCCAGTTGGCCCATGAACTTCCCTCATGTTACTGGTCTTCTCAGAAGGTGTCAGTGGAGGGGACTTTCCAGAGCCATTCAGCGTGTGTCCAGTTTCCAGTTCACCTTTCTCTGGGTGTCCCACCATCTGGGGAGGGACTGTTGGACTGGTCTGTCACCTGAGAGTCATGGATCTGCCCTGAGAGCCAGCACCGTGGTGGGAGCAACCGCTCAGGTCCTGTCCCAGGAAAGGATGAGCGGGCACTCAAGAAAGGCCGAGCGCCCAGCGGCCCCGTCACCATCCACCCCGCTGAGACGCTCACCTTTGAAGGTAAAACCGCAAAGTGAAGACGGGCAGCAGGTTATCAGCACGGCCTTACCGTCCCGGGGACCAAATGGGTGCTTCTCATTAGACCCTTGCGACTCACTTAAGAACTGTTCCTGGCAGTGGTCAGAGGAACAGCCATGAAGCACAGCGGCTGAATTCATTCAGGAAGAATGCTGCAGGAGCCCGCCCTGGCTCCATGCTCGGACACAGAGCCATCCTGGTGCCCGAAGCACTAGCACTCATCTTTAAGATTTGTGACACCTACTTAAGCTCACGGGAACACAAAGTTCACAAAATGTTTCCAACCTCGGATGAAATGCCTTTCCCTCTTAGCCAAATTGCAGCAAGCTTCAGTCATCTTTATTTCCACCCAATGAGTCCTTGATCAAACATGTTAATTACATTTTCTTCTCCAAGAGGGAAACAGCAGATGGGGGAAACGCTGCCAAACTTAGCTGCCTTTCTTACCTCTAAATTGCCCTCTTTTTAATCAGTTCCAAAATCATAGTTCAAGGTCTGCCTGCCAATGTAGGAGACACAAGGGATGCGGGTTCAATCCCTGGGTCAGGAAGATCCCCTGGAGGAGGAAATGGCAACCCACTCCAATATTCTTGCCTGAAAAATCCTACGGACAGAGGAGTCTGGCAGGCTACAGTCCAAAGGGTCACAGAGTTGGACACAACTGAGCATGAGCATGGCTTGGTGTGTTGGGGAATATATTCAAATTGCACAAAGTAACAATTATTAAAGAGTATTCTAAATTCTTGGCATGTGTTGATTTAATCCCTGGGTCAACCCTTTAAAGCCGACACTATCTTTACCCCTATTTTATAAGTGAGGAAATGGTGACCCAGAGAGCTTAAGCAACTTGCCCAAAATGATATGGCTTGTAAGAGGCAGATCTGGGATTTAAATCCATATTCAGTTTTGGATTCAAGTCCTTGCTTTCAATGGTGGATACAATCTCCTGTCCTTTGCAAGTAAAGTTGATGGTGACCCTTCTACTTTTAGCAGGATGTGTTCCTTGAGGTGTTTCTTCCAAAAATAAAGATATCCTCATTTTTTAATTAAATACTTTGCTATTTTTGACTGCCTCGAGTCTTAGTTTCCAGCATGCAGGGTCTTTCCTTGTGGAGCATAGGCTTCTCTCTAGCTGTGGTGCAGACTCTAGGGCATGTAGTAGTTGTGGGTGTGGGCTCAGGTGCCTGAGGCATGTGGGATCTTAGTTCCCCAACCAAGGATCCAAGCCATGTCCCCTATTTTGGAAGGCAAGTTCTTAAGCACAGGATCACCAGGAAAGTCCCCAGAATGGAGGTATTCTTAACCGACTGACCTCTTCTCATTTGCCCAGCCACATTCACAACCAACAACTCATGTTTCTGAGATGTCTGAGAAAGAATTTGGGTTTCCCTGGGTATAGAGATAGGCTGAGGGCCCCTCAAGGGCCAAAGTTGGACTCAGACAACAAGCACTTATGAACAACCCTCTGCCAGCTACAAACCAGTGTGGCTTCAGGAATTTAACAGTGTTCCAAGACTCCTAGCATCTGTCCAACCAGATGTGAGGAAAAACTGAGAAGACCCAGACTTCACTGAAGTCACAGATTCAGATTCACAGATTCCACCTTTTAAAAACCATCCAAACAGAGTGTGTAGTGTCAATATATGATAAAAACAGCTTCAATCCTGTGTTTGGATTATAGTTCTCTTGTTAAAAATCCATTTTCTTCTTGTCTTTGAAAATTCTCAACTGATTCTAACACTTTCAAAACTATGCATATAAAATTATTCTGGCTCTAAGCACACTTGGGAGAAGGCAGTGGCACCCCACTCCAGTACTCTTGCCTGGAAAATCCTGTGGACGGGGGAGCCTGGTGGGCTGCAGTCCATGGGGTTGCTGGGAGTTGGATACGACTGAGCAACTTGACTTTCACTTTTCACTTTCATGCACTGGAGAAGGAAATGGCAACCCACTCCAGTGTTCTTGCCTGGAGAATCCCAAGGATGGCAGAGCCTGGTGGGCTGCCGTCTATGGGGTCGCACTGAGTCGGACACGACTGAAGCGACTTAGCAGCAGCAGCAGCAAGCACACTTGGCTAGAGAAAGTAATTCTTTCAGATTAATTTTGGGAATACAAGACTTTCAGGGAGTGTTAACTGCTAACTAAAACCAAATTGGCTGCAGTGCCCTGTACACTCCACTGATCGTTTTGCATAAATCATCTCAATACATCATCACAAACACTCATTTTACAGATGAAGAAACTGAGGCTCCGAGAAGTTAACTGACTTGCTTAAGGTCACATAATTCACAAGCAGCAAAGCTTATTATTAAACTCCTGCCTTCCAAGACTGGAGACATAATGAGATGTGGGTTTGATCCCTGGGTCAGGAAGAGCCCCTGGAGCAGGGGATGGCAACCCACGCCAGTATTCTTGCCTGGAGAATCCCATGGACAGAGGAGCCTAGTAGGCTAAAGTCCACAGGGTCACAAAGAGTCAGACACGACTGAAGCAACATAGCATGAGATATAGTAGACTGCAAAATGTGGCCACTGATTCCTTTCACTCGGTTATGGACATCCTGGCGCAGTGTGACATTTCTACTCTACTGTTCAAGAAGTGGCATTTCTCTTCCTGCATCTTGACTCTGGTCTGGCCCCGTGACTTGCTTTGGTCCAGAGAATGTGGTGGGGGTGGTGTTGGGATGGAGCTCAACAAGAACGTTTCATGGAGCTTTCTCCATATTGCTCCCCTGAGATCCACATATAGGAAGCCAGTTGTAGCCAACTGAGGATCAGAGTCCACACGGAGGAGAAGTGAGGAGGCCCAGTCAACAGCCAGCATCAACTGCCAGACCTCCTGGTGAAGCCACCTTGGACCTCCCAGCCCAGCCAAGCCTCAGACTGACTCAAGTCCACAAGTGAGCATGAGTGACCCAGGCAGTATCAGCCACTGCCAGCCCACAGAATTGGGAGAACTAATGAGCTGCTGCTGCTTCAGGGCACTCTGTTTTTGGACGGTTGATGACACCATTTCTCAGCCTCAGCACTACTGGCGTTATAGAATGGGTGGTAGGTACTTCATTGGGGGGCATTGCCCTGAGCAATATCGAACATTCAGCAGCATCCTTGGCCACTATCCAAAGGATGCCGGAAGCACCCCCTCCCAGCTGTGACAATCAAAAACGCCTCCAGACATGGCCAGATGTTCCCTGGGGTCAAAAAACATAAGTGACTCGGGAAACCCTCAGATAGATTTTTTTTTCCCTTCAAAATCTTAAGCAATCAATACCCAGCTTAGGGCAGAGTTGGAAAATGTTCTTTGCCCCTGGACCCACTGACGCCTCCCAGGTGGCCTGGATGAACTCAGCTGTTATCTTGGGAACAGCACTCTGGTTATCAGAAGAAAAAAAAAAAGGTCAGTCCTATACTAAGTAGGTGAAGGGCAGCATTTTTTAAAGAATACTCAGACATATCACGTATTAATGTCCTAGAGTGGACATAACAAACCACCATACAGAGAACAGCATAAAACAACAAAAATGTGTTCCTTCACTGTTCTGGTGGCTGGGAAGTCCAAAATCACAGTGTCAGCAGGGCCACGCTGAAGGGATGCCCCTCTGAAGGCTCAGGAATGATCTCCCCTCGCCCCTCCCACCTCGGGGGGCCACTGGCAGGCCTGGGATTTCCCTTCTCACAGCAGCACCACGCGGATGTCCGCCTGTCTTCACCCAGCCGTTTCCCTCTGTCTGTGTCTCTGTTTGCTCTCTTTATAAAGATATCAGTCAGAGCCCATATTCATCTAAGTATGATCTTATCTTGAATAAGTACATCTGCAAAGACCCTACTTTTGGGCTTCCCTAGTGGCTCAGTGGTCATGAATCCACCTGCCAATGCAGGAGACATGGGTTCGATCCCAGTCCAGGAAGATCCCACGTGCCTCAGAGCCACCGAGCCCGTGTGCCACGACTACTGAGCCTGTGGCTAGAGGCTGTGCTCCACAACAGGAGAAGCCACCGCAAGGAGAAGCCCGAGTGCTGCAACCAGACAGTGAAGCCAGTGCAGCAACGAAGACCCAGCCCAGCTGAAAATAAATGAATAAATAAAGAGCCCTGAGCGCCTGGTATTGGGGGCAGGGGGCGGGGGGGAAGACCCTATTTCCAAACAAGGTCACACTCTGAGGTTCCAGGTGAACATGAATATGGGGGACCCCAGTCAACCCACACACATATGAGCAATGCTTGTGGTGAGTGCGGTTCTCCTGGCCACTGTCCCACCAGGTCGTCTACAGGGTCCGCCTCCAGACCAGCCAACTCCAGGGCTGAGCCGACGAGAGAGCGAGCGGGGCTGCTTCCCGTCCCTCTGACTGGGGCTCCTGCCCTGGCCTCCGCCCTCCCCTCCCTCCTGCTTCACTCTTAACCTAGACTCGCCTTCATCACCGCTGGACGGGACCGTGACCATCGAAAGAGGCCTCCATGCTGCGGAGACGAGCGTCTCTCTCTAGGTGTGGGTTCCTAGACACATTGTCATCTGTTGCTTCACTGCTTGTCTAAACTCCATTCATAAGAGACCACAGTCCCCAGTTTGTATATATATTGCGACTTGCTTTCATGATGAGGTAGAAGACATCTATTTGCATTTTCTTCCCCTCCTCCCAACCACTACATCTTTATTTTTTATTTTTTTAAAGATTTTTGAAGTCCATTTTTAAAGTCCTTATTGAATTGGTTACAATACTGCTTCTGTTTCATATTTTGGTTTTTTGGCCACGAGGCATGAGGGTGGGATCTTCTTTCCCCAACCAGGGATCAAAACCGCACCCCTTGCATTAGAAGGCAAACTCTTAACCACAGGACCACCAGGGAAGTCCAACCCTTATATCTTGGGGGGAAAATGCTTTCGTGCTACAGTGCGAGCTATACGGTTATTAGTGACGCTTCTCTCTCCCAACACTTTCTTGGCTTTCCATGTCTTTTGTCTGCCAAGCACACTTGACCTGTGGTAATGGAAAGGTCACAACAGCAGTGATCAATCTCTCCAGATAGCCTTGTTTGCCGTAAATACACGGTCTCAGGGGATTAGAGTGGTACGACGAGAATGCAGGAAGAATGCGGGGAGAAGTACTACCCGGTTGAGGAAAGAGGGAAGACGAGAACGCGGATAAACACAGCAGCAGGGCTCGCAGCCTCACAGCAGAAGTGCAGATGGGACACTAAGCCAGGAAAAGCCCTTAGGAAACAGAAACAGGAGCTCTCAAATATCTAAGAACTCTTTAGACCGAGAGACTAAACTCAGGTAGGTAAAGTATTTTTCTTTGGGAAACTATACACTAATCTGGTGATTTATGGTACATTGATAATGGCAAAAAAAATTCAAGATTAATATGGTTACTAACAACTAACTTTCAGTCTTTGAAAGGCATTTGCACAAAATCCTATTCATTTTCCTAACAAGCACGTAATATATGGGTAGAAGTCAAACTACTTTACAGATGAATATTTTCAGATTAAAGCATTTTGCATTTTGGACAACACACTGGAATCACCTGGACTGGGGACTGACTTTGTCAAGAGTGAAGGACAAGTGTTGGTGGGTTTATTGCCCTGCTCGTGGGCAGCTACAGCTCAGAACTCCGAGTGTAGGACACCAGAACTTTTAAAGATTATTAGTGCCCAACGTATTTACCATTAAGCAGAAAAAAAAAAAAAATGGAGCCACATCTATTATCATATTGTTGTTGTTCAGTCACTCAGTCGGGTCTGACTCTTGTGACCCTGTGGACTGCAGCACACCAGGCCTCCCTGTCCTGCACCATCATATCGCCCTACTATTATTCATCTGCATTAGGACTGAATACTGTTCCCAGCTGGGGGGCTACCTTTCAAATGGCAGGAACTTGGAAAGAGTGCATTCAGTTCAATTCAGTTCAGTTCAGTCGCTCAGTCCTGTCCAACTCTTTGCAACCCCATGAACCGCAGCACACCAGGCCTCCCTGTCTATCACCAACTCCCAGAGTCTACCCAAACTCATGTCCATCGAGTTGGTGATGCCATCCAACCATCTCATCCCCTTCTCCTCCTGCCCTCAATCTTTCCCAGCATCAGGGTCTTTTCAAATGAGTCAGCTCTTTGCATCAATCAGGTGGCCAAAGTATTGGAGTTTCAGCTTCAACATCAGTCCTTCCAATGAACACCCAGGACTGATTTCCTTTAGGATGGACCGGTTGGATCTCCTTGCAGTCCAAGGGACTCTCAAGAGTCTTCTCCAACACCACAGTTCAAAAGCATCAATTCTTTGGTGCTCAGCCTTCTTCACAGTCCAACTCTCACATCCATACATGACTACTGGAAAAACCATAGTCTTGACTAGATGGACCTTTGTTGGCAAAGTAACATCTCTGCTTTTTAATATGCTGTTTAGGTTTGTCATAACTTTCCTTCCAAGGAGTAAGCATCTTTTAATTTCATGGCTGCAATCACCATCTGCAGTGATTTTGGAGCCCAGAAAAATAAAGTCAGCCATTGTTTCCACTGTTTCCCCATCTATTTCCCATGAAGTGATGGGACTAGATGCCATGATATTAGTTTTCTGAATGTTGAGCTTTAAGCCAACTTTTTCAGGCTCCTCTCTCACTTTCATTGAGAGGCTCTTTACTTCCTCTTCCCTTTCTGACATCAGGCTGGCGTCCTCTGCATGTCTGAGGTCATTGCTATTTCTCCCGGCAGTCTTGGTTCCAGCCTGTGCTTGCTCCAGCCCAGCGTTTCTCATGATGTACTCTGTGTATAAGTTAAATAAGCAGGGCGACAATATACAGCCTTGACGTACTCCTTTTCCTATTTGGAACCAGTCTGTTGTTCCATGTCCAGTTCTATTAAACTTTTCATTTTTAGGGTGAATCACTGCCCTACTGAACTTCAGAGCAGAAAACGAGAGCCCTGACCTTTACGTAGCACTAGCTCCCTTGCTAACTTTCTCTTTCCTGCGTCGTGTCTCTCCCATTGTAACCCACCCATCTGCCCCTGGGTTTCAGCATGGCTACCCCTCAACTCCTAACACCCCACAAAATGTTTGGTTTGTCTATATTCCTCAGCCTGTACAAACAACAGTTAGCAAATCTCAATTCCTAAATGTTATTCCTTCAGTAAAAGAATACACATTAAGCATCTCTTCTGGTTATAAAGTGAGTATAATATTTTAGTTTAGTGTAGACCCAAATTAATCAATCAAGAAATATGTGCTGAGTGCTCAGAGGCACAAAGGTAGGAGTGGAATACATACGAAGTACAGTGTGTAGGCCCTCAAGGATCTTACTATCTAGACCAGGGGCTGGCTAACTATGGTCCACGGGCCAAATCTGGCCCCCAACTGCTTCTACAAATAAAGTTTTATTGGGACAACCATGATTCTTTGGGGGATTTTTGTTTGTTTGTTTCATTTTTTTGGTCTATGGCTGCTTTGGTATCATAGATGGCAGAGTTGAGGAGTTGTGATAGAGACTGTCTGGGCTTCAAAGCCAGAAGTATTTATTATCTGGCCCTTTATAGATAAAGTTTGCCAATGCTGATATAAACAAACTAATAACCACAACTGCAAATATATATAGGATAGACACATAGATGTATTAATATGAAACAGTGAGGGTTCCTACCATTAGGAGGTGCTCAGCCTACTGAGCAATCATCAGTCCTGAGCAGGAAATAAGCACCCAACGGGAGGTCTATGTAAAGGAGAAGAGGATGTTTGAGGATGTTTGAGGCTGGACAGATCCATGTGCAACAGAACTGCCCACGAGTCATATAGGCAGCAGGCTTCCCTGGTAGCTCAGCTGGTAAAGAATCCGTTTGCAGTGAGGGAGACTCCGGTTTGATTCCTGGGTCGGGAAGATCCTCTGAAGAAGGGACAGGCTACCCACTCCAGTCTTCTTGCCTGGAGAATCACCATGAACAGAGAAGCCTGGCGGGCTAGAGTCCATGGGGTCGCAAAGAGTTGGAGACGACTGAGCGACTAAGCACAGCACAGCACAGCACAGCACAGCACAGCACAGCGGTAGATTCTAAGTTGACTGGGGTAACGAGGAGGGTGAGAAGAGCCTTGACAGAGTTGGAATGAAGAGGCAGGAAGCCCCGTCCGTGGCTGCAGGGCAGTGGTGGCAGGCGGGCTGCCTCCCAGTGCTTGGGTCGAGAGGGGAGATGGCTTGGCTTGTTCACCGCTTGTCTTCCTTGATGGACTTGAGGTTTTCTGAGCAATGTCCACGCTGTTCGCCTCGACGCGAGCATTACACTACGTGCCTGCCATAGAGTAGCTGCGTGATGCATATCATTTACTGTGTGTGTTAGTCACTCGGTCGTGTCCGACTCTCTGTGACCCCACAGACGGTATAGCCTGCCAGGCTCCTCTGTCCATGGAATTCTCCAGGCAAGAATACTGGAGTGGATTGCCATTCCCTTCTCCAGAGGAACTTCCCAACCCAGGGATTGAACCCTGGTCTCCTGCCTCAAAGGCAGATTCTTTACCATTTGAGCTATAGGGAAGTTTGAATATCATTTAAAAATTAAATAATAAACGTGAGGCTTTCAAGGGCTAAAGTCTCTCTTGGTAAATGTCACGCTGCACTTGAAACGATGGGTTTATTTCCAGATATCTTTTGATGTTGATTTCTAACCTAATTTCACAGTGATAAGAAAACAGACTCTGTATGATTTCATTATCTTTGGACCATGAAATTTTTACATGTTACAAATTTACATTGTTTTATGTCCCTGGATATATTATTCCTGTGTCTCCTGGTTTATAGTCTATGGGAACTTGAATAGAATTTGTATCCTGCTGTTGTGTGAAAACTATATAAATCTTCATTATGTTGAATTGGTTCATAGTGGTTTTCAGGTCTACTATATCCTTCTATTTTTCTATCTGTTCATTCTATTAATTTTTGAGAGTTTGACATTGAAAGCCCCAACTAAAAATCTTAATTTATTTACTTAAAAAATAACTGTAATACACAGTCAAACTATATATAACTTTGTTCTGTATTTTCCAAGTTTCCTATAAATGTGTTATCATACTTTCATAATTTAGAAAACCTTTTAAAGAAATATTAATTTTTTAAAAATTAAATAATGAACGAATAAACGGATGATCTGAATACAAGGTTAGATAGGCTGCAGGCCAGTTGAGTCAAGCATTTCAATCATGGTAAAGTGACCTCTGACCTTGCTTGAAACAAAAACAAAGATCAGAGAGTAAGAAAGCTTATATTGAGCAACTACTATATATATATTTTATATATATATATATAATGCCTTTTACAAGCATTACGTCATTTCATGCATTCAGCCACCCTTTGGCGGATGAAAAAGCTGAGTTTCAGAGAGGTAAAGTAACTGGCCAAGGTCACACAGCCCGAAAATGGCAGAGCTAAAATGCAAACCCAAGCCTTCACTTTGCTGTTTTCAGCTCCACGGCTACTCACACCTACGCCTCTCAGTCATTTTCATGCCACGCCCACAGACCTCGGTCTCCTCAGAGCCACTGTAAGGGACATGAGACTGATTTGGCTGCACTGGGGAACAAGAGTCACCCAGCTTCAACCAGAGGAGTTCTCCTTTTCTCCACTTCACCTTCGACATTTCCTGATTTCACCCCAAGCACACAGTTCTTGTGGGAACGAAAAAGAATGAGAAACCAGTGTGCTGGGCCATGCCACTTCCTCAAACCAGGCCAGCAGGTCCGGTTTCCAGCCTCAACTCCACCACCAACTTGCTGCGGGATCCGGGCCCATCACTTCTTCCTTTCATTCTTACACAAGAAATGCTGGATGACAGATAATGAAATCCCACAGTGCTTCTTTACTTTCCAGAGAGGACAAGACTTTTAAAAGAGCTTATTCAATCAGTGAAAATGGCTGGGCCACCTTGAGGGAAATTCTAGATGAGTTGTAATGTACCATCCATGGCAGCAATTAGAGGAGGGTAATGAGTTACCAGGCAGAGTTGAGCAGTCATTGCTGGAGGCCGTGGCTGATGACTGTAGCATCTAACAGGACTCAAAAGGCAAACACGAGCCAGTCTTTTGACCTTACCTGATAGTAACCAGCACTCGGCAGAACATGGGGAGCTTTGTCAACAGTCCTCGAGGCACATCCACTTACCAATAGAGGTGTAATACGTGAACATACTGATTCTCGAAGAATTCGTAGCTGGAGACACTGCCACATTCATTTATGGTTCGACCATTCTTATACCAAGTTACCTCTGGCTTGGGCTGGCCTGATGATAAAGAAATAAGAATATTCTTACTAGGTGAAGTATCTTTGGAAAAGCATAAAGCTATGAATAAGAATGGATGATAAACAATGGGGATAAGCATGATGGACATGTCATTGGGGAACCAGAAAAGCTTCTTCTCGTAGATAAAAACACATCCTTCAATAAGCGCTCTTGGGCATGTTACGTGCCTAAGAGGATGCTGGGCTGGAGTGGGGGCGGGGGAGCACACAAAATGAAAAGTGCTGCTCCTCATCTCAAGAAGCTATTAAGGGGCTTCCCTGGTGGCTCAGGGACAAGGCGTGTGCCTGCCAATGCGGGAGACACGGGCTCAAGCCCTGGTCCAGGAACACCCCACGTGCCTCGGAGCGACAAGCCCACGCACCACAACTACTGAGGCTGTGCTCTATAGGCCGGGAGTTGCAGCTACTGAGCCCACGGGTCACAGCTCCTGAAGCCCATGCACCCTGGAGCCCGTGCTTCACAACAAGAGAAGCCACAGTGATGAGGAGCCTGCACACGGCAGCTAGAGAGGAGCCCCTGCGCGCTGCAGCCAGAGAAAAGCCTGTGCAGCGACGAAGACCCAGAACAGCCATAAATTAATAAATAAATAACTTTCTAAAAGACTGAGTGCTCCTAACTACTATTTTTTTTTTAAAGAAGCTATTAAGAAAAATTATCTACAACTTTAGAAATATGGCGAAAATGTGGATGGTATCTCGCTTCAGTGTCACATGGGACAAAGGTCTGTCTCAGAGTTGTCTAGGGGAAATGCCCTCTGCTTCATCGATGATTACTATTGATTACAATCCCCAGACTTGAAGTTACATATAAACTTTTGAATTTGTATTCAACAGAGATGCAAATAATCTCCACATAGAAGACATGATAACCCCATAAACTACAGTTTATGGCCCTGTAGGACATGAACCAACGTTCTAACTTAGCAATCTTATCCTAACATTCATTTAAGTTGCCTATGAACACCCAATTCCTCAAATGCACTTTGACCAGGCCTTGATATTTTCTGGTTCCCTGTTCATTCAAAGAATTGAGAGACTTCTGTGGCCCAGTGGTTCAGAGTTCCCCTTCCAAAGCAGGGGGTACAGGTTTGATCCTTGGTCAGGGAACTAAGATCACACATGCCTCTTGGACCAAAAAAAAACAAAACATAAAACAGAAGCAATATTGTAACAAATTCAGTAAAGACTTTTAAAAAAAATGTTTCACTTTAAAAAAAATGAAATAGTGGAAGAATAGTTCCTAAAAAAAGGAAAACGAATGGAATAAAATCTTTGATGTTCACTCCATATTTGCATGGGAATCACTTTATCTTTTTGAAAATTATACCTTAATGGTGCTCAGAATTGATTGTATGTTGTGGTATGAAAAAGCAAAGAGCAAAATAGATGAGCTAAAACCATGTCTTCCTGAGGACGAAGGAGTCTGGAGTGTAGGTTTCCCAGGCTGGTGCCGTGACGACGTGTGGCTGATGTTATCACAGAAATGGACCTGCGCTTTCCCCCTCAGAAGGGATTCACCCTTCCCCTGGTGATCGTTAACCGAATAGACTGCTAATGGGCTAATCTGGTAAACCTCCTCAGGAATTCCATTCACCCTGTGGAATTTTTTCCCCCTTGTGACAGACAGGGCAGGAAGGTTTCCAATGTGTACCAGAGCTTCTCACTAGCTCCCATGTCATCGAAAACATATAAAATGTATCACCTATACTGGAGGGCTTCCCTGGTGGCTCAGAGGTTAAAGCGTCTGCCTCCAATGCTGGAGACTTGGGTTCAATCCCTGCGTCGGGAAGATCCCCTGGAGAAGGAAATTGTAAACCACTCCAGTACTCTTGCCTGGAGAATCCCATGGATCGAGAAGCCTGGTAGGCTACAGTCCATGGGGTCGCAGAGAGTCGGACATGACTGAGTGACTTCACCTTCACCATCACCTTCATACTGGAGGAAAACCTGGTATTTGGAAGCAATACCTTCTCACCAGGGAAGCCCTCCTCTCTCTCTGTGTCTCCTCTAACTTGGGGTCTCCCAGCTGTGCTCCCCACCTCCTCTTCCTCCAGGCAGGCAGACCGACTAGGTGTTGGTCCCTGGCGCAGGCAGAGGACAAACCTCTCTGCACGCAGGGACATATCTCCAGCAGCTGCTTGGCTGAGTCTCTCAAACAAATGACTAAACCACCAAAATAAAAAAATGAGCTTCCCTGAAAAGCCATCAAGGAAGCTGCTGATCATATTTCATTTCTGTCTGTTCTTATCAGACTTGTGTTCCCCTTTGGGTCAGCTTTACCCAGTTTCTTCTTAGGAAGCATTTAATCGCTCCTCCCTGGTGTGTTCCTGAATTTATGGAAGCCATGACAGCAAGTATGCACAAGCTGAGCCTGGGTGACTCATTCTGATCTCTCGGGCTCCAGTGTTTCATTTCAGGCATAATCAGGGCTGATTGAATCCCCCGGCTTCCTACTGGCTGACTGTTTTTTTCCCTTCATGTGGTACAGAACTGAATAATTGGCCCCAGAGGAGACTTGCGCAGGGAAGTGGTATCTTGTACCTAGTGGGTGGTTCTCTTTTCACCCTCTACTTGCTGGAAACCTCACCAGAAAATCTTATCCTTGTTTTTTAAGCCTACCTGCAGGTCGCTTATTGAGAGCCACCTGCAGAACATTTCACAAGTATCTGGCTTATGTGTGTGGGGACCGGTATCCAACATTAGGGCCCATCCAAACCCTGGGCTTTCTAGGGAGACAGGGGGCTACTCTGAAGGCTCAATAGTGAGCCTGAGCCCGTCTCTCTATCTGGATGGCTGTGGACAAACATCAAGAAAGAGGGGGTGCTGTCCTCTCGGCTTGGGGAGTCGGGTGCACAGTCCTACACCCAAAGATCCAGACTGGAAGGTGAGATTTTATTGCAACTTCTGCTAAGGAAGCAGAGCCATTTTAGAGACTGATTCTTCTCCCCTCTGGACCTAGAAAAAGGGATAAAGGGATGAAGAGTTTTCTTTCATCCTCTAGACAAGACCACCAGTGCCTCCATATTTTCAAGGGTAGACATAATCCAAGAAAGAGAAGAAAACAACTCACAAGGTACCAAATACTGCTTCCCTATCCAACAACTTTCCTTCTATTTTCTTTTAATACCAAATCCTAGGGACTTCCCTGATGGTCCAGTGCTTAAGACTCCATGCTGCCAGTGGGCATGGGTTCGATCCCTGGTCGGTAACTAAGATCCCACATGCCATGTGGTAGAGCCCAAAGATAAACAAATAAGTGATAAATGCCTTTTCCCAGGGTGAAAGTTGTGGACCAGCTCTGGTTATTTATTCTCCAGGCAGGGGGAATTCCAGCTCCCTGATCTCGCTCTCCCTCCACTGGGCGTGTTTGTCTTGGTTTTAACCTTTTCACTGCTGACCAGCAGAGCTGAAAAAGGCAAACAGTAGGGAGACGAATTTAGCCTAGGTGGGGATATCAGTAAAAGGTGATGAAGAAGAGTTAGGTACATTGTCTAAAGTGAAGTTATTCACGCCCTTCCCATGCGCCGCAGGAAATTTGAGTGGATTATCTGGGGAAAAAAAAAAAACCAGGTGTGGGAGTTGCCTAAAACCAAGTGTGGGAGTTGCCTAAACAGGACATAGAGAAGGATCACCAAAATGTGTCCAGAAAGGTACTCGAAGAGATCTTCTAGAAAGAGAAGTCACAGAGGATTTAATTCCTCAATCAGTTACTCAGAACTAAACTTCCCAGGTGATGTTTTTAACCCTTGTGAGCCAAAGAAACCTGGTCTGCACAGAGATTTCAGAGGGTGAAGAGCTAGAGATGCTTACCCGATATTATGCAACGAAGCACGGTGTCGGACTTCTCAGGAACTTTCTGGGAAAGCAACGTAGACAAAAAACAAAGTGCGCGCCTCTGGGGCCCTCCTGAGTCTGCCATCCTTTCATGCCACATGAGCCTGAAAAATAACAATCCCCAACATCACCATCCATCCTGGGACATCTCTGACATTTCTCAGGAATTCCAGAAGCCCCATCACCCTGTGAGTGGTCCTCAGGGAGAGAAGAAATGAGGTCCCTTGGCCTGCGGAAGACAGGGTGTTGCGGTCATGCTGGTTGGGGGTCCTTGGGTGGGCTCTCTCACCGGCCACTGGTGACATTAGGGCCGGAAATGTTGTAATGGGGGCGGGGACGGGCCTGGGCATTCACAGCATTCCTGGTTTCCACCCACTAGATGCCAGGTGCGCCCTCCCCCAGGTGGTCACAGTCGAAATCTGCAGAGGTTGCCAGTGCCCCAGGGAGCGCAGAAGCAGTTTCAACCTCGCTTCCTGGTGGATGACAGGGCAGCCACAGCCCAGCCAGACAGAGGGAAAACTGAGGCTACAGCCAGTGCCACCTCTTTCAAAGTTGTTTCCTACTGGACTCAGGAAGTGTGTGCATCTGGGACTTCCCTGGTGGTCCAGTGGCTAAGACTCCACTCTTCCAATGCAGGGGGCCCCGGGTTCAATCCCCGCTTGGAGGAATTAGATCCCACAAGCTGCAACTAAGAGTTCACATGCCCAGCTAAAGATCCCGCATGCCGAAATGAAGACCTGGCGCAGCCAAACAAATACATTTAAAAAAAAAATGAAGTCAAGAAAGATGACAATTAAAAAAACAAAACAGTGTTCATGCATGTTTGCCTCCCAAAAGAGGAGTTGACTCAACACAAAGGAATCACCAGGTGGGACATGTTTCTTCCAGGAGAAACCAGGAAACTACCATTCCTTCCGAGCAGCAGGCAGGGGCCCCGGGGAGGGCAGCAAGTGGGCTGGCATTTCTGAGCAAGCATGGATTCATCAGTACAAGTCGGCATTCAATGCTTGGTTAGTCACCAGGTATGTTATGTCACTTAATCTCCTTTAAGTGACCTAAAAGGTTATTAATACCACCTACATCTTCTGTGTGTGTGTGTCAGTCAGTCGTGTCTGACTCTCTGCAACCCCGTGGACTGTAGCCCGCCAGGCTCCTTTGTCCTTGGGATTCTCCAGGCAAGACTACTGGGGTAGGTTGCCATTTCCTTCTCCATCTTACAGATGAGGAACCCGAGACTCAGGCTCAGCAACGTGTTCAAGACCACACGGTTGCAGCAGTCACTCCCCTGGGACCCCCGTCACAGCCACACGGGCTGACGTCTTCAGTGTGAGAGACGACGCTGGAGCCATGCAGCGCACATTTCAAGGCAGCCATAAAACAACCAGTCTGTCTGCACCCAAGAACCCGCCCCACCCTGTCCTCTGGGCACAGTGCTAGCATCCCGCTGCCAAATCTATCCTGCATGGAGGACCCCACGCTTGGAAATAACAATTCGCTCTATACAAACAGTAGACATTTAGAGACAGAGTCTTCCACATAAATATATTTTGTGTATTTATCTCTGGTGTGATAAATTTTCCAAAGATGAGAACTGTGAAACTTACATATTTTAGATCTCCACCTAGTATATTGATTCGGACATGGCATATAATTAGGGTCATCCAAGAAAAGCAGTGGACTAGAGTCAGAAGTTTTAGTTCTAACCTTTCCGTTTGTCACCTCTGAGTGGCAACATAGCATAGGTGGGTGAGAATTTTAGAGCCAGATACCTTGGGTTCAAATTCTGACTCCACCTCTTCCTAACTCAATAAGTATGTCACGACTACCTCGGTTTCCTCATCTGTAAAATGGAGGCATAATTGTTGTATACACTTCAGAGGGTGTTGTGAAGATTAAGTGAGTTATTGCCTACAAAGCACTTAATCCTCTAAGGATTAGAATAATGTATGTAAATAGTCTAAGGAAGAATCTGTTATATAATTGGTTTTCAAGATGGTAATCAGTAGACTTTAAGGAAAGACTTCACTCGTCTCATCAATTTTCTTTTCTGCTGTGGGTTACCATGATGATTTTTTTAAAAGTGATATCCAATTAAGGTCTAAAGATTTCTCCTGGTATAATATTCACCTGTAATAGTAATTTACAAAACAAGACTATTCCCATTCCCAGGCAGGCACTGCTGTGGATGGAGAGGGAAGAAAGGACAAAATCAGACCATTAAGATTTGAAATTCTCAAGGCAAGAATACTGGAATGGGTAACTATTCCCTTTTCCAAGGGAGTCCTCCCGAGCCGGGGCTTGAACCCAGGTCTCCTGCATTGCAGGCAGATTCTTTACTGTCTGAGCCACAGGAAAGCCCATTAAGAGTTGGGGTGATGTCAAAGACCTTATGTGCCACCCATGATTTCTAAACCAGGTGACGGCTCCCTGACAGCAAAGCCCCACAGCTTACAACACTTGACAAACATGCTATTTGACTCACATAATTGGTTCAGTCACCATGTGTCCCAGCCATGGGGCACTGACTGTTAAGGAAAGGACAGTTAAGTCAGGCCGTGGGTCATGTTTCCTCACTTCTCTGAAGGTGAGAACCCTTGAAGACAGATTTATCATTCTCTGCTAGAGATGGACAACTAATGAATTACTGAAATTAGCAGAGGGGGCCAGGGTGCAGTTCACAGACAGCCTTGGAGCGATCAGATGGCAGCTGGAATGAACACAAGATTTGCATGTTTCTGTTATTTTAGCTGTGTTGTCCAGAGTAAGTTGCTTTCTTTTTTAAAATTTTTGCTTACCTTTAATTAGACAGAGTCTAAATACAGACACTTGTATTCTATAAAATATACAAAAAAAATGGTTTCCCACAAACTCTATCCTCCATCTCAGAACTTTCCCAAGAGGAAGAACTTGCTTTCCTTTCAGGCGTTTTTCTATCCATTTACATGTATAGTCGTCTAGACACTGCTGCTGCTGTTGCTGCTAAGTCGCTTCAGTCGTGTCCGACTCTGTGCGACCCCATAGACTGCAGCCCACCAGGCTCCTCCATCCATGGGATTCTCCAGGCAAGAACACTGGAGTGGGTTGCCATTTCCTTCTCCAATGCCTGAAAGTGAAAAGTGAAAGTGAAGTCACTCAGTCGTGTCCAACTCTTAGCGACCCCATGGACTGCAGCCTACCAGGCTCCTCCATCCATGGGATTTTCCAGGCAAGAGTACTGGAGTGGGGTGCCATTGCCTTCTCCGAGTCATCTAGACACTACACACACACACAAATACATATATAATCTTATTGTATGTACGGCATTAAATTGTACATATTTGCCATGCAGTTAGCTTACCTTACATCAAGTTTCAGCAGTCTTACACGGTCAATTCAATCCACCATGGATTGCATCTTTTTTTTTTTAATGCTTGATGATATCAGTATTGCATAAAATAGCAATACCATGTTTAGTCTGTCTGTTCTTGTGCTGATGATGAGTAGCTTGGCTGGAGTTTTTCAGACTTACAAATGTGTCTCAAAAAACATTCTGGTACATGCTTCCTTGGGCTCCCCCAGTGGTTCACCAGTAAAGAATCTGCCTGCAAGGCAGGAGACTCAGATTTGATCTCTGGGTCAGGAAGATCCCTGGAGGAGGAAATGTTACCCCACTCCAGTATTATTGTCTGGGAAATCCCATGGACAGATGAGCCTGGTGGGCTACAGTCCATGGGGTCACAAAAAGTCAGACACAACTGAGTGCCTAAACAACAATAGCAACATGCCTCCTCGGGCATGTAAGTGGCTCTCTAGACTAAATACAAGAAATGAAGTTGCTGGACAAGAATATTTACATATTCCATTTTGATAGATAGGCCAGGATAGGCAGCACCCTTAACAGAACAGGAGAAGGATGTGGTGATGAAGGGCCCAGGTTTCTGGGTTCAAATCTTAGCTCTGCCACATACAAGCTTAACTTCTCTTTTTCTCAGTTTTTTCCTCTGTAAAATAGCAGTAGCTATCTCATTTAGTTATTAGGAAAGCTGAGTAGGTACAAGCTCTTCTGAATTGCATACCAAAAACTAAGTATGAAGTGCTACCAAGAGCTTTGGGTTCAACATCAGCAAAATTATAAACATCATCCTCTCACACTGCTGGAGAACAGCTGGAGGTGATAGGAGGATTCTTTGAATGTTTAAAGCCCTTGACTGATGCTAGCTTATTTTGGCTAGTCTGCCCCCACACAGGCAGCCGGTGGCATGGCTGCTGTCAGCAGGAAGGCTGAAGGGGTCAGGGAAGAGCTCTGAGCCTACATGCAGAGAGTGGGCACCCGGTTCTTCTGGGGCGGGCAGCAAAACCAGCTGTAAGAGCTTTCTCACTGGGACAGGAGGCGTCAGTCCCGATGACCCAGCCTAATCCAACAGCAGTTGGGTTCCTGAATCTGCCATCGTCAGTAACTCCTGATTTGGATGTCACACCCCCTGTCACTCAATACCCAGTCCCACGTTAGGGAAAAGCACCCTTCCCAAAGATGGGTTCTGAGGACTTAGCCCAGTGGCTAAGACTCTGTGCTCCCAATTGCAGGGGGCCCAGGGTCAATCCCTGGTCAGGGAACTAGATCCCAGATGCCGCAACTAAGAAGAGCTCACACGCCACAACAGAAACACCCTGTGTGCTGCGATAAAGGCCGAAGATCCCCTGTGCTTCAACTATGTCCTGGCACAGCCAGACGAAGGAAAGAACTATCTTTAAGCAGCCCGCAAAGATGGGCTCTAGAAATTTGGGGTGGGGAGAGGAGGAGGCCGACCAGACAGGGAGAGACAATTACAACATGTTTGGGGTACCTTCCGGGTGTCAGCCCCCAGGCTGGGCACTTCATACACACTGTCTCATTTAATCCTCACAGTTAAACTACCAGATGCGTTCTTTCTCCTTTCACAGATAATGACTTGGAAGCTTTGCTGTTGTTTAGTTGCTAAGTAGTATCTGACTCTTTTCCAGCCCCATGGACTGTAGCCCGCCAGGGTCCTCTGGCCATGGGATTTCCCAGGCAAGAATACTGGAGTGGGTTGCCACTTCCTTCTTTAAGGAATCTTCTCCACCCAGGGATTGAACCCACATCTCCTGCTTGGCAAGTGGATTCTTTACCACTGAGTCACCACCTGGGAAGTCCAAAACAGTTGATGTAACAAACCTAACTCCTCAGTGACTGCAAGTGGCAGGACTGGGCTATGAGTCCAGATTTGTTGGAGCGCAAGTGTTGTGCTCTTTCTTGGGTAAGATTTTCCAGGTTGTATGTGAGAAGTAGAGGCAATAAATTATAAAAAATAAGCCCATGAAAAGATGCTCAACATCACTACTCATTCAGGAAATACAAATTAAAACCACAATGAGATCGCATTTCACACCCACTAGGATGGCTATTACAAAGCAGAAAGTCAAATGTGGGTGGAGACTATGAAAAAAAAACAACCCTCAGACAGGGCTAGTGGGAATATAAAATGGTACAGATGCTTTGGAAAACAACTTGGAAGTTTCTTAAAAACTTAAAACATAAATTTACCAGAAGACCCAGAAATTCCATTCCTAGGCATCTATCTACCCAAGAGAAGTGAAAACATACGTCCACACAAAGACTTGCACACAAATATTCTTAGCAAGATTACTCATAATAATCAAAACTTGGAAATAACCTAAATGTCCATGGAAACAACCTAAATATACAACTAGTGAATTGATAGACAGATTGTGGTGCAGCCACACAATGAAACACTCTGGATAATAAAAAGGAGCAAACTAGGACACAGGGCACAACACAGATGAACCCCAGAAGAACTCTCATTATCCTCAGAAACAAGGCATCACATAGTGTATGATGCCCTTTATTCGAAATATCCTAAGAAAGCTATTGAGACCAAAAGTAGACTAGTGGTTGCTGGAGGTGGGGAGTGGGGAGAACACTGCTACTGCTGCTAGGTCACTTCAGTCGTGTCCAACTCTGTGCGACTCCCATAAACGGAAGCCCACCAGGCTCCCCCGTCCCTGGGATTCTCCAGGCAAGAACACTGGAGTGGGTTGCCATTTCCTTCTCCAATGCATGAAAGTGAAAAGTGAAAGGGAAGTCACTCAGTCATGTCCGACTCTTTGCAACCCCATGGATTGCAGCCTACCAGGCAAGAGTACTGGAGTGGGGTGCCATTGCCTTCTCCAGGAGAGAACACTATTTAACAATAAGTGTGCGTGAGGAATCTTTTTTAATTTTTAATTTTATACTGAAGTATAGTTGATTAACAATGTTGTGATAGTTTCAGGTATACGTGTAGTAAAGTGATTCAGTTATGCATATACCTATTCTTTATCAAATTCTTTTCTCATTTAGGTTATTGCAGAATATTGAGCAGAGTTCCCTGTGCTATACAGTAGGTCCTTGTTGGTTATCCATTTTAAAATAGCAGTGTGTATCTGTCTGTCTCCAACTCCCTATCTTTACCCCCAACACTCCCCCTTGGTAACCATAAGTTCATTCCCTAAGTCTGTGAGTCTGTTTCTATTTTGTAAATAAGTTCACTTGTTAATAATAAGTTAATAATAGACAAGTTCATTTTTTTAACATTCCATATATAAGCAATATCATGTGACATTCGTCCTTCTCTAATTACTTCACTCAGTATGACAATCTCTAGGTCCATCCATGTTGCTGCAAATGGCACTATTTCATTCTTTTTAATGGCTTAATATTATTGCACGTGGGACTTTCCTGGTGGTCTAGTGTTTAAGATTTCCAGTGCCTTCCAGTGCAAAGGGTATGAGTTTAATCCCCAGTTGGGGAAATAAAATCCCACATGCCTTGAGGCCAAAAAAAACAAAACATAAAAACAGAAGCAATACTGTAACAAACGCAATAAAGACTTAAAAAAATGGTCCACATCAAAAGATCTTTAAAAAGATTCCATTATGTATGTGTGTGTATATACACACACACACACACACACACACACACACACACACACTCTACATCTTCATCCATTCCTCTGTTGGTGGACATTTAGGCTGCTTCCATGTCCTGGGTATTGTAAACAGTGCTGCAATGAACACTGGGGTGCATGTATCCTTTCAGACCATGTTTTTCCCTGGATATATGCCCAGGAGTGGGACTGCAGGATCATATGGTAGCTCTGTCTTTACTGTTTTAAGGAGTTGCCAACTGCTCTGCATAAGGAATCTTTGGTAGGCGAGAAAAATGGTTTAAAACTCGTCTATAACAATGGTTTTGCAACTTGATGAATTTAACAACATCACTGAATCGAACACTTAGAGTGAATCGCACAATGTATAAAACATCCCTCAATATAGTTAATTTTTAAAACAGAGATAAGAAGACAAACAAGCACTTAATAATATTCATTGTGGCATTGCTTGTGATAGGAAAAGACGGAAAGCACCCTAAATGTCCATCAACAGTACCTAGTTACAGTGTATCTACATGATGGAGTTTTAAATGTCCAGCGGCAATGAGCATTAAAAAAAGAATAAGGCTTCTCTGGTGGTCAGGGGTAAACAATCCTCTTTGCAATGCAAGAGACACTGGTTCAATCCCTGGTCCAGGAAGATCCCACATGCCGTGGAGCAACTAAACTTGTGAACCACAGCAACTGAGCCCATGTCCTACAACTGCTGAAGCCCGAGTGTCCTGGAACCCAGGCTCCACAAGAGCAGCCACTGCAACGAGAGGCCCACGAACCACAACTAGAGAAAGCCCACATGCAGCAACGAAGACCCAGCGCAGCCAAAAAATAAAAATAAATAACTACGTAAACTTTTTTTTTTCAAAGAATGAAGCAGTTCTGTATGTACTATTATGGAATAATCTCCAAAATACATTGTTGAATAAGATAAAGTATAGAAGAGAGTGTGGAGTATTCTATCACTTGCATAGTGAAAAAAGGAAGAATAAGTATTATAATATGCTTATTTATACACACAATGATTTTAGAAATTACAAGGAATTCGTAATCTGGTTGCCCCTGGCGAAGAGGTCCGAGTACCTGGAGAAAGGAAGGGATGCAAATTGAGAACACTGCTGGTCTCTGCATTTCCTTTGGGATGGTTTAAATTTATGTACACATGCTCAAATGCTACGTCATGTCTGACTCTTGGCAACGCTTTGGACTGTAGCCCGACAGGTTCCTCTGTCCATGGGATTTCCCAGGCAAGAATACTGGAGTGGACTGCCATTTCCTCCTGCAGGGGATCTTCTCGACCCAGGGATTAAACACGTGTCTCCTGCATTACAGGCAGATTCTTTACCACTGAGCCCTCGGGAAAGCCCATTTTAAATGTATATATGTTACCTAATAAACAAATATAATGGCTTCCCTGGAATCTCAGATGGTAAAGAATCTGCCTGAAATGTGGGACACCCAGGTTAGATCTCTGGGTCGGGAAGATCCCTGGAGAAGGGAATGGCAACCCACTCCAATATTTTTGCCTGGAGACTCCCATGGACAGAGGAGTCTGGCGGGCTACAGTCCATAGGGTTGCAAAAAGTCTGACATGAATGAGCGACTAACACAAACACAATAAACAAATATAATTTAGCTGTTAAATATTAATAGTGAGCAACTCCAGGTGTCCGGGAGGGTGACTGGCACATAGATACATGAACACACTGAGCTGTAGCTGCTGTTTGCCCTCTCTGGATTTGTTCCAAACTTGTTTTTTCGATGGACTTTGTCTTCCCACTCCCCTCTCCTTAAAAAATCTGTGGTAGTTCAAAATCCGTTAAGGCAGTGTTAAAAAAAAAAAAAAAAAAAAAAGCTTAAAGTTAGTGAGACCTGTAACAAAGTTGAATAACTCCTTTGATTTTATAATTGAAAAGAACCCCTGAAACACAGGCGGGTGAAATGACTTTTTCAAGGTCACACAGCTTGTTAGGGGACAGAGTTCAGGTTTCTAGATTCTGATACATCCCTCTGTCTTTCTTATCTTTGTCCTCCTCCCTCAGGATAAAAGGCAATGCCACAAACACACAGGGTGGGCTTCCCAGGTGGCGTTGGAGGTAAAGGACTCGCCTGCCAATGCAGGAGATGGAAGAGACGCAGATCGATCCCTGGGTCAGGAAGATCTCCTAGAGAAGGAAATGGCAACCTGCTCCAATATTCTTGCCTGGAGAATCCCATGGACAGAGGAGCCTGGCAGGCTACCCCAAAAGAGCCTGACTCTTTTGGGGTCCAAAAGAGTCAGACACGAATGAGACAACTTAGCACGTAGCACACATGACAGTGTTGTAAAGTGACAAACTTCAGTGACTTAACTGGCTAAAATCACTGTGGTTTGAAGTTGAATGAAGTGAACTGCTGCGTCCGACCTAGGCATGTGTCATCGAAGTCACTGCTGAGAACACGCATGGTGAAGAAAGCCCCTCTCCGGTTGGACCTCCACATTCTCCCAGGCTCCCTGAGTCCTCTAGCTCACCTTCCCTGCAACAAAAACCCCAGAGCAACCCCCAGAGTCATCCCTCTTTGGAGACTGTTTATTACAGATGGACCTAGAGGTGACATCCCGTGGAATCTGAGGCATCAGCCAGTGTCGGGGAGGACTTGGGAAATGTCCCACTCCCTGCCCTGTAATGGGCAAGAACAACACTGCCTCTGAGGTAATGAGCTGAGCCTGCATTAACTATGCTGAACAAACCACCTGTCAGCGAGCCAGGGCGGAGAAAACCATATGACTGGAGATGGGGGACAAGTGCTGTGGAGACTGTCAATATTATCTCAGCCACCTCCTTCCACCCTCCTCAACATAGCCAGTTAGAGGGGCTTAGGAGAAAACTTTCTATTTTTGCCTCTACTTGGTTTGTTTTCTGAAGAATTTTTAAAATCATTCTTTATCTTTCCCCCACCCCCCAAGTAAAGTGTGGCTTAGAGAGAAGGAGCTTCACACCCAATGGTTCATTCCATTCCAGAATAGAACCATTTTGTAGAAGGGCTTTCCAGGTGTCTCCATGGGAAAGAATCCACCTGCCAAGCAGGAGATGCAGGTCAGGAAGGTCCCCTGGAGAAGGAAATGATAACCCACTCCAGTGTTCCTGCCTGGGAAATCTCATGGACAGAGAAGCCTGGCAGACTCCAGTCCATGGGGTCACAAACAGTCAGACATGACTAAGTGACTGAGCACATCCTAAACCTTTGAAGCGTGAATGCTGCCCACTGCCAAACTTAAACTTAAGGGAGGAGATGGTATGACTTTAGAGGCCTTTCTTCAAAATGTCCAAAATCTCCCGAAGTGGCCACTTGCTTGTCTCGCTAACTTCATTGCCTCTCTCATCACTCAAACCTGCTGAGGGGTAAGCTAGACTGCCCCCTCCCTGCTCTGCAGGCTCGGATGGGTCTAAACTGATCAAGTACTCTTGCTGGGTGACTGGTTGCTAAGGTCTAAGCCAATCAGCACATGGGTTTCTGCAGAAAGTTCCACAGTTATCCAGTCAGTGGAAAGCTGAAGTCTTTTGCCCTGTTCTCTAACGAGGAAAAACAAAACATGCAGACCCCAAGGGAGGCTGATACCAGATGAGACTGAGAAAGCCAGCCTAAGGCTGAAACCAAAGCACACAAAACAGCAGAGTCTCCAGAAGTGCGGAGACCAGAGCTGGGGTCCCAACCACACTTCTTGGGCTTCATAGTTGGGGGAGCAAGAAGAGCTGATTTTTAATTCCGATGTTCTGATTGTTGTTTTTGACTTTTGATGTTCTAGTAAGCACACAGATGCATCTGCACTTCCCCCTCCCTGGCCCATGGTGTTTGAAATCCCTACCATTAGCCCTCCATTCTCAAGATCTATGTGGACATGCCAGATTACAGACAGAAGTTAAGGATTTAAGATTAGATGGCTTAATCAAAGAATGCTTGTCTAAGAAAGTTCTAGGGACAACTAACCAAATCAACCTAATGCATTTCTGATTTCCATTGGCATCCTGTCTCTTTCTGCCCTTCATGTTTTGTTTGGGGGTTTTTCTGTTGCTGTTGTTATTGTTTCCTTTATAGAATGAGACCACCTTCCATCTCTGTATATTCAAATCCCACCAGTTTCAAACTCCATCTTAAGTGCTGGCTTGTCCTTGAAACCATCCTGCTAGCCTCAGCTGGAAAAAGCAGCCTCCTCCTAAGTGATAGAGCCCTAACCTAAGCAGGAAAAAGCAGCCCCTCCCAAGTAGTGGACTGCCCACCTCGGTGTGTCCTCCCCACGCACAGTCTTGCCAGCAGACATGCTCCGCTGCAGGCTGTTTGCCTGCAGGACGCCTGATGGGTTTATCTTTTGTGTTCTCCACAGCTGTTGCTTATTGTGGCTTAGCCTTCTGCATCTGAGAAGTAGGCAAGGTTAGTGTTTGAAAAGAACCAGGGCAGAAATTACAGGCTGAAGAAATGGCTAAAGTGGTTCTCAAAGTGCTGGTCCCTGGACCACACTATCAGCCTCACCTGGGAACTTACCAGAAGTGCAAATACTTGGGACCTTCAGAATCAGAAACTCTGGGGGAGGAACCCAGGAAAATGTGTCTGTACAAGCTCTCTAGATGCTGCTGCACTAAGAGTTTGAGAAGTTTGAGAACCACGGGACTAGAGGAGGGTCTTAAACTACTGACTGAGGAGTGAACGACCCTGGTTTTCTAAGAGCAGGATTGAAGACCAAGTGGCAATCAAGGTGAGCTGATTGCTGGGTGTCTACCAGCAATCAAGTGCTGGTAGCAGCCATGGAGGAAATGGCCCTGGGGGGCTAGGTGGTATGTACTCAGCAGTGGATGGTCCGGAACTGATGCTCTTCAACCTGTGTCCATCTCTTTGCCCTGATGTCCAAAGTCTCCTGGAGGGTGGTCAGGTGGGTGTACATGGGCGGAAACCTCAATGAAGGCTCCAAACACTTTTTAATGCTCTTTCTCTCACATAGTTGGACATTCATCCTTTCATTTTTACCTCCTAAGATGACATGATCACTTTCTTCCAAGCTTCTTTATGTTTCTGAATTTGGGGCAGAATTAAGTGTAAGTTAACAGGGTTCCTTACAAATCTATTGGTAACTCAAGCAAAGAATTTATCCAGAAACCCTGAGATGCCTGGACAAAAGCTGTGGGCTATCTCAGTCAAGACCACAAGGACTATGTATAAAATAGATAACCAATGAGAACCTGCTGTGTAGCACAGGGAACTCTACTTGATGCTCTATGGCAACCTACATGGGAAGGAAATCCCAAAAAAGAGGAAATATGTGTATATGTATAGTCAATTCACTTTGCTGTTCAGCAGAAATTAACACAACACTGTAAAACAACTATAATAAAAACTTAAGAAAAAGAGCAGGGGAAAATAATAAAGACATGGGTACAGCTCTTTGGAGCTGCCCCATGAGACCTGCTTGTGATTCTTGTCTGCTCCATCCCTCTGCAGCTGTCCCTCCCTCACTCGAAAATAAAGAAGCCCCTGCTCACTACGAACCTTCATCACTGATCTTGGAACCCCAGGCATGGCCCCTGAGATCGCCCCCACCCCCTACCAGCTACCGTCTCGACTGAGTCCCACAATGCAGGGTCATGTCTGCATTGAAATGACCGACCACTCTACAGTACCCATGTCTAGTCAAAAAAGGGAACCGATGCAAGACTCAGCTATAATCTTGGAGGGAAGATGGGTTTGTGCCTAAGTTTCCATACTAATCACAGACATCATCTTGTATACATAGATTTACCTTTACCTTCCATTCCTATGGATTCATGAAAACTCCCATTTAAATATGACACGGGGGGCGGGGGTTGGCGGCAAGAATACTGGAATGAGTTGCCATTCCCTTCTCCGGGAGATCTTACGGACCCAGGGATTGAACCCGGGTCTTCCGCATTGTAGGCAGACACTTTACCATCTGAGCCACCAGAGAAGCCAGTATGGCACTAATATGTATTAAACAGCACCATCAGATGAATCTTGACTTAGCTTTTTAGATAGCACATACCCTATCAACCATTTCCAGGCAAAAAATAATTTTTCTTATTGCAGATGCATTCTAAAATATAAACTTTTTTCTTTTGTTCTTGAATGTTTTCAAGTATAGAATTTTCTTCAAAATATATAAATGTCTATGTTGTTTTATCATTGCCCTGGTGTCAAACATGTGTCGTTTCTATTACTTTGATAGTTTATGTTAGGAAAGCATTCTGAAATTTTAGCAAAGAGAGAGTTGTTATTCAGTTGCTCAGTAGTGTCTGACTCTTTGCGACCCCATGGACTGCACCCCGTCAGGCTTCCCTGTCCTTCACCATGTCCCAGAGTTTTGGGTTTTTTTTTTTAACAGTATGAAAAAAAAGCAAAGAGAGAGAGAAGCTTTTTAATTAACCAAGGGGAGGAACTAGTCTTTGTGGATAAATTACGATTTGACAGACACTTTAGGTATATTTGCTCCTGTGATTCCCCCCATCAATCCTGTTAAAGTGGATGTTGTTATCGCCATTTACAGGTGAGAACACTGGAGTTCAGACTGGCTGGAAACTGTGCTAAAGTCGGGATCTGGTTCCAAACCCTGCCTCTGAGCCTGGGCTTGATTCCTCAGCTCCACTCTGCGTCCTGCACCTCCCTCCAGATTAGGACACTCGACAGCATCCTCCTCCCACAGGCTGATAGCTGCACATAAGTGTGTGTGGGGTGATGCAAAGTAAATTAAATTGGGAGAAGGTGTCTTTTCAAAGTGATGAAAATTAGGAATTCCACCCTACCTAAAAACCTTCCCCAATTGTTACTGCATGCTTTGCGAAGAACTTCAAAGGACAATGGAGTTTGGGAGATTAAATCCATTTAAATTTCTTTTAAATCTGGATTTCAAGATCTGATCATGCTTCTCGATCATCAGTGCCTTTTGCTACAGGATTTGTCCCTCCGTCCATTCAGAAGGCGGCTCACAACATCCAGGGTTTCGGCTCAGAAGCCCAACAGCAAAGGAACTGGTTCGATCTACCCTTGACTGACATTGCCAGTATAAAACGTTTCTGACCACTCCTGGTTAACTAGTCATCCGAAAATGAGGGCTACCTTTACCTGAGGAGAAGGCTGTGGAAGGGAAATAATTACAGCAATAGCAGCTCTAAATGCCGCTCTTATCTATTTTTAAATGCCTGCCAGATGTCTGTAACTGACACCCTTAATCAGTGCTTTGAGTTCAGATGTGTTTATCAGAATGTGACCGTGCTGCTGTTTCATCAGTCTTTCTGGGGTTGACTTTTTGCCTTCAATTTTCAAAAACATCCTAGTTAGCATCTCAAGTACAGTGTCATGCCAACAGTTAACAATACTGTTTTCTTTTCTTCCATTTTAGTTTTGTTTGCTTTATTTTTTTTTAACAATACGGTTTTGTGCACTTAAACATGTATTAAGACAGTAGATCTCAAATATTCTTACCCCAGTTTTTAAAAAGGAAAGAAAACCTTTTCAAAGACTCAGTGAATGTTTGCACTGGCCATTTTGAAATGCCTGAGGGCTATGCAGCAGCTTTCATTCCTGTCATCAGACAAGGGACCGCTGGGTCCCTTCTCAAAGTTATTCCCATAAAAGGAATAACTTTTGTCTGAAACACTCAAATATGTCAGGCAGAAGTACCGACGGGGGGCTGCGTCACCTGGGTCATTACCTCAGATTTTCACCGTATTTTTCTTTGCAAAACCTTCACAAATCATTCTTTTCATTCATCCTTAATGTTTATTTTTTTTCTAATTATTGAGATACCCATGAGGTGAAAGAATCTTTTAAAGTGGCTGTCAAGCCAAAATGGTCATTAAAAAATAATAATAATAGATTTGCAAAAGTGTCAGAATGGACAGAAATGAAAAAAAAGAGAAGGAGCTTTTGGCCACTTGAAAACCCTGCAGTGTACCCAAGCATGCTCTGTAGACCCTACTCATTTCATCCTGTTCTAGTTTCTAAGGAAACAGGGGGCTTAGTTCCCTTTTGCAGAAACTGTAAACAACGGCATATGTAAAGCACAGCCATTCCTTAGGTTAAAAACCAGAGCCTAGATACTTACTTTTCAATACTTTCTGTCCAGGAGGCATGTCAGGAGGGCCAGCTCAGCTGTGGGTCCCCAGACTGTGTGCCAGGCATTGAGTGGGTGTCCCTGTTCCCGGGACGGGGGACACGGAGAAGTGACAGGGTTCGGGGTCTTTTCCCAAGTTTTTCAAAGCACAGTTGGGTCTGCTTCCAGGAAAGCTCCTGTCTTCCTAAGAGGGAAAATTCCGTGCCCAGGGACGTTCTGGAAGAAGAGCATGTTTTTTTTTCCCCTGAATGAACTAGGTCATTGCTGAAGCTGGAGAATATTTTTTAGCATCACAGTGATGAAACTTGAGGGCTGTTTCTGCAGAAGGTGTGACCCTTGTTGACGCTGCTGGGGAGGCCCTGGCAGAGGGGCCTGGCGAAACGCAGCCCCGGGTGAGCTGATGAAACGCAGACGAGCTGTCCCTGATGGCTCGGAGACAGCCGCATTTGGCAGAGCCCGTGCCAGACCTCAGGTTCAGGTGCTCGTCTCAGAAAAGCAGGATCTCACTGCCTGATAAGGTGATTAAGGCCACAGCAGCATCGGCAGTTCTCCCACCAAGGCTATCAGGCACTTGAAACACACATAGGAAACCCAAAGGTGGGGGAGGGGCAGGGAGGAGGGCAGGTGAAAAATAAGAGTCATATGTTATTTATTTAGAACTGGCATCACCATCACTCTCTGAAGTTCTCTGAGAAAAGCAGAAGCCACAGGAAGGCAGGCTCCACCCTGCTCCCCCGGTGGTCCCCTCCTCGCTCCCAAACACCCCTTTCTGTCATACACACAAACACACACACTCACACCTGCACACACGTGCACATTCTCTGTCTACTTTGATTGCCAGAGTAAGAAGAAAAGAGAGGAAGACCAGAAGAAATCCAGAGAAGAATTGCCATGAGCCCTGGTTGGTTTGGTTTTTTTTTCCAAATTATCAAGAATCGTTCTTGCTGTCAAAGTGGGTTTTGTAACATGGGCATTTCTCTTCTTGAATTTTGTCCAGTTCCAAGAAAGAACACGGAAAAATCCAGAAGTATCGCTGTGTAACCACTTTGCCTCTTTGCAAAAGTATTTTAATGCACTGTACCTGGAAACTGACAGCTTAGATGGAAACCTTTTACGAGACTCACGGCTAAAATTAGCAGCTTCAAGTGGGTGACTTTGAAAGGGACACAACTGCAAATACTCACTCCCTACTGAGCGTTATAATCCTCAAAAGCGAATTGTTTTAACACAGCACAGCGTGTGTGTTGCTATACTTGGGTGGAATGTAACTTCTCACAAGATGAAAAATCGTCATCTAAATTATTAGGTATCAAGGGTACTGGTGATGTGCTCTGTTTATTTCACTTGTATTTCACTTCATTTGAGAAGAAAGATACTGAAAACTCAGGGACTTTAAAATAATGACTGTCTCTTGGGGAACACGTTTCCATGAAATGCAACAAAAAGTAGAAATCACCACATATTTGTGAATGTGGGTATCCACTGGTTTTATTTAAAGCCTGATCCTCTTCACAGCAGAAAGTCATTTCCAGATAAGAGGAGATAATGTTAAGGTGACAGTGAAGAGAGAAAGAGGTTGTGACGATAAAAAAGTAAAAGTATCACACACAGCATGACAGGATAAACCCAACAGAGTAGATAAATGTGATGTGATCTTGAAAGAAGAGTTGCCTGGGAATTCTTAAATGGAAAAGTTGACATTATGAAATTTAATTTTGGTCTTCACAAACAATTTGAAAGACAAGCTCCCTCAACTCCTACCATCCACCCCCTAGCAAAATAAATTTAAGGAACAGAGAATTTATATATAGGACTCCCTAGTGGCTCAGATGGGAAAGAATCTCCCTGCAACTCAGGTGACTCGAGTTCGATCCCTGGGTTGGGAAGATCCCCTGGAGAAGGGATTGGCTACCCACTCTAGTATTCTTGCCTGGATACACACACACACACATACACACACATAATGGATTAGCCATCTCATTAGCCTGCAGCCATCGAATTTCTGATGTTGGTATTAAACTCAGGCCGGGTCACTGTTCTGAATTTTTTATGATTATCTGAAGGAGAAAGAACAGAAGAAGGGATGTTGAAGAGAAAAAAAGGAAGGCATATATTTGTGTCTCTCGCATAGCATCAGAAATACATGAGTTTGTGATTAAAGACATAAGAATGTTTGGCATCATATCAAGTGAAGTAGTACGGAATAGATAAAATGGTTAAGTAAGCTCTTTAAAGCTGCAGGAGAAGGAAGAAAACTCTCTTCACGTGAGAGATTTTTCATCTAAGGAGCAGAGTTGGAAGTGTATTTTTTATCAGATGCCATTTAATTGCTTCTCTGAAAGGCTTTTGAGGCTGTTTTAGTTTCTTGGCATGTGGAATGAATGGGTGCCATGCGACGTACTGGCCACTCTGGGCTCACTGGGGAAGGGGATCTAGTCAGTTTCCAACACGTCTGAACATTTCAAGCAAATCCAGACGGTCCTTTAGCTGCTCTCTGCTCCCATAACTTGGGCTTGAATTGGTCCGTGAGGGGTTTGTCGCTCACCTTATCCCTCCTGGCACAGGAGGTCTTCAAATGCTCGCGTCTAACGGTCTGAGTGACGGATGCCCTTCCCAGCACAGCACATTCTTGGCTGAGCTTTGGTACCAACCACATGTCAGGTCAGATCAGATTTTCTGCCAGGGTCCTCGGGCCAAGCTGGAACTGAGCAGGTCAGTCCGGCTTGCAGGGAGTTGTGTAGGGAGAGTCCCCCCGCTGTGGAGAGCAGCACTTCATCCCCATCCAGGGCCCAGGGATTCTCAGAGCTTCTGCAGTATGTGCGGTTCCTTGTTCAGTGGACGTGACCCGAGTCAGGCCTTTGAGACCTGCATTCAGTTCCCTGTATATTAAAGGGCTGCTAGTCACTCACGGAGAAGGCAATGGCACCCCACTCCAGTACTCTTGCCTGGAAAATCCCATGGATGGAGGAGCCTGGTAGGCTGCAGTCCATGGGGTCGCTAAGAGTCGGGCACGACTGAGCGACTTCACTTTCACTTTTCACTTTCACACATTGGAGAAGGAAATGGCAACCCACTCCAGTGTTCTTGCCTGGAGAATCCCAGGGACAGAGGAGCCTTGTGGGCTGCCATCTATGGGGTCGCACAGAGTCGGACACGACTGAAGCGACTTAGCAGCAGCAGCAGTCACTCAGGTCACCTGGGCTTCCCAGGGGGCTCTGCGGGTAAAGAATCTGCCTGCCAAGGAAGGAGATGCAGGTTCCATCCCTGGGTCAGGAAGATCCCCTGGAGGAGGAAAATGGCAACCCTCTCCAGTATTCTTATCTGGAAAATTCCTTGGATGGAGGAGCCTGGCAGTCTACAGTCCTGCAGTTGCAAAAGAGTCGGACACAACTGAGCAACTGAGTACACGCAGTCACTTAAGTAGGTCAACTCCACAAGTATTCCTTTCCCTCAAGTACAGAAGCGAAGGAACTAGTAATGTTCACAGAACACCTTACAGAAGCATTTAATCCAACTTCCCTGGCAGTTCAGTGGTTAAGACCCCATGCTTCCAATGCAGAGAGCACAGGTTTGATCCCTGATCGGGGAACAAGGATCCCACATGCCATGGGATGTGGTCAAAAATAATACATAAATAAATAAATAAAAATAGCATAAAATAATAGCAATGTATAAGACAAGGGGAAACTGTTACTATATTAGGAGTTTATGATTAACATGTACACATATCAATAACCTCAGATATGCAGATGACACCACCCTTATGGCAGAAAGTGAAGAGGAACTAAAAAGCCTCTTGATGAAAGTAAAAGAGGAGAGTGAAAAAGTTGGCTTAAAGCTCAACATTCAGAAAACTAAGATCATGGCATCTGGTTCCATCACTTCATGGGAAATAGATGGGGAAACAGTGGAAACAGTGTCAGACTTTATTTTTTGGGGCTCCAAAATCACTGCAGATGATGATTGCAGCCATGAAATTAAAAGACGCTTACTCCTCAGAAGGAAAGTTATGACCAACCTAGATAGCATATTGAAAAGCACAGACATTACTTTGCCAACAAAGGTCCATCTAGTCAAGGCTATGGTTTTTCCAGTGGTCATGTATGGATGTGAGAGTTGGACTGTGAAGAAAGCTGAGTGCTGAAGAATTGATGCTTTTGAACTGTCGTGTTGGAGGACTCTTGAGAGTCCCTTGGACAGCAAGGAGATCCAACCAGTCCATTCTAAAGGAGATCAGTCCTGGGTGTTCTTTGGAAGGACTGATGCTAAAGCTGAAACTCCAATACTTCGGCCACGTGATGTGAAGAGTTGACTCATTGGAAAAGACTCTGATGCTGGGAGGGATTGGGGGCAGGAGGAGAAGAGGACAAAAGAGGATGAGATGGCTGGGTGGCATCACCGACTCAATGGACATGAGTTTGAGTGAACTCTGGGAGTTGGTGATGGACAGAGAGGCCTAGTGTGCTGCAATTCATGGGGTCGCAAAGAGTTGGACACGACTGAGCAACTGAACTGAACTGAACTGAACTGAACACACTACTATATATAAAACAATCAACAAAGACCTACTCGATAGCACAGGGAACTCTACTCAATATTCTATGATAATCTAAATGGGAAAAGAATCTGAAAAAGAATAGATACATGTATATGTGTACCTGAAACTAACAAAGCATTATAAATCAACTATGTGCACAGTCATTCAGTCGTGTTTGACTGTTTGTGACCCCCTGGACTATAGTCCACCAGGCTTCTCTGTCCATGGAATTTCCCAAGCAGGAATACTGGAATGGGTTGCCATTTCCTTCTCCAGTAAATCAACTATATTCCAATATAAAATTTAAAAAAATTTTTTTAAGAAGTATTTAATACATCTTGTTCCTAAAGTACCTAATACAGCTACCTAAAACCGCAAGAATCAAAACCAGGTTAAAATTCAATTTCACTGTGTATGACAGTCTAAGTACCCAAAAAAAACCCCAAAAACCCAAGCCTCTACGATAAGATTTTAGCACAGTTATTCCTATGCTTCAGTTTCACTTCAAAACAGTCACCAAAAAAGTATTACAACTGTCAGAATAGGAGAATATATCAATTTTTACAAATTTATCGATTGAGCCTGAGGCCCAATTTCACAAATACTAAGTCAAATTAATTATTTGATTGGTGTATGGAAGTTTAAATTTTTAAAAATATTTGTGTATGGTATGTATATTAAGTATTTTACAAACGTTTCATTTTAAGGCTTTCCTTCTGATTATCAGAGTAAAATGTACTCATTACTAAAAATTTCTGATATTTTTATATAAAACATTTTAGATCTCCCACAACCCAAAGATAACCACCATTTTGGTGTATCTCCTTCTGCTCTTGTATTTTCTCTTTGTGCATTTTTTATGCTTTCTTTTCTCTTGTTTGTTTGTCGGGTTTTGTTACTTAACATGGGCCTGTCGTTCAGAATTCTTTAGCCTACATACCGTTCTGTCGGATGAATGTGTTATACTACTTTATGTGGCCAGTGTGCTAATCCTAGATACTTAGGTTGCTTATGCATTTCTGCTTTTATAAACCATGATGTGATACACATTGTTGTAAATAAATCTTTGGGCACATCACTCTAGTCTAAGGATAGGATGTTAAAAGTGGCACCGAGGGACTGATGTCGTGGCACATTGGAGGAAGCAGTTGCTGTTTCTCCGGGCCCTGGTCCTGAGGACGCGGTCCAGGTGGTCCCTGGCCTCTTCCTACCCACCCCTCTGCCCTCTGGCAGGTGGAGCAGTGCAGGCCTGGGTGAAGGAGTACCCCCTGGCAACTATGGGAACTATGGCTATCCTAATAGTGGGCATAGTGCCTGTGAAGAGGAGAATGAGAGACTCACGGAAAGTCTGAGAAACAAAGTAACTGTGATAAAATCTCTTTCCATTGAAACAGGGCATGAAGTTAAACATCAAAATAAATTATTAGTTGAAATGGACTCACGGTTTGATTCTACAACTGGATTTATAGGTAAAACTATGGGAAAACTGAAGCTTTTATCCAGAGGAAGCCAAACGAAGTTGCTGTGCTGTGATGCTATTCTCATTGTCTTTTTTGTCATTCACTGGATTATTAAACTGAGGTGGTACAAGTCAGTGTGAGTTTGGAATTTGTTCCAACTTAACAGCTTGGAGTACCACATCAGTAAAAAAAAAAATCAGCATCAAAACATTCCCAAATTTCAGCTACTATGGCTCTTCCCATCAAAGAGTGCTGAATCTTGTTTTATAAATCGATAATACAGTGCTCTTTGGATACTGTTTCTTAATGATTCACTTTTTGCCCCTATTTTCAGGGGTACTGAGATGTTCTGAGGTTCACCCTGGCCCTACCAATTTTTTCCTGTTTTTTGCTGTGAGATTAAAGAGCAGTTGTAAAATTCTGTTGTGACCATAAATGTAGGTTTCTGTTCCACATAAAGAACTTCGTGAGAGAGCAGTAATGCCTAGAGGGCCTGGTGCTGTGCTCTTGAGGTGGAGAGCAAATCTGTGATGGATGGGGAATGTGTTTTCCTGAATTGTCATCACCCCCATGTTGTACTCTTCTTTCCTCCTTTATTTCGTTTAAATTGTGGGCTGTTTTGTGTTTTTTTACCTACAATTTTCCTAATAATTTTTGATGATATGACTCTTCTTCCCCCTCTACCCAAGGACCTCAGTCTTTACTAAAACGTGTTCTTTTGGCATATTTCTAGTAGGATCCAAACAAATATGTACCAGTATAGTTGTCATTTTATGTTAACTTTATATATATATAACATTGACTTGGCTTATAATAGTTTTATGATTTTAGCCCCTTAGGCCATTTGGTTATCATTTATGACAGAATAATGTGAAGCTAAAGTAATTGCTAAGCTCTGAATGGAAATAAAATGTTCAGGAAAAGTAGTTGCCTCTGCTTTATTATGTGCTCAAAATAAATATTGGAAATACTCAGACATTGAACTTGGGGTTAAGGACACTGTTGTTTTAATCCAATGTATTTGTTTACAGGAAACAAAATGCAAAAATGGACTGCTAGGTAGATGTCAAAATGTTGTGAAATTGTCTGTATTGCTACTGTTTTGGAATTTGCTCATTTATGGGCTTCAAAAATAAAATTTTTAATAAAATTTTTTAAAAAGTGGCATCAAGGGATCAAAAGTTACAAAGATTTTAAGGTTTTGAAATATACTGCCAAACAAAACTCCATCAGTTGTACTGCATTTTGTCTCCACCAGCACGAGGGAGCCTGCCCATCTTACTTCGAGAGTAGTAACTCTTGGCACTGAACGCTATTACTGACGACGTTTCTGCCAATCTTAGAAGCAGAATTTCTTCGATTGCCAATGAGGTTAAGTAGTGTTTTACAAGTCCTTTGGACCTTCTTTCATGAGTTGAATTTTCAATTTCTGGGGTCAGCTTTGCTTGTTGAGTGTTTTCCTTTTGCACATATTAAAAACACTTCTTAAATAATTTGCTACAAATAAGCTCTATCTTCCAATTGGTGGTTTTGACACATAGACGTTATGAATTTGTGAAGTCTTGAAATGTAGAAGCTATGAATTTTTATTTAATAAAAGCTATGCAGGAAGGCGGAAAAGGGAGTTGGTTTTTTTTTTTTTAAGAGTACAGGGTTTCAGTTTTGCAAGATGAAAGTTTTGAAGAGTTATTTGACAACAGTGTGAATATACTTACCACTACTACATTGCACACTTAAAAATGGTTAACGTGAAAATTTTTATGTTATTTTTTAACCACAATCTTTAAAAAGCAATCTTTTTCTTGTGGTTTCTTCCTTTGCTTATAAAGCCCTGTTTCTATGTGCACTTTTCCACTACCCCATACTACCCCATGGCAGAGTAGAGAGTAGTAATGCACACTTCATGGCAAATAGATGGGGAAACAGTGGAAACAGTGACAGACGTTATTTTCTTGGGCTGCAAAATCACTGTGGACGGTGACTGCAGCCATGAAATTAAAAGACACGTGCTTTTGGAAGAAAAGATGTGACAAACCTAGACAGCATATTAAAAAGCAGAGACGTTACTTTGCCTACAAAGGTCCATCTAGTCAAAGCTATGGTTTTTCCAGTAGTCATGTGTAGATGTGAGAACTGAACAGTAAAAAAGGCTGAGCACCAAAGAATTGATGCTTTCAAACTGTGCTGCTGGAGAAAACTCTTGAGAGTCCCCTGAACTGCAAGGAGATCAAACCAGTCCATCCTAAAGGAAATCAACCCCAAATATTCATTGGAAAGACTATTGATGAAGCTGAAACTCCAATACTTTGGTCACCTGATGTGAAGAGCTTACTCATTGGAAAAGACCCTGATGCTGCAGGGTCTGAAGGCAGGAGGAGAAGGGGACAACAGAGGATGAGATGGTTGGATGGCATCACCAACTCCATGGACATGAGTTTGAGCAAACTCCAGGAGATGGTGAAGGACAGGGTAGCCTGGTGTGGTACAGTCCATGGGGTTGCAAAGAGTCAGACATGACTGAGCTACTGAAGAACAACAACAACAGGATCAATTTGTGCCTTTTTCCTTAACCCAGATATCTAGGATTCTCAGTTTCCTTGGTGCTTTAGGGGCTTCCACCCTTCACAGCTAAGAGAGTGATACGGGTATAGGTACAATAGTAGGGTTTTGGTCTAAAGACTAGATATTTTTCTGCCATTAAAAAAAGAATGAAATGGGAATTAGGTCTTTCTACTATGACTCATGTGAAGAGTTGACTCATTGGAAAAAACTCTGATGCTGGGAGGGATTGGGGGCAGGAGGAGAAGGGGATGGCAGAGGATGAGATGGCTGGATGGCATCACCGACTCAATGGACATGAGTTTGAGTGAACTCCGGGGGTTGGTGATGGACAGAGAGGCCTAGTGTGCTGCAATTCATGGGGTCACAAAGAGTTGGACACGACTGAGCAACTGAACTGAACTGAACTGAACACACTACCATATATAAAACAATCAACAAAGACCTACTCGATAGCACAGGGAACTCTACTCAATATTCTATGATAATCTAAATGGGAAAAGAATCTGAAAAAGAATAGATACATGTATATGTGTACCTGAAAGGCCTGGTGTGCTGCAGTTCATGGGGTCACAAGGAGTCGGACACAACTGAGCAACTGAACTGAACTGAGCTGAACTATGACTCAATGAGGAGGCTAGAAAATCTTCTCACTCTAAAGCAACTATAAAGATAGACAATGTAGGCAGCCATTTTAATGCTCTGAAAATCACCATTTGATTGCTCATGTAACAATATGAGAAGCATTTATGGTTGAGAAAATCTCAACTTTGGGTACTAACAGCAAGTCTCTATGACATTCTTGTTGGTCATACAAGATGGACAGGGAGGCCTGGCATGCTGCAGTCCATGGGATCACAAAGAGTAGGACACAACTGAGCAAGTGAACTGAACTGAACTGATGACATTCTTGACTGGTTGTTGTTGCTCAGTTGCTAAGTCATGTCTGACTCTTTGCAACCCCATGGACTGCAGCACACCAGGCCTTCCTGTCCATCACCAAATCCTGGAGTTTACTTAAACTCATGTCCATTGAGTCAGTGATGCCATCCAACCATCTCATCCTCTGTTGTCCCCTTCTCCTGCCTTCAATCTTTCCCAACATCAGCGTCTTTTCCAATGAGTCACTTCTTCGCATCAGATGGCCAAAGTATTGGAGTTTCAGCTTCAACATCAGTCCTTCCAATGAATATTCAGGACTGATTTCCTTTAGGATGGACTGGTTGGATCTCCTTGCAGTCCAAGGGACTCTCAAGAGTCTTCTCCAACTCCAGCACACCAGTTCAAAAGCATCAAATTGTTGTTTTTTTCTGACACCAATATCACGATCCAGAAAAAAAAAATTGGGAAATTGAGTTTTATTAAAATTAAAAATTCCTTTGTTTTAAAGGATATCACTACACACCACAGACTGAGATAAAGTGCAAACCATTATATATATATATTTATATATGATAACATATTATGTATATTCTTTAATCTATATATATGTATACTTGAAATGTATATATTATTGAAATATCTCAAAACTCAACATTAGAAAGACAAATAACCCAACTAAAAAATGGACAAAAGTGTTGACTAGACATTGAACTAAATAAAATACACAAATGGCTAATAAGCACATGAAAGGATGCTCAGCACCATTAATCATTAAGGGATTAGACCATAATGAGATACCACTACATACCCGGTAGGATGGCTGTAATAAAAGAGACAGACAATACCACATACATTCACATGGATCTGAAAAAACTGGAACGCGGATACACTGCCAGTGGCATGGCCACTTTGGAAAACAGTTTGGCAGTTTCTTAAACCATATCATACCTGACCATACGACCGAGCAATTCCACTCCTAGAAATCTACCTATAAGAAATGAAAACACATATCCAAACAAAAACCTGTATGCCAAAAAGTGGAAACAGTCCAAGGAGCAGTCAACCAGTGAATGGATAAAACAAATTATAGTACATCCGTCCATACTATTCAGCAGTAAAAGCAAAAGGACCCAGATACATGCTACAACTCGGAAGAAAGGCAAAAACATTATGCTAAGTAAAGGACTAGATGCAGGGGCTGCCCTGGTGGACCAGTGGTGAAGAATCCGCCTGCCAGTGCCAGGGACACGGGTTTGATCCCTGAGATGCCACATGCCTGGGGGCAACTAAGCCCTGGGTCCGAATGACTGTGCCCGTGCTCTAGAGCCTGTGCTCTGCAATGAGAGAAGCTACCACAGTGAGAAACCCACACACTGCAACTGGAGTGGCCCCCACTCACCAAGATTAGAGAAAGCTCGAGGGGCAACAAAGACCCAGTACAGCCAAAAATCAGTAAATAAATAAATCTAAAAATTAGGTGCAAAAGGCCGTATAATGAATTGTGCTGTTTGTAAAATGAAATGTCCAGAAGAGACAAATTTATACAGAGAAAAAAGATGTCAGCAGTTACCTCGGCCCTGGGGCAGGCGGGAAGATAAGCTGCAAATGGACACGATGGAACTTAGGGAAATGATGAAATGCTCTGAAGCCAGATGGTGGTAAATGGCTGCACAACTATCAATATATTAAACACTGTTGAGTCATACACTAACATTCGGAGAATTTTATTTTATGTAATCTATATTTCAGTAAAACTTTTTAAAAATGTATAAGAAAACAGTTAATGGCTCCCTTGTCTATCCTTTAAAATTATTTTTGATTTGAATTTCATATTCTTTCCAGAATACTGAAGTATAATTTGTATAAAGTTTGCAAATCTTTTCTCGCATCCTGCAGGTTGCCTTTCCACTGCTTCCTTAGCTGTGCAAAAGCCTTTTAGTTCGACATAGTCTCACTTGGGTATTATTGCTTCTGTTGCTTGTGATTTTGGTGTCATATTCAAGGTATCATTGTCAAGATCAATGTCAAGAACCTTTTCCCGTCTGTTTTCTTCTAGTTTTATGGTTTCAGATGTTATTTACATTCAAATCTTTAATTCATTTGAGTTACTTTTTGTGTACAGTGAAAGTATCCAGTTTCATTCTTTTGCAGGTGGATATCCAGTTTCAGAGCAGTATTTATAGAAGAAACTTTCCTCATTGTGTGATCTTGGCACCTACTTGTAAAAATTTAGTTGACACTATACAGGCGGTTCTACTTCTGGACTCTCTATTCTCTTTCATTGGTCTCTGTTTTTATGACAGTACAATACTGCTTTGATTACTATTACTTTATAATAGAATTTGAAATAAGGCAGTATAATGCCTCCAGCTTTGTTCTTCTTTCTCAAGTTCACTGTGGCCATTCAGGGTTTTCTGTGATTCCCATATGAATTTTAGGATTACTTTTTCTGTTTGTGTAAAGAAGTCTTTGCAATTTTTATAGAGATTACATCAGAACTATAGATTGCTTTAGGTAAGTATGGACATCTCAACAATGTTAATTCTTCTGATCCATGAATACAGGATATCTTTCCATTTATTGTGTCTCCTCTGATTTCACTGGTGTTCTATAGTTCTCATGGTGCAAGCCTTTCACCCCCTCAGCTAAGTTTATTCCTAAGTACTTTATTCTCTTTGGTGCTATTGTAAATGGGACTGTTTCTCAATTTCCTTCTCACCTGGTGCCTTGTTTGGTATATAAAACTGACCTTTGTATGTTGATTTTGTAGCCAGCAACTTCATTGAATTCATTTATTCTAATGGTTTTTTTGTGGAGTCTTTAGGGTTTTCTACATATAAGATCATATCATCTGCAAACAGACACAATTTGTGCGTGTGTGTGTGTGTGTGTGTGTGTGTAACTTTTTATTTTATATTGGAATACAGTTGATTAACAATGTTGTGATAGTTTCAGGTGTGGAGCAAAGTGACTCGGTTATACATCAACACGTATCTATTCTTTCTCAAATTCTTTTCCCATTTAGGTTGTCACTCAACATGGAGTAGGGTTCCTGTGTTATATGGTAGGTCCTTGCTGGCTATCCATTTTAAATAGAGCAGTGTGTACACGTCAGTCCCCATCTCCCTAACTGTCCCTTCCCCCAGTCCTTCCCCTCTGGTAAAAACAGAGATAATTTTACTCCCCCGTTCCAATTTGGACTCCTTTTAATGACCTTCATAGTGACGAAAACCATAGAACCTATTTGGTAAACCTGTAACTTTGAATGGTTACTTTGGATTTCAGTTCCCATGAGTCCAAGAAGCAGATGCCTGGTGAATAAATCCTCCCGAACCTGATATTCCTCGTGACAGATATCCAGGGAGCCAAAGGCCTGGGACAAGAATTACCACCAGCCACCTCGTGTGACACTTGCTCAACTGACAGTGTCATGATGCTGCTCTCAAACGTAACAAGACCCCACACGAGACCATCCTCCAACAAACGTGAAGGTGGAGGGGCACCGTGTGTGCCCCAAGGATCTCTGCAAAGGTCAGGGGGACAGCGCTCCTGAACACATGTTGCCTGCTGGTCAGGTAGCCTTGAAGACTTTAATGCCTCAAATTCTGCATTCATAACATTCTTATTTTTATTATTTTATTTTTGGCTGTGTTAGGTCTTCGTTGCTGCACAAGCTTTTTCTCTGGTTGCAGGGCATGGGCTTCTCATTGCGGGGGCTTCTCTTGTTGCAGAGTACAGGCTCTTAGGGCGCTCCAGCTTCAGCGGTTGTGGCTTGTGGGCTCAGCAGCTGCAGCTCCTGGTCTCTAGAGCCCAGACTCAATAGCTGCGGTGCAGGGACCTGGTTGTTCCACAGCATGTGGGACCTTCCCAGATCGGGATTGAAGCCGTGTCTCCTGCATTGGCAGGTGGGATTCTTTACCACTGAGCCATGAGGGAAGCCCAATAACATTCATTCTAGAACGCAGAAAAGCTAATCTGATCTTAAGTCAGGGTTTTGGCAAAATATGATGTTTCCTGTTCCTATCATTTAGTTTTCTAGTTATGCCATCAATTAAGAGGCCAATCGACTTTACCTAATTGATAAATAGCAGGAAAAGGGTAAGTTCCTTGCTGTTGTTCAGTCGCTAAGTCATGTCCAACTCTTTTCCACCCCAGGGACTGCAGCACACTAGGCATCCCTGTGCTTCACTATGTCCCAGAGCTTGCTCATACTCATGTCCAATGAATCGGTGATGCCACCAAGCCATCTCATCCTCTGTCACCCCCTTCTCCTTTTGCCTTCAATCTTTCCCAGCGTAAGAGTCTTTTCCAATGAGTCAGTTCTTCACATCAGGTGGCCAAAGTATTGGAGCCTCATCTTCAGCATCAGTCCTTCTGATGAGGGTTGATTTCCTTTAGGATGGACTGGTTTGATCTCCCTGCTGTTCAAGTGACTCTCAAGAGTCTTCTCCAGCACCACAGTTTAAAAACATCAATTCTTCAGTGCTCAGCCTTCTTTATGGCCCAACTCTCACATCCATACATGACTACTGGAAAAACCATAGTTTTGACTATATGGACCTTTGTCAGCAAAGTGAGGTCTCTGCTTTTTAATACACTGTCTAGGTTTGTCATAACTTTTCTTCCAAGATAAGTTCCTTACCTGGAGCAAAACTTCACAAAGGCAGTATCTCCCCCAGCTCATAGCTTTCTGAAGCCCACTCTACCCACCATTGCCTCTCTCACTTTCTTGAACTTCAGAGTCCTACACAAACTCCATGCAATGAGATTCCTGTCTAGGTGTAAAAGATTTCTGTGGCTGAGTTCTGGGCTTCATTTTCTGGCATGTTTTCACTGCCTCCATGAGAGGATTTATGCCCACATCCCTTGAAAACATGGCCCTTCTTTCTCTTTGTTTTCTCGTAAGTTGTACAAACCTATCTTCCTGAAGTCAGAAAGAGAACCTCATACCAGGGTGAAAAATATCATCTCCACCTGCAGGTGTCTCTACATGTGATCGTGACAGTAAAACAACCAGTTAGCATGTGTGTGTGTTACCCAAGCATTCTCCACATTCACTTACTTTATGAGTGTTCACTGGAGTCCATTTGTTTCTGTCCAACTCCCCCCACCCCTTAGTGATGGGACCATGGCCACAGCATACCAACCACCTCCTGCCAGGTCAGCCACTCTCACCACAGGCGGCTTCTTTACCACTGAGACACCAGGAAAACTGCCCCTCCCCCACCCCTGCCCATCATTAATGGAATACAGCTAATGAGAGGCTAATAAAACCTCTCAGCCTGACATCCCTGAGTCCTCTCTTGTGATGAAAGATGACCTAGAAGCAAATTCTGTGGGAAATGTAGGTCTTGTTTCAGGATTGTTCTGCTCCTGTGTAGTCAGGATGCCAACATTATCTTCAAACATTCAAGCTGCCCAGGTTCTTCGACTTTGTCCATTTCAGCCATACTTCAGCTTCATCAACTGGTAATGGGTATGGATCAGAGCTTAATCGATGACACAGACTGTCCATGGCATGTATCATCAGTAGTTCCGAGACCTCCCAAGGCGAATATATTTTATACTGCTGAGAAGCTGGACCACCCAAGAGCTCCCTCCCAGGACCAGAACACCTTGACCCTTCAGTAGAAATGCTTCCCTGGACTCTGCTCCTCCCCCGTTGGCCCATCTCTTTATTTTCCCTCAAACACACTCTTTTATCATCTCTCCCACTGTAGCCTTGCTGACACCTTCCTTCCACCTCCTCCCAACCTTCCTCCTTCTCCCTCCTCTGAACTCAGGATATGTCACTCATTTGTTTTGAAATTCTGAATTCCTAGAATTCTTTTTTTTTTTTTTCCAGCTGTGCTGGGTCTTCGTTGCATCATGGGCTTTCCGCTCGTTGCAGCGAGTGAGGGCTACTCCTTTGTTGTGGTGCACGGGCTTCCCACTGCAGGGGCTTCTCCTGTTGCAGAGCACATGCTCCAGGATGTGCAGGCTCAGCAGCTGCAGCTCTCGGGCTCTAGAGCCCAGGCTCAATGGTTGTGGTGCCCGGGCTTAGCTGTTCTGTAGCACGTGGGATCTTCCCGGACCAGGGATCGAACCTGTGTCTCCTGCATTGGCAGGTGGATTCTTTACCAGTGAGCCATCAGGGAAGCCCCTCAAATTCTTAAAGTTGGTGGTGATGGTCAAAGTTTTTTTTTTTTTAGCAAATCCTGGGCAGGAAGACATTCTCCTGAATTCTCTTGTTTTAAGATTTTTTTTTTTTAAGCTACCTAAATCTTTGATACACTTGGAATTTGTTTTGGTGTAATGCATGAATCAAGGAAACAGTTTTTCCCATTTGTCTCAGCACCTATTTATTCAAATTTTCCCCAGTGATTCTTTTTAATATAAATTTATTTAATTGGAGGCTAATTACTTTACAATATTGTAGTGGTTTTGCCATACACTGACATGAATCCGCCACAGGTGCACATGTGTTTCTCATCCTGAACCCCCCTCCCACCTCCCTCCCCATCCCTTCCCTCTGGGTCATCCCAGTGCACCAGCCCCGAGTACCCGGTCTCATGCATCAGACCTGGACTGGCGTCCCCAGTGATTCAAAACGTCATCTTCATTATAATTTAAGTTCTCATCTATCTGGGGTCTCTTTTTATGGTTCTATATTCTGTTCCACTGATCTGCCTAGCCATGGAATGACATGAAACTGTTCTAGTACTTAAGGCTTTTTAAATCTAATTTGATATTTGCTAGAGCTGGTCTTTTCTCACTATGCATGCTTTTCTCCTTGTTATTACCGTTTACTTTTCCATATGAACTCGATAATCATCTTGTCTGGTCCCCTTCCACCAAACCGCTATTGCTGACATCAGATCTGAATTTCAAAACTGATTCTGGCTACAGTGTGAAGAACAAGGGTACATGAGGGAAGACCAGTGTGAAATGCTATCACACAAGTTCATAAGAGAGGTGAGGGTCACCTGGACTAGGAGGGTGACAGCAGAGACGAAAGAAGACAGGATCAAGTGATACGGAAAAATTAAAATTGGCAGGACTTAGTGACAAAAGTAATTTGATAGTTTAGGAAGAGGTAGGTGGCTTAGGTGGTTTTCTAGTCTTGCCTGGACAATCCTGGGATTTACTCCATGTCTGTAAAGATCCAATCCGGAACAATCCAAGGATGCAATGTTAGTTTGGGGGTTGTCCTGAAAATCAGGGTGCTTTTGGAAAAGACTTGGAGTTCTTTGTAAGGAGATATCATGGGTTCAGACAAGATGCCCCAAAGTGAATTGCCTCCCCCAGCCAGTATCAGGTATCAGGAATGCTAAACCAGCTTCTAGAACATTTCACGGGCTGTGGGGGGTGTACCCATGACCTCAAACCACGTGGCTCTAAATGGCAATAGTGTATTCTGAGACATTCCATCACATCATATTTGCAGAGGCAACCTGTGGTTAGTGAAGAAAAAAATACTTCAAAAGTTTTCCTTTCTTCAGTTCCTCAAAAAGTGGTATTACTGTAAGTCTCCACTCCTAGGTATATTATACCCAAAAGAATTACAAATGAGAACACAAAGAGACCCTTATATACCCATGTTCATAGCAGCGGTATTCACAACAACCCAAAGCTGTAAATAGCTCAAATGTCCATCATCAGATGAATGGACAAACAAATGTGCCAAATCCATACAATGGACTATGAAGCAGCCTTTGAAAGGAAGGAAATTCTGACACATGCTATAACACAGAGGGTCCAAGGAAGCACTATGGTGAAATAAGCCAGAAACAAACGGACAAATACAGGATTCCATTTATGCAAAGTACCTAGAATAGGCAAATTCATAGAAACAGAAATAGAGGTTACCAAGGAGCTGGAGGAAAGGGGAAACGGGGAGTTATTATTAAATGGATATAGAGTCTGTTTGGCATGATTAAAAGCTTCAGGGAATAAGTAGTGGTGATGGTTGTACAACGTTGACAATTTAATGCCACTTAACTGTACACTTGTTGCTGTCATTTCATCGTTAAGTCATGTCCGACTCTTTGCGACCCCATGGACTGTAGCCTGCCAGGCTTCTCTATCCATGGGATTTTCCAGGCGAGGATACTGGAGAGGGTTGCCATTTCCTTCTCCAGAGGATCTTCCCAACCCAGGGATTGAATCTACATCTCCTGCGTTGGCAGGTGGATTCTTTACTGCTGAGCCACCAGGGGAGCCCTAATTGGACAATTAAAAGTGGCTAAAATGGTAAAAAATGTTATGTGTATTTTACCATATTTGAAACGGATAGAAAAAAATCACAGGAACTAACATAATATGGTAGGTCAATTATACTTTAAAAACAAATAAACAAGCAAACAAACTCATAGAAAAAAAGAGATTAGATCTGTGGATACCAGTAGTGGGGAATAGAGGGAAGAGAAACTGAAGGAAAGCAATCAAAGGGTAGGAACTTCCAGTTACAAGATAAATAAGTACTAGGAATATAGTGTACAACATGGTTAATGTAATTAACATTGTTGCATGTTACATATGAAAGTTGAGAGTAAATCCTAAGAGTTCTTATCAAGCAGAAAACTTTTTTTCCATTTCTTTAATTTTGTGTCTCTGTGTGATGATGAATGTTCACTGAACTTATACTGATAATCATTTCATGATGTATGTAAGTCAAGTATTTGTGCTGCACACCTTAAACTCATAAATTTAGAATAGAAAGTCTTAAATTATACCTCAATAAACCTGGAAGGAAAAATGATTCACTTTATGTTGCATGTATTTTACCAAACTAAAAAAGAATATGTTTTTTTAAAGTTTCCTTTTCTTATGAAAGAATGTGCCATAACAGAGGGGCCTCCCCTCACCACTAAGACAAATTCTGACCACGTGATTACAGCTATATGTCATATTAGCTCTCAGAGACCCAGGTTTTGCAAAGTAGGCAACGCACTCTCTCACTCAAAACAATGCAAAATATTTTGGGAAACAAACTGTACTGCCTGTATCTCCGGAAATCCCCTCCCAAGTGGCTAACCACAAAGGGAGGAAACATAACTCGATGAAACCAAGTTTACAGTCAAAACCTAGAGTCCCTATTACTTCGTTCTGTACTAGAGCAAGGCAGTGCAAGCAGGCACTTGGGAACGATGTGACTGATTGCAGCGGTTAAGCTTGCTCTGCCCTGGTCTTTCTTTATGCCATCATGTAGGCATAATCTTATTTCCAAATGTATTTTGAAGCAAATAGGTCTAAGGCATTCGACTAAACAGAAGCTATTTAAAACTCAGTTGGCAGATCACCTGAAAATTCAGTTAACAGAATTAGGCAGTGTCCTTTGAAGAGCTCTGAAGACAGCTGGGGATGAAACTGTATTACTGTTGGTAAAACTGATACTACAAATAACCGCTGAGCTAGATTACCAAGTTGCCAATGCTACTTCCATGCAAAAAAGGAGTGTGTGTGTGTGTATATATATATATATATATATATATATGTTTGTTCCAGAGGACGCCCTAAGAGGAATCTGTCATAAAATGCAGGAGCATCTAAATGCAAGAACAGGGACATCCCTAATGATCCAGTGGTTAAGAATCCACCTTTCAATGCAGAGCACACAGGTTTGATCCTTGATCGGGGAACTAAGATCCCACATGCCATGGGGCAATCAGAGAGCCTGTGTGCTGCAACTAGAGAGAACCTGCTCACTGCAGCGAAGACCCACCACAGCCAAAATCATCATCATCATAAAATGAATAAACAAACATGTCTAATCCTCACAATGACTGTACAAGACATTCTTCCCATTTAAATAAATAAATAAATGCAAAAACAACCTATCCATTGAGTGAAGAGTACTATGTTTTCCAGAAGAAAAGAAAGGATAATTGATTAATACTGTACAAATAAGCAGATGGAAATTACTTATAGTGATAAAATTCTTGGGGAAATTCTACACAAGCGAATTTTTCTAACCACCTAGTCATAATGATATGAAAGAGTATGCAAAGCTCCAAGTGTTGGCTCAGTGACAGTAAATGACAGGTAGGAATAAAGGGAAATGCTTCTCAAGGGAGGAAAGTAATAAGCCTTCCAAGTCATTGCTATATATCATGAAGATGTGGGAGCTTTTACATCCGCAAGTTTATGGATATCAATGAGTTTGGGGAAATACCAAGTTAAGGAAGATAAGGGTAACAGGATGGTAAAGTGAAATTTTCAGCTGAGGCCCCTGAAGTCAACTTTAAGCTCTAAAGAGGTACAAGAATACTTAATAAAGGATTTATAAAGCAGATGACATAAGTTTAGAAAGAACGATTACACACCTATTAGAATGACCAAAAATTGGAACATAGACAATACGAAGTTTTGGCCTGGTTGTGGGGCAACAGGAACTCTCATTCATTGGTGTCTTAGTGTGAGTTGCTCTGTTGTGTCCGACACCTTGCGAACCCCTGGACTGTAGCCCACCAGGCTCCTCTGTCCAAGAAATGGGACTGGGTTGCCATTTCCTACTCCAAGGGATCTTCCTGACCCAGGGATTGAACCCACATCTCTTTCATCTCTTGTGTTGGCAGGCAGATTCTTTTACCACTGCACCACCTGGGAAGCCCAAATCTGTAGAATGAATGTATAACATCCAGAGTGAATTTTTTAAAGTAAACTGTGAACTTTGGTGGAGAAGGCAATGGCACCCCCCACTCCAGTACTCTTGCCTGGAAAATCCCATGGATGGAGGAGCCTGGTAGGCTGCAGTCCATGGGGTCGCTAGGAGTCAGACCTGACTGAGCAACTTCACTTTCACTCATTGGAGAAGGAAATGGCAACCCACTCCAGTGTTCTTCCCTGGAGAATCCCAGGGACGGGGGAGCCTGGTGGGCTGCCGTCTATGGGGTCACACAGAGTCGGACACGACTGAAGTGACTTAGCAGTAGCAGTAGCAGTGAACTTTGGGATAATGATGATGCGGCAGTATAGGTTCATCAATTCTACCAAATGTGTCATTTTAATGAGTGATGTTGATAACGGGGGAAGCTATATACATGTAGGTACAAGGGGTATATGGTGCTACATTTGAGATTCAACAGATGCAAAAAAAAAAAAAAAAAAAAAAAAAAAACCCTCAGATAAGGAACTTTCCTTGTCTGGCTAAAAGCAATAACTTCTGGGAAATAAGGCTCCCATAAATTCCTCTTCAGGGTGGACGTACACCCAACAAGGGAGAAGCCAAATAAAACCTAACCCAATTCCCTTCTCCAAAGAAGGAACAAGGAAGTGGTTGCCAGGGATGAGGGTGGAGCAGGTAAACAGCTGGAGCTCAGAAGACTTTTAGGGCAGTGAAAATACGGTGTATTATAACGATGGCTGTGTCCTTGTGTGTCACTGCGTGTGTGTGTGTGCCTCAGGAACAAGAAAGCCACTCAGACCTGCATAAACAAGCAGTGCCTCAAGAACAAGAAAGCCACTCAGACCTGCATAAACAAGCATTGTCGCAAACTTTCTCATCTCCCACCTCTTTTCCTAAAACCCATTTGTCTTTCCAAAGAAGCCTATTTGTTTGTTCTTCCCATAAGACTTTCTTCCACTCAGTTAGGTATATAATTCTTTAACCATTTAAGAGGCCAGCTATTTCCTTTGATGGTTCCCATGTGCATTGGAAACAAACCCTTTCTCCTGCTCATTCATTGTTTACCAGTGTAATTCACAGGCCCCAGGTACAGAACAGAAGAGGGTAGAAGGAAAGTTTTTCTCCCTTCCCCCACAGCAAAAAGGGAAAAATCTGTCAGCTCAGCCAACTGCAGTGCAGGAAAGGTGAGTGTGAGTTGGGCTTCGGGGACAACCACAAGCAAGGTGGGAGCGCCGCTTTCTCCATCTCTCATTGCTGCTTCACTCTCTTCCTCTGTGGACGGGTTCTTCCCCATAGCTGGCGGGGACACGGCTGTAGGAGGGCTGACTCATACTTCATAGGCTTGCCAACCGAGAGAGCCGGAGACCCTCTTCATCAAGTCGAAGGTCAGAGATCCCCAGGACTAGGCTTCCCTGGTGGCTCAGTGGTAGAGAATCAGCCCGCCAATGCAGGGGACACGGGTTCCACCCCTGGTCCAGGATGATCCCACATGCCTCGGAGCAACTAAGCCCAAGCACCACGACTACTGAGCCCGGGAGCCAAAACGACTGAGCCCACAGGCCCTGGAGCCTGTGCTCCGCAACGAGAGAGGCCACTGCAGTGAGAAACCCTCGCCCCTCGCCTGGAGAGCAGCCCCCTCTCTCCACGACTAGAGAAAAACCCTCGCAGCAGTGAAGACTCAGCACATCCAATAAATAAATAAATTAAATTATTTTTTAAAAGAGAGAGAAATCCCCAGGACTTAAAGCACCTATGGCTGCTCTGTCGCTTCAGTCATTTCTGACTCTTCGCAACCCCATGGACTGTAGCCCTCCAGGCTCCTCTGTCCATGAAATTCTCCAGCCAGGAATACTGGAATGTGTTGCCATTTCCTTCTTCATAAAGCAACTATACTCCAATTAAAAAAATAAAATAAAAAATCCCCAGGACTGACCAATATTGGGGATCATACCTAGCTCCAGCCAATCATTAGGTAAATTAAGAAAGCCAATTGGTAAGAAACTGGGGGTTCCCATTGAACCATGTGCTGAAAAGCAGTATTTCTGAGAAGAGAGTGCCACTCCAGGAAGACAGAGCAGTCCTTCCAAAGAGCATGGTGAAGACCTCAGAAACACAGGCCACCTAGATGGCTCCCTTGGCATCCTGAAACCCCATCCCTTGGGCAGCCTGAGGACCTGGGCTTCTCCCCTAACATTGGGCTGGCAGGAGTGGATAGGGAGCAGCAGAATCCTGCCCTGGACCACAGCCAGTCACATGGAGTTTTTCAGCTTGTCAGTGCTCAGCTCCCGGAGGGCTGAACTCTTCTCCCTTCTGGGTCGCTTTATTCAGACCACTTCTGAACGGTGTCAATCAGCCCATGAGACACCCGCGTCTCTCCCGTATTTCTCCTAACATTTATCCGCACTCTGTACCCCTTCGACTCACAGTCACTTGTCTTTGAAACCCAGACCCCAAATGAGCTGTGCTGCACTCCTCCTTGGAGTAGATCTTGGTCCAGGAAGCTATCAAGGAGCGGGAATGGGAAGGGGCAAAGACCAGCCCTTGTCCCACCCTGGCCTGCCCGCCACCAACCCTGTCTGCATATCCCGCTTCTGCTGAACCCCACTCTCCGCTGTTACCCGTGAAGGTGCCTCTGCCCTTGTGCAGACTGCATGCCACGCCCTGCAAAGCTTTACAGAGATAAATTTAGACATAAAACAGGAAGTAATTCTCTGTGTCGCTGAGAATGATCTAAGAGAAGTTATTTTAAAGCTGAAGTGTGGGGGTTTGGTTCTCAGACAGCGTGGATCAGACTCACCAGGAGGGCTCGTTCAGGTGATAGAACGGGGTCCACGCCATGAGTCTTCTTCAGTAGGTTTGGCGTGGGGCCCGAGAATTTGCATAGCTAAAAAGCGGATGCTGTTGGGCCCAGGCCCACACTTTGAGAACTTCTATGGCAGAGGCTTAAGAAGAGAGAGAAACCGTCTTTAGGCCACAAGGCTCTCATGTGAAATTGCAGCTATTGGCCAAAGTCCGCTAAGGCGCTCTTTAGCGCTGACTCTGACGAGTGTCGTGTTCATCAGACAACCCCATCTGCACTTCTTCACGCTGTTCTCACTTGTCCTTGTTGTTCGGTCGCTAAGTCGCATCTGACTCTTAGTGACCCCACGGACTTCAGCAAGCCAGGCTTTCCTGTCCTTCACATCTCCCGGAGTCTGCTCAAACTCGTGTGCCTTGAGTCGGTGATGCCATCCAACCATCTCATTCTCTGTCGCCCCCTTCTCCTTAACTATGAAATAATTATTATCTTTACTAAGATACCATAAAATTTTCTAGGAGCCTCAGTGTTCCGATCTATATACAGATAGTATCTATATCTTTATATATTTACTGAAGTTTTCTAATAAAATTCATGAGTTGCTCAGTGAAAAGCTTAAATTATAGAATTTTTTAAAGATTCTATTGATGTGGATCATTTTTAAAGTTTTTATCGAATTTGTTACAACACTGCTTCTATGTTTTGATTTCCTGGCCACATGGCATGTGGGATCTTAGTTCCCCTAGCAGGGATCGAATCTGCCCAATGGACTGCCTGGACAGTTCCAGGGCGAAGGTCCCTTGATCGAGATACTCTTAACAGCCCTGGCTCTCTGGAATGTGGGCCAGATAGGTCAGCTCTGAGCCTCTCTTGGGGAGAGGGAGCAATCTAAGCGGGACCAGGGCTGGGCAGGGAGGCTAGTGCCCATGTTAGAAGCTGGGAGGAGCCAGATGCCTAAAAGAATAAAGAGCCTTTCTCCCTCAGGAATGAGCCAAATAGTTGGACCTCTTTCTCCTGGACCCTCTGCTGGTTTGCTCTGTTCTCCTATTTTTAACATTCTGACTGTAAAGGAAAAGAGAAAGAATCAAGTAGCCTTGAAGAAGTTGGCCCTCTGACTCATCAGAAGATCCTTTCCCACCATGCCCTTGGTTTCATCACTTTCGGAAACGGAAGTGCTAGTTCTCCAAAGGTGGAATGAAAGGCTGAGATCCTGGACTCTCCCAGAGTGGTGGGTCTCACCTTGGCTGCATATGAGAAACAGATGGGAAATTCAAGAACAAATTCTCAGGGACCAGGCAGCATCGCCAAGCCAATTAAATTGGAATTGTGGGTGTGAGACTCAGACCAATATATTTTAAAACTCCCCAGGTGAGTCTAATGTGTAGTCAAGGCTGGATACTACCACCCTGAAGACTAAAGCTGGCTGTGCAGTCAAATTACCTGAGGGACTTTTAGAACTACTGTTAAGGAAAAAAAAAAACCTATTGAAGACCTCAGACCAATTAAAATCAGATCTCTGAGGATTGTGGCCAGGTATCAGTATGTTTTTAAAGTTTCTCAGGTTTCTAAGTTTCCTTAGTGTGTATGTGGTAAACCATATACAACATAAAGTTTACCATTTTAACCATTTTAAAGTAAATAATTCAGTGGGCTTCCCTCATAGCTCAATTGGTAAAGAATCCGCCTGCAATGCAGGAGACCCTTCCTGGGTTGGGAGTATCCACTGGAGAAGGGATAGGCTACCCACTCCAGTATTCCTGGGCTTCCTTTGTGGCTCAGCTGGTAAAGAATCCACCTGCAATGCGGGGGACCTGGGTTTGATCCCTGAGTTAGGAAGATCCCCTGGAGAAGGGAGAAGCTACCCACTCTGGTATTCTGGCCTGGAGAATTCCATGGACTATAGCCCATGGAGTCACAAAGAATCGGACACGACTGAGCAACTTTCACTTGTCACTTGTCAATTCAGTGGCATTAAGTCCATTCACAACATTGTGCAACCATCACCACTATCCATTTCCAGAACTTTTTCAGCATCCTGAAGAGAAACTTGACATTCATTCAACAATAACTCCTCATTTCCCCAGCTCTGCTGACCTCTACAGTATTCTACTTTCTGTCTCTATGAATTTGCCTATTCAAGGGACCTTCTATAAATGGAATGATACAATATTTGTCCTTCTCTTTCTGGCGTATTTCACTTAACATAATGCTTTCTAGGTCCCTCCATGTTAGAGCATGTGTCAGAAATCCCTCCTTTTTTAAGGCTACCTTACATTGCTTTGTATGTATGTGGCATGTTTTGCTTTTCCATTCATCTGTTAATGAACATTTGGGCTATATCCACATTTTGCTTCACTGTGAATAATGCTGCTACAAATATTGGTGTACAGGGATCTGTTTGAGTTGCTGCTTGCAATTCTTTTGGGTCTGTTCCAGAAGAGTGATTGCTGGGTCATATGATGATTCTATGTTTAACTTTTTGAGGAACTGTAATGCCCTTATGAGATTAAACGCAGCCAAACATGAGGAACACTGCTATGGCCAACAGTGTTCCTCATACAACCTAAGAGAGTACTGATTAGTATAATAGTTGGTAAATATTATTAGATTAATTTCTCCAGAAACTACATCACAGTCCAACGCGATTGTTAGTGTCACAAAGTCAAAAGACTTGGGTGGATTCACATAGCACCCTTTTGAAAACCCCAAAAAAGTGTCTCATGGCCATGAGAAACGTCACATCAATTGCAGTCCCTACCTTCCGTTGAAATGCATGCCCGGTGATTTGCTAATGCTAATGATTGATGTATCAGCGCTTCTGATTTGCTTTGTAGATAATAAATGATTGGGCTTCCCTGATGGCTCAGTGGTAAAGAATCTGCCTGCCGATACAGAAGTCATGCATTCAATTCCTGGTCTGGGAGGATCCCACCTGCCATGGAGCAACTAAGCTGCAACTATTGAGCCTGTGCTCTAGAGCCCGTGAACCACAACGACTGAGCCCACATGCTACAATTACTGAAACCCACATACCCTAGAACCATGCTCTGCCAGTAGAGAAGCCACTGCAGTGAGAAGCCTGTGCACCGCAACAAAGAGTGGCCCCTGCTCACCGCAACTAGGGAAAAGCCCTCGCAGCAACGAAGACACAGCACAGCCAAAAATAAACAAAATTATAAAGAAGCTAAATGACTGGCATTAGAGAGAGTAAATTAGACCTGATTCCAGACTTTTCCTATTGTAATGCCGTATCTATCTTGATACTTGGTATTATTGCTCAGATACATTTTCTTGACTAGGAAGGAGAAAGTGGCAATGTCTATGGGAGTGTGTTGTACATGGGAATGTCTTCCATCTCATACAGTGCTGCTAAACTAGCTGCTGACAGCCTCTTAGGAATTCCTTTGTATGTGAGGAGTTTTTGTTTCTGTTTTCCCCTCTCTTAATGCTCCACATGGTACCTTCCCCTTCCTATTTTCAGCCTTCCTTCTTGCTGCCAACAGACTACTCACTCACCACTCCCTTTCTTTGCCATAAGCAGAGATTGTATTTAGTCAACCTTGTACTCTAAGCATGGGCTTCCCTGGTGGCACAGTGGTAAAGAATCCACCTGACAACGCAGGAGACACAGGTTCAGTGTCTCCTGGGTGGAGAAGATGCCCTGGAGAAGGAAATGGCAACCCACTCCAGTATTTTTGCCTGGGAAATCCCATAGACAAGAGGAGCTTGGTGGGTTACAGTACATGGGGTCACAAAGAGTCAGACATGACTTAGTGACTGAGCACGAATGCATGTACTCTAACCACTCTAAGAAAGAATTAACAAAGATGTAAAACGTAATGGGTATCCTAACTAGCTCATCTATCTGGGTTATCTCTGCCTTTGACTAAGGTATTTCACAACTCTGAGAGATAGAAGTTGCAGAAAACTGATACTAATGCAAATAGTTCTTGATTATAAATAGATAAATTCTGTCGGGGAAGGTTCAATGGATTTCCCTCCTCCACTGTGGAAGAAGCTGCTTTGCATCTATTAAGCTAATACATTTCAACTCCCTGCTGAGTTTATATATTGTTTCCTTCATTCACGAATATGTTAAATAAAATCTTTGACTTGTGTTCATTGCACATTTGTTGAGAGTCATGGTTTTAAGTTTCTTATTTTTTTTAAAAACCCATCTTATCCAAAATCTGAAACACCCAAACACCAAGTGTTGGCCAGGTTTTATGAGGCAACAGGAGCTCTCATTCATTGCGGGTGGGATTGCAAAAGGATCTAGCCACTTTGGGAAACAGTCTGGAGTTTCTTACAAAACTAAACACACTCTTACCCAATGATCCAGCAATCACTCTCCTTGGTACTTAGAGGAGTTGAAAACTTATGTCCACATGAAACCTACACAGAGATCTTTACAGAAGTTTTATTCACAGTCGTCAAAACTTAGACACAACCAAAATGACCTTCAGTAAGTGAATGAATAAACAAACTGTGGTACATCTAGATGACAGAACATTATTTAGCACTAAAAAGAAATGAGCTACCAAGCCATGAAAAGACACAAAGGAACCTTAAATACACATTAAGTGAAAGAAGCCAATCTGAAAAGGCTGTATGATTCCAACTCTATGGACTATTCTGAAAAAGGGCAAAATAATGGAGACAGAATAAAGACCAGCGATTGCAAAGGGTTGGGAGGGAGAAGGGATGAATAAGCAGAGAGGATTTTTAGGACAGTAAAAAATACTCTGTATGACACCATAATGGTGCAAACATATCATTATACATTTGTCTAAACCCACAAAATATATAACACCAGGACTGAACCCTAATGTAAACTACGGACTGATTATTACATGTCAGTGTAGGTTCCTCAGTTGTGACAAGTGTACCATGCTCATGGGCCATATTGAGAATGAGGGAGGCTATGTATATGTGAGGACAGAAGATACATAAGATATCTTTGTACCTTCCTCTCAGTTTTGCTGTAAATCTAATACCGCTCTATTTAAAAAAATGCAGGCTTAATAAAAACAAAACAAAATGAAAACCATCCTTTAACAGTATTTGGGCCAGAACATGGCACAAGGCAGGTATCGAATAAATATTCGTGAATGAATGAATGTAGACAAGTGAATGTAGTCTCTGGCATGGATGTTTAATCATGTAGGAAGGCTATGGAATATTAACGCATACTTAGCTGCTATTCCAAAGCTGCAACTGAAATGGGAAAATCCCCCCAATCCTTTAGGAGATGGTGGCAAGAAGGGGCTGCAAGGAAAGTGGAGAAACTTGTGTCAGAGGGTAGACTGCATGGACTCAACACAGAGGATGAGTCAGAGGTCACAAAGGGTGCTGGGCATGGAATAAAGCCAGAGACGAGGAATGCCAGTTAAGTCTCCTTACCCTCTGTCATATATGGATCCCAGGACCTTTTGAAAATCTGTCCAGATATAAAATAATGGCATTCTGGCATTTTTGGCTAGAGTACACTCCCTAGTCAAATTGTGTAAAGGAAAAAAAAATTATGTCATCTTCCAGATCTGTGTTTCAAAGATGACATCAATGGATTTCTATAGAATGAAACCACAGGCTTCCTGCGAATTGTCTGGATTCACAAAGCCCTGAGTCACTTTCCACCACCGAGGAAGAGCTGCCAAGTACATCATCTGTAAAGGTGCGTGAATGTCCAAGAGGCACTGAAAAGTCAGATCCCCGCTCTGTTTTTCTCCTGTCTTTATAGAAATACAATGGCGGATACAGAAAAGGCAGTTGAATTACCGTTTACTATGTTTTTCCCAAAATTAACATGGCAACTTTGAGAGTACTATAAAACTGCATCTACTTCTCCTAGACACTTTCTACGCATACATATTATTTCTCATTTAATTCTCATAACAATTGTTTGAAACAAGTACTATTATCTTCTACTCTTTACAAATGTGGAAACTGAAGCTGAGAGGTTAAGTAATTTGCCTGAAGTCACACCGTTCATGACTGGCAGCATCAAAATTCAAATTCAGGGCTAACTCTAAAGGTCACATTCTTTTCTACTGTACCACCATGCCCCATAAGAGAACCCTAGGAGTGAAATTACATTAAAAAATATTAACATTTGATTGGGAGGTGGAAAAGATCAGTTATAAAATGTAATGTTAGTCCAAGGTACAGGTTGGAGGATGATGGATGGGGTGAATGCCCAGGATATAAACTTGTTAGGTGAAAAACAGGGCCCTGACTAGAGTGAAATGAGGGAGGCACTTGTCTTGGGGCAGAGAGGAGAAGCAGGGGAGGGGGTGGGAGGTTACAGACATTATCAGTACCCAGCTGGGCTGTATTGGATAAAATGTACTCAATCAGATTGGCGAGGTTATTCACAGGGTAATGAATAAGCAGGTGCACAAGCAAACACTTGCATGTAGCACACTTTTAAAAACTCCCTTGAATCTCAAGTTTTAAAGCCTAGAGGACTAAACCAATAATGATGAGATCAATAAAGACCAAAGAATTGATTTCCATAATTGGTACCTGCAAGTAATAGACTCTAATATTTTTTCACTGCTTGAGGACAAAACCAGAAGACACTAGAAGTAACTGGAAAAGTTTACCACGTCTAGCTGAGTATGACACAAGCATTTGCACTTGTAAGAACAACAGCCAGCATTTATAATCTACTACTTACTCAATGGACATGAGTTTGAGTCAACTCTGGGAGATAGTGAAGGACAGGAAAGCCTGGTGTGCTGCGGTCCATGGGGTCGCAAAGAGTCAGACACGACTTAGCGACTGAACAACGACAACATGCTAAGCAGAGTTAACTGATTTACATACATCAACTCCTTTAATTCTGGTAACAACTCTGTATATACTGTAGAGGAACTGCAATTAGCCAAGATGGTGATGGTCAGGCTCTCTTGCCCACATCCTCTCACTCTTCTCTCATGTTCTGTAAACATGACTTGGCATGGTTATGTAACAGCTGGCATCATTTATAGCAATGCCCACGGGCATCATGATGTACTTGCTTGGCCACATGCCACCTTTGTTCTGTATACTTACATAAGCACCACTTGGAACAGCCCGGGGAACTGTCCATGTCTGCTTCTGGCTGGGTCAGCCACTGCAAATAAAACATGTCTGCAGCTCCTATTGCTCCTTGTATTTTCTTCCAGCTTCCCTGATCACGCCTTGTATACCTGGGTTCAGGCAAAGAGTGAGACATACACTATTATACTTTCATTCCCATTTTAGCAGATGAGGCGAATTAAGTAACGTATTAAAAGTCATAAAACGAGAATCCAGCATGTCTTCTTGGATTCAAAGGTTGTAGCTTAGTCGTTATACCTCATTCTGAACCCTGAACCTACTCTGAATTTTAAAAAATCACTGGATAGTGACAACAGAATATGATGGAGACTGTATGGAGCAACCACGCTGACAAAGTAGAACCTGGGTGTCCAAATTACTGCTACGGGAAATCCTGCTGTCCCCGTGTGATGCAAGAGTTAATACCACAAGAAATTAGACCAGGAAGCCTGCTGTCTGGGAGCTACCTGGCTAGTCACACTTCATTAAGTTGCTTGCTCGCTTTTGTCCCAAACTACTCTCTAGTTTTCAATGGGGCAATGGCCTGGAAGTGAAGGAAAGCGCGTGCAGGTGTCCCGTACGTTTGTCATTTCATCTATTCTGGAGCTTTCCAAGGAAGGGCATCCAAAGTTGCCTGCTTTGATTTGGGACGTTTGTGGGTGGCAGTCTGACTCGGAGGAAACCAGATGATCCCTGCTAAAAAATCACTTCCAAGATCTAACTAAATACACCACAGCCCTGGGTTTTTTTTTTTTTTGTTTTTTTTTTTTTAAGTCTAGGCAGAGATTTCAGACAATTTCCATTAAGTATCTGTCTGGATCTCTAGCCCTACTTCCCTCAGCATTGCCATACATATCTAAGCCGAAAACGAGGACGCCTTCGCTGAGGTGGCCCAGCGCGGGCGCCGGTGTCACCGAGTCAGCCGAGCGCGCCTCTGCAGGAGCAGCCGGCCGGGCGACGGAAAGCCGCGCGCTCGCTCCTTGACGTGAGGCATTCCTCCTCCGGTAGCCTTGGGAAGCCCCTACGCCGCAGGCTTCCTCGTCGTAGAGCCGCCCAGGCGTAGTTCCTCCGCCGCTTCCTCCTCCACCTGCCACGGCCCGGCCCTTCCCGCCCAGCCCCGACTCCACCTCCCCGGCGTTTGAAGGGCGCGCCTCCGCGGCGACGGAGCTGAGGAGGCGGTGCAGGGAGGCGGGGCGGAGGGCGGAGGCGGCGCGCGCACGCGCGCAGTGGGCGGCCCCGCCCCCGCCGAGGCCCCGCCCCCGGAGCGGGGGGCGCCGCTGGCCAGTAGGGCTCCCTCAGGCAAACCGGTCTCGGCGGGGCGGGCAGCGGCGCTTCCTCCTCAGAGCTCCGCTCAGCGCCCTCCGCCTCGTCCTTCCGCCCCTGCCTCCGCAGCGCTGCGGCGAGCGGAAGGCGCGCGATGCGGCCGGCGGGAGCCGCGGCCGGCTTGGGATCGCCGGCGCGGGACCTGTCGCTGTGCGGGGAGCTGCTGCAGGCCCCGCCGCCCCTGACCTCGTCTCCGCCGACGGCCGCGCCCTCGGGGCCGCCGCTCCCCGCGGCAGCCGGCGCGACCCTCAGCCGCCTTCCGGAGCCGCTGCTACGGAGGCTCAGCGGGAGCTTGGACCGAGCGCCCGAGGGCCGGGGATGGAGGAGGCTGGCCGAGGTGGCGGGGAGTCGGGGGCGCCTCCGGCTCAGGTGCGGCCCCGGGACCCCGGGGGCGGTGGCGGGGTCACGTGGGGCGGGCTGGGGCGGGGGGCGCCGCGGGCTGGGGCGGACGCGGCGAAGGAGGGCTGGGGAGCCGCGGGGCCGCGCGAGTGGTGCAGGGGCCGCCAATGGGAAGGGGTGGGGGAACTTGAGTTGCCTTCCAGACGGAGACTCGGGACCCACAGAGGTTCTAGGTTGGACTCCGGTCGTCCATACCCTTTTCCTACTCTCCCCTTCTTGAGCTGAAAGAGATCGGGGTTAACCAAGAATACCAGGAAAGGTGTTTGGGGACCATTACGTTAGGGCGGTCATTCCAGAGAACTTCAAATGCGCAGACCTAGATGAAGACCCGAGGAAAGTTAGGTAGGGTTCGTGCAGGTAGAGAGATTGCAAAGGTGAAGGGTTTGAGATGAAGGAATTCGTGAGGCTTTAAGATCGAGAGAAGAAGGATGGTGGAAAAGTCTGAAACTTAAACTCCCCGTCTTCCTCCAGCAAACCCATTTGATTTCACCGTGAACATTCAAGTATAAGTAAGACCGTTTTCTTGGAACTTAACTTCAGGCTCTCAAGACTCCTTTACACGCTTAAGAATTATTGAAGACCCCAAAGATGGAATGGGTTCTGTATGTTACATGCATACAAACATAGATGGATATTAATTTACCATATTAGAAATTAAAGTTCAGAATTTTTTAATATTTAAAAAGAATATTTATTGCATGTTAACAGAAATTACATGTTTTTATGGAAAAACAAACTTTTCCAAGACGAAAAATGTTAGGGAAAGTGGCATTGTTTGGCACTTTGAAAATCTCTTGAATGTCTTATCTTAATCCCAGAGAACCAGCATCTTTTGTGAACTCCTACATGCAGTCTGTCACAGGTCAGGTAACACTGGACACTCCGATGTGCGTTTCTGAGAGAATGAGTGAGAAAGATCAATAAGATCTCAGAAGTATTTTGAAAAATTTTGACCTTGGAGATCCTGTGAAAAGGGTCTTAGGAACTGCAGTAGGGTTTCCCAGAGCACACTTGGGAAGATCACTGTTATGATTTGGGTCTGCCTTTGAATCCCTTAGCACTTTTTTAACTTCTCTCATGCCTAAACTTTGCCTGTACTGTAATTATTTGTACATGTCTATAAACTCCTCGAGAACGGGAACTGTTAGTTAATATTCTATGTGTTACGCATAGAACTTCTCTTAGACATTCTATAAATCTGAATTGAGAGAGGAAAATTCACGCAAAAACCCATGCGAAATTATGTTTTTTAAGTGCCCAATTTTGGCAGAAAGTTTCAGAAGATAAAAAAGATGTCAAACATTTAGCTCGTACTCATAAAGGCTTCGGCTTCCCTGGTAGCTGAGCTGGTAAAGAATCTGCCTGCAATGCAGGAGACCCTGGTTCAATTCCTGGGTCAGAAAGATCCTCTGGAGAAGGGATAGGCTACCCACTCCAGTATTCTTAGGATTCCTTTGTGGCTCAGCTGGTAAAGAATCTGCCTACAATGCAGGAGACCTGGGTTCAATCCCTGGATTGGGAAGATCCCCTCGAGAAGGGAACGGCTACCCAGTCCTATATTCTGCTGCTGCTGCTAAGTCGCTTCAGTCGTGTCCGACTCTATGCGACCCCAGAAATGGCAGCCCACCAGGCTCCCCCGTCCCTGGGATTCTCCAGGCAAGAACACTGGAGTGGGTTGCCATTTCCTTCTCCAATGCATGAAAGTGAAAAGTGAAAGTGAAGTCACTCAGTTGTGTCCGATTCCTAGCGACCCCATGGACTGCAGCCCACCAGGCTCCTCCGTCCATGGGATTTTCCAGGCAAGAGTACTGGAGTGGGGTGCCATTGCCTTCTCCGAAGGAAGCCTCTAGCCTTCCATAAAGGGTTCTCCGAAGTGAGCACTCCTCTATTTGGCTATGAAGGACAGAGAAGAACCTCAGTAAGGCCCTGCCCCGATGAAGCGACTGATAGAATCAAAAAGTGGTGCTTAGCTGACATCAAGCAGAGATGTTACTTTGCCAACAAATGTCCATCTAGTCAAGGCTATGGTTTTTCCAGTGGTCATGTATGGATGTAAGAGTTGGACTGTGAAGAAAGCTGAGCGCTGAAGAATTGATGCTTTTGAACTGTAGTGTTGGAGAAGACTCTTGAGAGTCCCTTGGACTGCAAGGAGATCAGCCCTGGGTGTTCTTTGGAAGGAATGATGCTAAAGCTGAAACTCCAGTACTTTGGCCACCTCATGCGAAGAGTTGACTCGTTGGGAAAGACTGATGCTGAGAGGAATTGGAGGCAGGAGGAAAAGGGGACGACAGATGGCTGGATGGCATCACTGACTCGATGGACGTGAGTTTGAGTGAACTCCGGGAGTTGGTGATGGACAGGGAGGCCTGGCGTGCTGCTATTCATGGGGTCACAAAGAGTCAGACACGACTGAGCAACTGAACTGACTGACTGACTGACCTGACATCAGGTGTTCAGTTTTCCTCCCCAAGCCTTCAGTTGCCTACATCCGTGCTAAGGTTGCTTCAGTCGTGTTCAACTCTTTCTGATCCTCTGGACTGTAGTCCTCCAGGCTCCTCTGTCCATGGGATTTTCCAGGCAAGAACACTGGAGTGGGTTGCCATGCCCTCCTCCAGGGGATCTTCCTGACCAAGGAAACAAACCCTTGTCTCTTGTATCTCCTGCATGGCAGGTGGATTCTTTACTCCTAGTGCCACCTGGGAAGCCCAGGCCTTCAGTTAAATTTTGTTACATAATGGTATTCATTTTGTTTGAGAACTAATGGAAAAATCAGAGGCCACTTCTCTGGTGAAGGGAGGGTAGAGAGAGGACAGTTGCCCAGCCAGAGGAGACAAGCTGCAAAGGGCATAAATTTGTGGATGCTGGGGATTTCACAGTAGGAAGTCTGCTGGAGACAGATGGAGTTGGACCAGGCTTCCAGGATGGTGAAGGTTAGCTCAGAGTAGGTTAGTTGTGCTGGGGAAGGTGGAGGCCACCCTGAAGGTTGGAGAACTGGAGAACATTAAGCTCAGATACCTATTGAGATCAAAAGAATTAAACTGACTTAGCAAAAGGTTAGCCCGGAGAACTTAGGAAGCTGGGGAATAACAGCTTTTCTATTGGGAAATAGATGCTTTTTCTTTTTAAGAGTGAAAGAGTTATTTTCATTGTTGTTGTTTAGCCATTTTAAAGTTATTTTCATACCGATGGCAAAAGAGCATCTATGATTTTAATAGTAAAAATTCCTAAAGGCATTTCTCTCTAGTGTCAAACCCAGGAACTACAGTGAGTCTAGTCCAAACGGATAGCAGTTCCCGGAGGATGTGCAGTGCTTTCCTCAGAGTCGCTGGTTCACAGACATAGAACCCCAAAAGGTTGCCTGTTCTGTTTCTTTCACCTTTTTTCCTCTATACAACTTGCTTCAGACCAGATAAGAATTTAATAAATAAGCCACAAGAGTTCTTTCTCAACTGACCATCAGGAATGAAGAATGTTCCCAGATGGTTGTTAGTGATTCAGGATGAATCCTTGCATATAGTTTAGCTTCCCAAAGCCATGTACATATGGGCATGCCTTAAATATAAACCCAGCCCTAGTTCCAGTCCAGTGTTGACTTTTCAGAAATGCACAACGTGAACATTGTGAGTTATGTTATATTTGGAGGCAAGATGAGGACCCTGGTCTGGGAGACAGCATTTCAGATGGCTCTGAGAAACTGCTCCCAGGAGACGAGGGAAGGAGCTAGCTTATATAGAAGTTTTGCAACAAAGGGCAGGCAGTATGAACATGAAAAGATTATTGTAAATTAAAGACAACCAAATGTCCCAAGTTATGGAATTTAGCGCTTTCTTATCTATGGGAAGGCTTCCCTGGTGGCTCAGCAGTAAAGAGTCTGCCTGCCAATGCAGGAGACACAGGTTTGATCCCTGGATTGGGAAGATCCTCTGGACAAGGAAACAGCAATCCACTCTAGTATTCTTGCCAGGGAAATCCCATGGACAGAGGAGCCTGGCAGACTATAGTCCATGGGGTCCCGAAGAACCCATGACTTGGTGACTAAACAGCCACAGCAAGATGTATGGGAAGATGCAGGAGTCTGGATTCAGCCAAGTGATCCCTTTGATATGCGCCTCAGCTGCCTGGGACCAGTGTCCTGTGTTTTCCTCATCGTTAGCTTCCTTTCCTGCAGTCTGGTGGCTGCTAGATGGCAGGTATTCTTTCCTGAGTCCCCTCGGCTCACCAGCACACCCTCCTTGGTGGCTGCAATTGCTGATGGCAGTGACATCTGGAAATATCCCATTTCCCACCACACTCAGCTAATACTGAACGTTGTCTGCTGTCAGTGTAGATAAGCACGGGTTCTGAGCACCTTGCCCAAGCTAGTGAATCCTGTGGGAGACATGGAACATTCTAGCCCCCAAGTGGCAGAGCTCTCAGGAGGCTCTAATGCCGTGTAAACTCCCAAGAAGGAGGGAGCTTAGAAATGGGGCTGTGGGACGTGGACCAGGGAAGGCAGTCAGCCACTGCTTATTTGCCAAAAGTATGGAAAGGGCTCTTTCAGCTATAAAATCCTGCCCCGAGCACTTTATGACAGATTTCCTGCCTATCTCTTCGGTCTCTGCCTCTTCATCTCCGGGTTTTGGAATGCCTGAGGGTTCAGGCATTGTATCTCTTGATCCGCACTTCTTCATCTAGTCCGTGCCTACCTTGGTGTTACCCTTAAGTCTCATGGCTTTACAGATGTATATTTATGTTCACTGCTCTCACTTCACACCTCCAACCCGTGTCTTCGCCTTGAACTCCCACTGGTGATCTCCCAGTGCAGGTCGTACGTGCAGCGCTCCTCTTGAATGACTGATAGGCATCTTAAATGCAGCGCATCCAAAACTCAGCACACCCTTCGCCGTAAACCTTTCTCTCCTGCATCTCAGCGAAGGGCAGCTACATCCATCCAGGTGCTCAGGCCAAAACCTGCAGTCGTTCCTGACTCCACTTCTCCCTGCCTCATCCACTGGGTCAGCATGTGCCTTCTGCCGGCCCTCCAGTGTGTGTCTGGAACCCAAGGTTCTCTGTGACCACACTGGGCCAGGCCACTGTTCTCTCTCATCTGTGCTGTTCCAGCAGCCGTCTAACTTCTCCTCTTTCTTTGCTCCCCACCCCAGTCTATTATCCTCAGAGCACGAAGAATCCTTCTTTGAAAACATTAAATCAGGTCTCATCCTCCCTTCCTTCAGAGCCCTCCCATTGACTTCTCTGTCTCAGTAAAAACACTGTTTAACTCCCGGTTAGCTCTTGAGTTGGCCAAAAAGTTTGTTCCCATTTTTCTGGCAGATGTTACTGGAAAACCCCAATAATTTTTTGGCCAACCCAAAAACATCTTCCTGGCTCTGCCCTAGTCACACGTGCTTTCTTGCCCTTCCTTGAAGACTGTAGGGCCTTTGGACTTGCTGTTTGCTCAGCCTGAGATGTTTGCCTTTATCTCTTCACGTGTTTGCTTAAAACTCACCTTCTCACAGAGAATGACAAATAGCATATGATATCAGATATCACTTATATCTGGAATCTTAAAAAGTATAATACAAATGAACTTATTTACAAAAACAGAAGTAGACCCACAGACAAAGAAAATAAACTTACGGTTACCAAAGAAGAAAGGAGGGAAGGATAAATTAGGATTTGAGGATTTAAATATATACTATCATACAGAAAGTAGCTAATCTACAAGGAGCTCTTGTATAGCACAGGGAACTATACTCGATATCTTATATTAACCTATATTGGAGGAGAATGTAGAGAAAAGAAATATATATTTGTATATTTATGTATAATTGAATCTCTTTGCTGTACCTCTGAAACACAGCATTGTTAATGAATTATAAGCCACTGGTAATCCAGTGGTTAAGACTCCAGACTTCTAATGCAAGGGGCACAGGTTCAATCCCCGGTCAGGGAACTAAGGTTCCACATGGCCACACGTGTGGCCAAAAAACCACAACAAAAAATGAAAAGAACATACCCCAATATAAAATGAGAAGTTTTAAAGTGACAAAAAAAGTTTTTAATTTAAAATTATTCAAATGAACTTATTTACAAAACAGAAATAGACTCTCAGATGTAGAAAACAGACTTGTGGTTACCAAAAGGGAAAGGAAGGAGGAGTAAATTTGGAGTTTGGGATTAAAATATACACACTACTATATATAAAATAGATAACCAACAAGGACCTACTGTATAGCACAGGGAACTATACTCAGTCTCTTATAATAATGGAGGAGAATGTGAAAAGGAATATATATTTGTATAATATAATTGAATCACTTATCTGAAACTAGCATAGTATTGTAAATCAACTATATTTCAATGAAAATTTTAAAAACAAATAACATTGATTACATTTTTTAAAAAAAGGTCACCTCAGTGAGGTCTCCAGATCACACTGTTTAAAATCATCTCCTCCATCCGCTCTAGCATTACCTGTCCCCTTGCTTTGCTTTGTTTTTCTCCAAAACACTTATGACCACAGGACGGATGAACACACAGACCTCTGTCCCTCTTCTCTAGAAAAATCTGGGAGGATGGGGGATTTTGTTTGCTGCTGTAGTCTCAATCCCTGGCAAAAATGGCCTGTTTTAGGTGATTAATAAGTAGTTATTGAATTAATGAATAAGGATTCTAAAGTATAAATGTACCAAGAAGAGAAGCAAATGACTGTAAAAGCAGTACTAAGGTTTGTACCCTGAACGGTGTAAAATATGTTCTATTTGATTACATATTTTTAAAAGTAAAATATAGTTTTATTTTAAAAAGAACAAGGTAAACCAAATGTGTCTGCATTAAACAATATAAAAAGTTCATTGAAAAAAAAAGTTCAGAGGTTTCCAATTCCACATTTCAACTAACCTTAAAGAAATTACAACTTGGTGCATTGGTAGTACCAAATAAAAATATCTATAATTATCTGAAAAAAAAATACAGAATTTTTTTTTAAGCAAAGTCTATTTGTTTCAGTAAGAAAACATTGTTTTTAATTAAATCAGATTAGGGCTGGTAGAAACCACTTCAAAGCATAGCCTTACAGGAATGTAACTAAAAAAAGGAAGGAAAGAAATATTGAGTATATATAGACCTCATCTTAGCTGATAGCTGGTGCCCGTGTGGAAAAATCAGTAAAAGGAAAAGAGATAGAGCACCTTGTTTTTCTCCAATGCCTTTTGTATTGAAAGAGAAGTTGTCGTCTGCTTCAATGTGATTTTTCTTCATTTGGGTGGGGGGAAGTAAAATGGTTTTTAATTCTCTCCATAGCAATATAAAGATTAATTAAAGCATCATTTGGCTGCATTTGACAAGATGACATCTTTATTTCTTATATCAGATCTTGATAACCTTTATGAATCATAAAGTGTTACACATAAAGCATCCTTGTTTTTATAAATTTCATATTATAATTATTTGAAAAATTGGTAATACTTATGTTGAATCCAATACTAGTTCCTTATTTCAGGCATTACCTGGACTAGTACAAAAACACTTTACAAAATAGAGGATCGACAGGCATCTTCAGCTTTTGTTTTTGCAATCATCACAATTACCATTATTTCGTAAAAGAAAGGACACTTTGACACTTAAAAATAAGAAAGACAGTCTTAGAGTAAAAGACGGTCTTATTGTCCTTACTTTTATGATTTCACCATGGACTTCAGGTTGTGCCTCCAAAACTGGAAACAGTTGACCTGGAACATTATTGTTGACATTTTAACAAGGATTAGTTTTTAGTTTAGTTCAGTTGCTCAGTCATGTCCAATTCTTTGCGACCCCATGCATTGCTGCATGCCAGGCCTCCCTGTCCATCACCAACTCCCGGAGCTTGCTCAAACTCATGTCCATCGAGTCGGTGATGCCATCCAACCATCTCATCCTCTGCTGTCCCCTTTTCCTCCTGCCTTCAATCTTTCCCAGCATCAGGATCTTTTCCAATGAGTCAGTTCTTCCCATCAGGTGGCCAAATTATTGGAACTTCAGCTTCAGCATCAGGCCTTCCAATGAATATTCAGGACTGATTTCCTTTAGGATTGACTGGTTTGATCTCTTTGCAGTCCAAGGGACTCTGAAGAGTCTTCAACACCACAGTTCAAAAGCATCAATTCTTCAGCACTCAGCTCTCTTTATGGTCCAACTCTCACATCCATACATGACTACTGGAAAAACCATAGCTTTGACTGGACAGACCTTTGTTGGCAAAGTAATGTCTCTGCTTTTTAATATGCTGTCTAGGTTGGTCATAGCTTTTCTTCCAAGGAGTAAGCATCTTTTAATTTCATGGCTGCAGTCACCATCTGCAGTAATTTTGGAGCCCAAGAAAATAAAGTCTGTTAGTTTCCATTGTTTCCCCATCTGTTTGCCATGAAATGATGGGACCAGATGCCATGATCTTAGTTTTCTGAATGTTGAGACTCTTTCTTTTCACTCTCCTCTTTCACTTTCATCAAGAGGCTTTTTAGTTCCTCTTCACTTTCTGCCATAAGGGTGGTGTCATCTGCATATCTGAAGTTATTGCTATTTCTCCTGGAAATCTTGATTCCAGCTTGTGCTTCTTCCAGCCCAGGGTTTCTCATGATGTACTCTGCATATAAGTTAAATAAGCAGGGTGACAATATACAGCCCTGACATACTCCTTTTCCTATTTGGAATCAGTCTGTTGTTCATGTCCAGTTCTAACTGTTGCTTCCTGACCTGCATTTAGATTTCTCAGGAGGCAGGTCAGGTGGTCTGGTATTCCTACCTCTTTCAGAATTTTCCACAGTTTATTGTGATCCACACAGTCAAAGGCTTTGACATAGTCAATAAAGCAGAAGCAGATGTTTTTCTGGATCTTTCTTGCTCTTTCTTTGATCCAGCAGATGTTGGCAATTTGATCTCTGGTTCCTCTGCCTTTTCTAAATCTAGCTTGAACATCTGGAAGTTCACATTTCTCGTACTGTTGAAGCCTGGCTTGGAGAAGTTTGAGCATTGTTTGCTAGTGTGTGAGATGAGTGCAATTGTGCGGTAGTTTGAACATTCTTTGGGATTGCCTTTCTTTGGGATTGGAATGAAAACTGACCTTTTCCAGTCCTGTGGCCACTGCTGAGTTTTCCAAATTTGCTGGCATCTTGAGTGCAGCATTTTCACAGCATCATCTTTTAGGATGTGAAATAGCTTAACATGGATATAGTATTAAATATACAAATTTTTAGCTAGAATGCTAGTGATAGTAAGCTTTAGAGGATACCTTCAGGTTACCAAAACAGTAGCTCCTCAAAAAAATTTTTTAAGGAAAAGCTAAAACAGTTTTAGAAATAAGCATAACTGAGAAATTAACCTTAGTATTCTTTTAATATTCCCATTTTTTTAATATAATAAGAGCTAAATTTTATTGAGTGTTTTTTTTTTACTGTTTTGCAAGTCATTTATTACATTTTAGTTACAAGCTACATATTAATATCAGTCTAACCCAAAAGGCAAGCAAGCAAGAAAAAAATTATGGGCCACTGACCATGTGCCAGACCCCATGATTCGATGACCACAATCACACTCTGAGTTACGGTGAACATCACTTTCAAATAAGCAATCTTAGACTTTAAAACCACCTGCAGTTCTCAGGCCAGTAAGTCTTGGAGATGGGATTCAGAAGACCCACCAGGTTAGACCTCGCAGTCTCTGTAGAAAATCAGCTGCCCCTGCCACTTGCCTCCCAGTTTCACTGAGGGGTTGAGGGTGTCACCAGTCTAGTTTGAGATTAAAATGTAAAGGAAGAATCAAATAACTGGAATCTGAACTTTGTAATTCCCGAATTACACAGTTTTTGAACTGGAAAGGAATTTGGAGATTTTCTAGTCCAAGGGCCCTTCTTTATAGAGGAAGCAAATGAAACTCACAGAGGAAAACTGATCGATTCAATTGAGTGCTTATTATTTGGCACATACTGTGCTAAGTACTTTTTACATGGATTGCCTAAATTAATTCTAACAATCCTATGAGGTAGAATATTAGTGCTGAAGTTACTTTGGTTGGATGCATGTTTTCCTTTATGAAATAACCAACCTTACCACAGAATTATAAATCTTGGGTGACCATTATATTGTATAAAAGCTATGGTAGCCTTTTACTAAAACTGGTCAAAATGAATGTGGATTAAGAATATTTTAAGCCAAATGAAAGCTTGCTCACCTTGTCCCTGCCACAGCTGGGGTACCATGTTCATGTTTGACCCCGTCCATCCAGGGTTCCAGACATTTCAATTATGATTAAAATTCACTCAATAGTCTTTAAGTTATGAATGATTAATATGGGCCAGACAAAATTTTAGGTATTGAGGAATTAAGAAGACATATATTGGGTTGGCCAAAAAGTTTGTTTGGGTTTTTCCATAAGATGTTACAAGAGAGGGCGGCTGCTGGAAGCCCTGAGGCACAGGTGTTCTGGGTTGAGGGCCTTGCACTGAAGTTGGACCCAAGGAGGTGAAACGGAAGATGTTCGAGAATGGTGATCTCCATACAGAACTTCCTCATCTGTGTGGCCCTCCTGTGAGTCACCCCTTTTATCTTAAGGAAGTTGGGCAGTATAGGAAGACTGAACATCACATATGAATGAATGGAATGAAGAGCTTGGTTGCAGTTTCTACTCCTATCTGCAGATGAATAGGCCCAGGAAGATGTTAAGAGACTTTGATTGAGTGGATATAAAATTTCTACTTGTTAAGAACAAGTCAATTGACTCTGGTAACTGACCTTTATAGCTGAAAGATAAAAACTGTTTGGGAAGTACGAAGAGATATCTTATGGTCATCAGTTCAGTTCAGTTCAGTTCATTTCATTCGCTCAGTCGTGTCCAACTCTTTGCGACCCCCTGAATTGCAGCACGCCAGGCCTCCCTGTCCATCACCAACTCCCGGAGTTTACCCACACTCGTGACCATCAAGTCGGTGATGCCATCCAGCCATCTCATCCTCTGTCATCCCCTTCTCCTCCTGCCCCCAAGCCCTCCCAGCATCAGGGTCTTTTCCAATGAGTCAACTCTTCGCATCAGGTGGCCAAAGTATTGGGGTTTCAGCTTCAGCATTAGTCCTTCCAATGAACAGCCAGGACTGATCTCCTTTAGGATGGACTGGTTGGATCTCCTTGGAGTCCAAGGGACTTTCAAGAGTCTTCTCCAACACCACAGTTCAAAAGCATCAATTCTTCGGCGCTAAGCTTTCTTCACAGTCCAAAACCTCACATCCATACATGACCACTGGAAAAACTATAGCCTTGATTAGAAGGACCTTTGTTGGCAAAGTAATGTCTCTGCTTTTTAATATGCTATCTAGGTTGGTCATAACTTTCCTTCTGAGGAGTAAGCGTCTTTTAATTTCATGGCTGCAGTCACCATCTGCAGTGATTTTGGAGTCCCAAAAAATAAAGTCTGACACTGTTTCCCCATCTGTTTGCCATGAAGTGATGGGCCCAGATGGCATGATCTTAGTTTTCTGAATGTTGAGCTTTAAGCCAACGTTTTCACTCTCCTCTTTCACTCTCATCAAGAGGCTTTTTAGTTCTTCTTCACTTTCTGCCATAAGGGTGGTGTCATCTGCATATCTGAGGTTATTGAGATTTCTCCCTGCAATCTTGATTCCAGCTTGTGCTTCTTCCAGCCTAGGGTTTCTCATGATGTATTCTGCATATAAGTTAAATAAGCAGGCTGACAATATACAGCCTTGACATACCCCTTTTCCTATTTGCAATCAGTCTGTTGTTCATGTCCAGTTCTAGCTATTGCTTCCTGACCTGCATTCAGATTTCTCAGGAGGCAGGTCAGGTGGTCTGGTATTCCCATCTCTTTCAGAATTTTCCACAGTTTATTGTGATCCACACAGTCAAAGTCTTTGACATAGTCATTAAAGCAGAAGCAGGTGTTTTTCTGGAACTCGCTTGCATTTTCGATGATCCAGAGGATGTTGGCAATTTGATCTCTGGTTCCTCTGCCTTTTCTAAAACCAACTTGAACATCTGGAATTTCACAGTTCACGTATTGCTGAAGCCTGGCTTGGAGAATTTTGAGCATTACTTTGCTAGCGTGTGAGATGAGTGCAATTGTGCGGTAATTTGAGCATTCTTTGGCATTGCCTTTCTTTGGGACCGGAATGAAAACTGACCTTTTCCAGTCCTGTGGCCACTGCTGAGTTTTCCAAATTTGCTGGCATCTTGAGTGCAGCACTTTCACAGCATCATCTTTCAGGATTTGAAATAGCTCAACTAGAATTCCATCACCTCCACTAGCTTTGTTCGTAGTGATGCTTTCTAAGGCCCACTTGACTTCACATTCCACGATGTCAGGCTCTAGGTGAGTGATCACACCATCGTGATTATCTGGGTCATGAAGATCTTTTTTGTACAGTTCTTCTGTGTATTTCTGCCACCTCTTCTTAATATCTTCTGCTTCTGTTAGGTCCATACCACTTATGTCCTTTATCGAGCCCATCTTTGCATGAAATGTTCCCTTGGTATCTCTAATTTTCTTGAAGAGATCTCTAGTCTTTCCCATTCTGTTGTTTTCCTCTATTTCTTTGCATTGATCACTGAGGAAGGCTTTCTTATCTCTCCTTGCTATTCTTTGGAACTCTGCATTCAGATGCTTATATCTTTCCTTTTCTCCTTTGCTTTTGGCTTCTCTTCTTTTCACAGCTATTTGTAAGGCCTCCTCAGACAGCCATTTTGCTTTTTTGCATTTCTTTTTCTTGGGGAGGGTCTTGATCCCTGTCTCCTGTACAGTGTCACAAACCTCCGTCCATAGATCATCAGGCACTCTATCAGATCTAATCCCTTAAATCTATTTTTCACTTCCCCTGTTTAATCATAAAGGATTTGATTGAGGTCATACCTGAATGGTCTAGTGGTTTTCCCTACTTTCTTCAATCTAAGTCTGAATTTGGCAATAAGGAGTTCGTGATCTGAGACACAGTCAGCTCCTGGTCTTGTTTTTGTTGAATGTATAGAGCTTCTCCATCTTTGGCTGCAAAGAATGGTCATAATACTCCCTTATACCTGTGATATTCAGCCTTGACGAATGTTGGTGTAGTTATGCATGATGTCAAACTCCATTTTTCTAGCAAGTATTAATTATAAGGGAATTATGTCTACCACCCTCCCAGAAAAGGATATAGAACAACCCAAACGAACTTTTTGGCCAATCCAGTGTATGATAGGGTTTCTGTTTGCAAGTAGTACTTTTATCTAGTTGAGTAAAGAAGACATGGCAGCCCACTCCAGTATTCCTGCCTGGGAAATCCCATAGACAGAGGAGCCTGGTGGGATACGGTCCATGGGGTCGCAAAGAGTCAGAAGAGTCTTAGCAACTAAACAACAACAAAAAGAAGACATGCTTATGAAAGAAAAGTGCATGGCTTTAAGGCAAAATGTGTCCAATAGAGCAAGGGTCTGCCAACAACAGCCTGTGGGCCATATTCAGAGCACGGTCTGTTTTAGTATAGCTCATGAGCCAAGAACATTTTTTTATATTTAAAATATTATAAAACAAAAACAAGGTGCAGCAAAGACCCTGCTGCTGCTGCTGCTGCTGCTAAGTCACTTCAGTCGTGTCCGACTCTGTGCGACCCCATAGACTGCAGCCCACCAGGCTCCCCCGTCCCTGGGATTCTCCAGGCAAGAACACTGGAGTGGGTTGCCATTTCCTGCTCCAAAGCATGAAAGTGAAAAGTGAAAGTAAAGTCGCTCAGTCGTGTCCGACTCTGTGTGACCCCATGGACGGCAGCCCACCAGGCTCCTCCATCCATGGGATTTTCCAGGCAAGAATACTGGAGTGGGGTGCCATCGCCTTCTCCTGGGGCCCATATAAAGCCTAAAATATTTACAACGTGGCATGTTACAGGAAAAGTTTGCCAACTTCTGCTGTACAAGGTGAGCATCATCAGGAGACTAAAGGGACGGCAGCCGTTTGTCCTGTAAACCATTTTCCACCACTCGACTGTTTATTCCCTGCCACACCCTCGATGGGGCCAAACGCATATAGCAGGCAGATCGCACTGAATAAAGGGTGCTGACCTGACTTAAATCTGTCATTGGCAGTTGTCTCGACTTGGAGCAGTGTTCTCTCAAGGTCCTGGAGCCTGAAGGCAGCCCCAGCCTGTGTTTACTGAAGCTGCTGGCTGAGAAGGGCTGTACGGTCATGGAGCTGAGCGACTTCCTGCAGGCCATGGAGCACACCGAGGTCCTTCAGCTTCTCAGCCCCCCAGGTAGGCCTTCCCCGTGAGCACGTTCTCCAGGAGGTCAAGGAGGCCAACTCAGAGGGAAGTGTCTCATTTGACCAGATGACTTGTGTGAAGTATTGTTGGAACATGTACACATATGGAGCCTCATTTATTCCCCTGGGTTGAGACTAAAGAACGCATAAAAAGCAAATACAATACAAAAACTTCAGTTGGATTGTTTTTCAAAAAAAAAAAACAGCTATAGAAGACATTTTGGGGACAGTTGAAACAACTTGAATACAACATACATGTTAGATATTAGAGAATTACTATGTGATGATGGTGGTGTCATTCTGTAGAAGAATGTCTTTATTCCAAGGAGGTGCATGTGAAAGTGTTGAGGGGTAAGGTTTCTATAACTTATGTTGAAATAGTGCAGCCAAGAAAGCAAATACACATGTATTTATTTATGTGTATGTATGTGAACGAGATAAAGTATGACAGGTGTTTATTGTTGAAGTTTTTTGCCAACCAGCATGGTGCTTTTGAAATGTTGAGTAACTCAACCAAATGAGTTACATTTTTTTTCCCCTGAATATACCAATATTGAGTGAAGTTGCTCATTTCCAAGGTCAGATGTGATGAATAGGAAACAGTCCTTCCTTTCCACAGCTGTGGGTGGAGTTGGTCAGTTACCATGACGTCAGCAGGAGGGACCATGTCATCCAGGTCATGGGACAGTAGCCACACTGCAGACCTTTCTCAGGGACGTGGGAAATTAGGGACACGTGGTATAGAGGCGTACTGTGAAGTACATGTACCAGAAACCTCAGTGCAGGTTGCCGTAATAAAGGGAGTATTTTGGTTCCATCAAAAAGTCTTGCAGCAATTTCGGCTTCAGGAAAGGCAGGGGGCAGCCCTGTTTCCAAGAAGGTGGAATTCGTCTCTGCCCTTCCTTTCCTGTCATTGACTTCCTCCCAGGACTGACTTTTTACATAGTCATAAGGTGTCTACTAGCTGTTCCTGGCATTTATCCTTGTCTCAGCAAAAATCATTGGATTCTCTAGCAAGTTAACTGATTTTGGTCATGTGCCCATCATCCCTGCACCTGTCACCACCGACGCGATGGAATGTGCCAGTTCACCTGGCGGAGAACCAGGAGGGAGTGGGTTAATCAGCTTGCCAGAAATTGTCTTGTCTCATGGATCACCAGACAAGACAAAACTGGGTGCTGCAGGGTGAGGATGGGGAACTGAGAACTCTACTACAATGGACCCTGGATTGTAAGCCAGGAAGCTTGGACTCTCAGGTTATCCCCTGCTTTTCCAGGCCAAGTGCAGGTGATGAAACAGCCTCCTATAAACACCTCCTCTGTGTTACCGACTATATCGAACGCTTGATGAGTGTTTCTCAGGGCCTTTTCTCAGAAGAGGCCTGGTTAGGAATAACTGGCTGCTAACGCAGGTCCCGTCTAGATGCAGATGCTCTCCGTCACCAAACAGTAAACCAGTCCTTCAGGTGACGTTCACTAATGTTTATATCCCCAGTGTCTCAGAAGTGCCCAGGCGTTGTGGTGATTGAAATCTACCAGCCTAGGGCACTCGGCTATAAAGTTCTGCTTTATAGAATACCAGGGCCTGTGAAAACTTAAGAAACTTCTGTGGGTATAAATATAACATCTCATTAGGTTTTTCAGCAATTGCACTTAATGACCCTGTCAAGTCTATAAAATGAGAGTAAGTGTTGTTTACCTCGCAGATTTGGGGGAGCTGCGGAGATGAGGCTGTGTTGACCTGTATGTAGGAGGCTGCACACTCATCTCATGGTTTGTCTTGTGATCGCTGGCCTGAGATTGAAGGTTTTCAGGTTTTCTGTGTGTGAATCGGGGTGGACTGAAATGGAGTCACATATTTATTTGTGTATATAGATATGCCTGAAAGTTTCAACTATTTTCTATTTTGATGTGATAAGCCAGCAGCAGCCAGTACAGCACCATCCTAATAAACCAGTCATCATCTTTGGAAAAATCTCTGTTTCTGCCCTTTGTGTTTCTCTCCAAGTAGTAAGATCAGCGCTCTGCCATCAGTATCGGCTTGTGCAAGTCATTCACATTTTAGGCCTATAGGCTTTTGCAGTTATACGCTGGGGCTTTTTCACATTTGAGGGGAGACTAGGAAAAAGAGAGCAGTTTCTGCATTACCAGTGAGGCACTATTTCTGTGCAGTTTTATGTTGGATTAGCCTTACATTAGAAATTGGTTGTTACTTGAATGTTCATTGTTGATTTAAGAGGAAATAGTTGGGAATCTAAAAAAACTCCGTAATTTACAGTTAGCTTTCCTCCTGAATCTTATGTGAATAATCTAAAACTTACTGTATTTACATGTGTTAGAATATAGAAATTTAAGAATTAAAGAAGAACTTGAATATTTCAATAGGGACATTGAGAATAAAAACCATTGTAATTAAGAATGCAAGCCCTGATAGAATCAGCTTAATGTGGGATTTTGTTCACTCAGTCAACCTTGCTGTACTCTAATACTTGTGCTATTCCAGGCATTGCGCGTGGTATTGTGAATTCAGAGATGACTAAGACAGGAGTTCTTGTGCGTTCAAAACTCATCATCTAGGAGGGAAGACAAACATGTAATTCATCAAATCCAGTGTAATCGTAAAACAAGTATAAATAAATCTCCAGTTTTTCCTTTTCAGTGTGTTCCTGAATCTTGGTGAAAATACAAAGTGGGAATATTCTAATATTTTCTCTTTTTTTGATAATGCAGTCTCATAAGAGGATATTAGTTCTTATTCCACAAAAAAATCTGATGACTTTTCTCTGATTGTCCTTATAGAGAGCTCTGGTTTGAGAGACCAAGATGCTGTAAAGCTCCAAATAGGCCTCTCAGGCCTAAATACAAGGAGAAGGGGAGACTTCAGGTTTATTTTAGTCTGAGTTTGCCATATTCTATTCCCGTTGTTTGTGGGAAGAAGCACAGATGGCCATAGGAGATGGCTATGGTACCGGACTTCTCGGATGTCTTTGTTTTGGTGGCCCAGACGTAGATGGGGAGGGCTCCCCCATCTCTTACTGCAACAGTTGCCTTGATGAGGAGCTAACTTCTGTGGTTGTTCATTTGAGGTCTAAGCCAAGGGTTACGCACGCCCAAATTCTTGTGCTCTATGGGCTCAGATACCTGATATATTTTGCAGAAGATTGTGATTTATCCTCTTCTGCCTTCCAGTTGGGTTTCTCCACAGCACATAGGTTGGCCAGCTTGCCTCTTAGACTAGTCTAGTCTGCACTTTATGTTAGAGAAATGGCTTTTGATTTTTATGAATGGACGGTGTCCATCCGCATTGTCCAGCTCTGACTCACTGTTTTCCTATTTTTATTCCTCTAGGCATTTCAGGGGAAATTGGAGAAGGGCAGGGACATTAAATGAATTCACTGAAACTGTTTTGAACCAGAAGTCTGTAATGATTTTTCAGACCTTTTTTTTTTTTTTTTAATTAAAGGGTCAAAGATCCTGGTCTCAAAACAACCACGATTAGCATCTGTAGCCTTGGCAAACACAAATAAACCTAGATGTGCTATTTGAGATGTTTTTGTCTTGAGTGCAGAGGTATAAGCACCGTCCATTAGGGTTCTGTTTTAAGAGAACCCGTTTGAGTGCAGACTGATCAGCTCTATCAGCTAGGGTCATGCTCATCACGAGATTTGTTGCCAAGGAAGCCATGCTCTGACCTGGAATCGACTAAGCAGGGGCTGGAGGGTGGGGGACGTTTAGAGAGAATTATTGTGTCACACGGACTTCCCAGGTGGCGCTAGTGGTAAAGAACCTTCCTGGTGATGCAGGAGCGGTAAGAGACCTACGTAGGGTTGCAGTAGATGGACCCCAGGGCTCTTTCTGCTCCAGTTTTGTGATGCTGCCATTTTATTTCATTCTTACATAAAAGGAGCTTTGCCGCGGGTACATTTCAGCCATGCTGGCAGAGTCACGTGGTTTCACTGAGGTCTTTTCCATTCTTCCCCACTCCTTTTTCATGTCAATTCATTTTTCTTCTTTAATTCCCTGTCACATACTCATGGTTACGTTTCTGATATCAATTTTATTTTTTATTACTTTCATTGTCTGTAAGATAAGAGCAAAGATGGCTATTATTCCAGTTTCCAAGATACCTCTATTTCACGTTTTTATCTTCACAGTTCTGTGAAGGACCAAAGCAGGACTGTCCTTTACATCTAAATTTTAAATGTGAGCACACAGTTATGTGGAAAAGGAGATTATCGGAAGTTATCATTTGGCCAAAATCACAGTTGGTTTTGACAAAAGTAGGATCAGAACCTGGCCTGGACTCATTGTCATCTCCAATAATGCTAGGAAGATTCTAGATTGTTCGGGAAGCTTAACTACAGATTATCATACTCAATTCCCTCTTTGACCTACTGACCTCAGTTTTTTTCTTCTTGACAAGTTAAAAAGTACTCAGGTACTGCTGCTTCAGCTGCTGCTGCTAAGTCACTTCAGTCGTGTCTGACTGTGCGACCCCATAAACAGCAGCCCACCAGGCTCCCCCGTCCCTGGGATTCTCCAGGCAAGAACACTGGAGTGGGTTGCCATTTCCTTCTCCGATGCATGAAAGTGAAAAGTGAAAGTGAAGTCTCTCAGTCATGTCTGACTCTTCGCAACCCCATGGACTGTAGCCTACCAGGCTCCGCTGCCCATGGGATTTTCCAGGCAAGAGTACTGGAGTGGGGTGCCATTGCTTTCTCCACTCAGGTACTAGATCTTACTTATAAGGGACTCATCTTGTTTCATGAACAACAGAAATTCCTGAAAGCGGGATGTTAAGAAGGAAAAAGAGGAAAAACTGGAAGGAAGATTAAGAAAGTGGGGAAACAGAAGGGGAGTGCTGGTGAGGGCTGGGAGGGTGGGCTTCCATGCCAGGACACTGCAGGGAGCTGGTGGCGTGGCAGCATGAGCAGAGTGAGCTGGGAGACCAGGTTTAGCCGCAGCAGACACAAATGACAATTGACCTGTAGGAGGAAAGGGCATGGACACACACTGCTTGTGTAATGAGGGAAAATTGTTAAAGGAAGAGGGATGATGTTTATTGTGGGACTCTCTGGGGTGCTTTTCAGTAATAGCCTGCTGCTGCTGCTAAGTCACATCAGTCGTGTCTGACTCTGTGCGACCCCGTAGACGGAAGCCCACCAGGTTCCTCTGTCCCTGGGATTCTCCAGGCAAGAATACTGGAGTGGGTTGCCACTTCCTTCTCCAAGTAATAGCCTACAAACGCTCAAAATAAAACCTCAAAGGGAGGGTTTTAAATGGAAGGTGGTGGAAACGGTTTTTTTGGTTCATGGCCTCTGAAAATAGATGCACCGTAATGTACACAATAGATCTATTCCTGGAAAAGTTGTGAGTTGCATCAGCGTCAAGGGCTTTGTAAGAGAGAATAAGGCAAAGGGAGCCGATGAGGAATCCCTCTGTCAAGTCAAGAATCACCCCTGTTTATCTATGTAGCAATTCCAGCAGGGGTTTTATTGTTACATATCTTGAACCGGTTGTTCTACACAGGTGTGTGTGTTGAAAGCACAATCCTCGTGTGCCATCAGACCCAGTCAGATTGTCCCCACCTTACAGGAAATCAAGTAACTTCTTTGACTTCTTTGCAGATGTTATCTGAAAATAGGCTTGTTTGCCAGGAAACTGCGATCACCCTTTAAAATAGAGCTTTCATTTGTGTGCCTGTGAACACCCTCCCGAGAGCTCTGCGCCATCTCCCCTCCCGACTTTGTTTCAGCACCTTCTAGCGGGCACTGCACGAGGGTGGTTAGAGGTGACCACCGTTCCCTGTCATGCACGCACACACGACGTGGGAGGAAGGAAACATATGTGGTTGAAACATGGGAGGTATTGTGACTTCTCTCTTTACTCCTCACCCAGGGCGGTTTTCAAATCACACTTTGCCTTTCAGTTCTCAGTCTTTGAAGCAATAAATAATAAAGACATGTCTTTACTTGCTTCCTGAAGACTTAGACAACTAAAACTGTTGGCACAGGACCAGTGTATACACTGTGAGCTTGAATGTCTGTTAAAAGTTACTTAGTCTTGTCTCCCACAAAGGACACTTCTGGAACATCCTGGTCACATGGCCTGCTTCGACTAAAGTTATTCATTGCTTTTTAAGACCCTCTAAAGAGAAAGATTTTCAGTTTCTTCTTTCTCCTCTCTTGTCTCTTTGTGTAATAGCAGGGAATCTTCACCAAGGTAAATTCTGAAGCACTGTTGTGGCGCAAGACACACTCCTTCCAGTAAGAGAGACTCGCTCTGGCGAATATAGGGTTAGCGTGGGAAACACATTAAGGATCCCCAGAACACTGGGACTTCCCTGCCAGTCCAGTGGTTGAGACTCTGCTCTCCAATGCAGGGAGTGCCCGCTTGGTCCCTGGTTGAGGAACTAAGATCTCACATGCTGTGCGCTCAGTTCTGTCCAACTCTTTGCGACCCCACGGACTGTAGCCCACCAGGCTCCTCTGTCCATGGACTTTTCCAGGCAAGAATACTGGAGTGAGTAGCCATTTCCTCCTCCAGGGGATTTTCCCAAACCAGGGATGGAACCTGCGTCTCCTGTGGCTCCTGAATTGGCAGGCAGGTTCTTTACCACTGAGAGCCACCTGGGAAGCCAGATTGCCCATGCTTCAGGGCCCCAAAAAAAGAATCACTGGAAAATGATGATGTGTGAGCTGACGAATGTATCCATTAACTTATTGTGGCAAGCATTTCACAATGTATAACTAGTAAACCATCGTGTTGTACCCCCTAAATATATGCAGTTTTTGTCCGCTATTCTTCAGTAAAGGTGGAAGGAAAAAGATCACTGGGATAATCAAAGGCTTAAAAGAGTTTTAAAGCCTAGGAAAACATAGGTTTGCATCCTGGTTCTGCCATTTTACAGTGAGAAAAAAATTAGTCCTGGGGAGGTTAAATAATTTACCCAAGGTAACTCGGATGACTTTATGGAAATGACTTAAGTTCATTTCTCCTCATTGTAACATTGATCTAATTACCATGGTTATTTTGAAGGTTAGAAATCAAAATGGCAGGCAGATATAAAGCAGCCAGAAAAGCGCTGCTGTAGTCATTTTTATTACTATAATACACATTTGTTCAGCAAATATGTGTTGAACACCCACTGTTCCACTGTGCCAAGCACTGTTCTAGGCATCAGGTGAACCGATGACTAAGACAAGAACCTCTGATTGAGTCTGTGAGACAGTAAGAAACGAGACTTCAGGTGATGGGTGCAGTGAAGCCCACAAAGCTGGGAGACTATCATAGAGAAAGAGGGTGGGGGCTTACCCATCAAGAGACCTTTCCCAGAACTGCTGAAGACCTGGATGTAAAAATTGTCTGCCATGAGACACTAGGGGTCAGGGGAGAAATCCGGCAGAGAACTGGGAAGCAAAAAGGCAGGAAAGAGCTTGTCTTCTGGAGGAAAGAAGTCTGCATCACTGGAGCGTGGTGGGCAAGGAGCCGGCAGGACGAGGGCAGAGGGGTCCATTCACAGAGGGCCTCGTCGGCCACATAAGGAGCTTGGGTCATATTCTAGGTGCAGTCGGAGGTCCAAAGAGGGTTTTTAATCAGGAGAGCTGTGGATCAATTTGTTTTAAAAAGATATTGAGCTGCTGGTTGGAAGTAAGGAAAGAACATTAGCAGATTGTGGCAACAGTCAGGAAGGACGGTGGCTTGGATTGAGATCACGGCGTGGGAGGTGGTGAGACGTGGGAAAGCCTAGCTGATAGGACTTGCAGCTGAATTACGCTTGAAGAAGGGAGTGTGCGGAGGGTCTGTTGTGAGTCACTGGAGGCCCGGGGCTGGCTGAGGCCTGGTCTGTCCTTCCTGAGACAGGGAAGACTGGGGGGTCTAGGAGGGGCGGAGGCTCTGTGTCCCGAGGGCTTGGGGACAGTACATCTGAGGTGCTATGAGGCACCCTCATTTTAAAGCCAATTTAGCTACAACGCCTAGATTTATAGTTCAAATTTATACTCGTTCCCTTCTGTTGTTTTTGCAACTTTTTTTCTTCCCTCTCTTATCATACTTAAACGTTGGAAATGAGAATCCTTGCGTCTTAAAGTTGTAAGTCGCTCCTGACAGATGAACAGTATATGCGAGCGTTAAAATACAGTGTGTGAATTTTCTGGCTTAAATAAGAGTGCTCATCCCATTTTCTGACTTCAACATATACTTTCCTACTAACATGGATAACAGAATTCAGGAAAGCTGTTACTTCAGCCATCCTGTGCCCAGTTGGCATCCACATAAAGGATGAATGAATATGAAAGCTTTTCCTTGGCAGGAGTTTAAAAATTTTTTTTTTTGAGAGGCTCTGCTGTATTTACTGATTTTCCAGGGTTTCTCCAGACCCTCAGATATGACAGGAATGCAATAAATGTTTACTCGTTTTGGATTTTGGTTTTATTCAATGTCTTTCCTGCATGGATTTCACATGCCTGTTTTGTCTTATATACTGTTCTTCCCCTTGAAAGTTTAGTACCTTTCATGTATTAAGATTGCTGTTCTTTAGGACTGTCTCCTCTTCAGTGGTAATCTTGTTTTGTTCGTTTGCATTACTGGGTTGTAGAAGAAAAAGATATGAGATCATGTTCAGGATATGTGAGGAAAAATAAAAATAGGTGTGGGAAATTATGTTGTATAAGTTTTAATGATTATTTCTCCTTTCTGAAAGCCAGCTGGTCTTCCCAGGTGGTGCTAGTGGTAAAGAAACCGCCTGCCAATGTAGGAGTCATGAGACATGGGTTTGATCCCTGGGTCTGGAAGATCCCCTGGAGGAGGGCATGGCAACCCACTCCAGTTTTCTTACCAGGAGAATCCCATTGCCAGAGGAGCCTAGCGGGCTACAGTCCATAGGGTCGCAAAGAGTTGGACACGACTGGAGCGATTTAGCACAAAAGCCAAGATTTATGTATCAAAACCCTGGCAAGTGTGAAATGTCCTAGCCTTGGTTCCTTTTGTGTCAGTTATCTGCTGCTGCATAACGAATTATCCAAGACCGAGAATTTTCAAATCACCATCCACTGATTATCTCGGAGTTTCTGAGGGCAGGAATCCAGGAGTGTTGAGCCACTGGTTTTGGCTCAGCGTCTCTCATGAGGTGACAGTCCGGCCATCAGCTGGGGCTGCAGCTATCTGAAGGTCCAAATAGGGCTTGGCGATCCTCTCTTCAGATGGTTCATGCACGTGGGTGCTGGCAGGAGGCCCGCGTTGCTTTCCTTACCGCCCAGGCCTCTGCAGAGCCGCGCAGGTGTCCCCGGGACTCTCAGCGGGCTTCCCCAGAGGGAGTGATTGAGAGAGAGGGAGGGGGAGGCGTTCCATTATTGACTCCAGGATTTTTGACAAGAAGCTCCTCTCAGAAGTTTTCCATGTTTGGGGAATTCCCTGGCGATCCAGTGGTTCGATCTCCAGACTTCCACTGCTGAGGCCCCAGGTCAGGGAACTAAGATCCCACAAGCCATGTGGCACACCCCCTACCCCGCAAAAAGAAAAAGTTTTCCAGGTTTTGATGCTGGTAGTCATTTCTCAGATGAGAAATGTTTGTGTCACATGTATCAAATTTTTATGGGGCTCTTCTGTTTCTCTGCCTTTCTGCTTACAGAATAGTTTTATTTTAATACTAAACCATAGCACTGGAATTCTTCCCCCCCACCCAGTGGACCAGTTTTTTTTTTTAAGTCTTTATTGAATCTGTCACAACATTGCTTCCGTTTTATGTTTCATCTTTTCTGGCCAGGAGCCACTTGGGATCTCAGTTCCCCCAAGTAGGGGTCTAACGCACATGCCCTGGATTGCAGGGTAAAGCCTTAACCCCTGGACCTCCAGGGAATGTCTTTTGAAGACATTTCAATGGCATTTAAACTCGCACTTGTCTTACAGAAACCATGCCCCTACCTGAGTTGAAGTGCTGACCACACTACTTGTGATCAAGTAGTACCAGAGCTGGCACTGAGAGCGCACCCTGACTGCTCCCTCAGTTCCTAAAGGCACATCCTGATTTCAGAGGCGTTAGGACGTGGAAAAAATATTTCTCAGAACTGAAGAAATACAGTGAAAAGTTTTCTCCCCCAGTCGTCAGGGCTGAGGGGGATGTGGTCGATCAGTCTTCTGCAGGTGAGTTTCTTTCCTCCTGGTTTTACAGAGCCTGGAACTCACAGACTCACCATCTGATGGCGAAGAGATCTGAATAAGTGATTTATAGCAAGAATGAATATGCAGGTTATTTCCAAAATATTTCTGTTTTTGGTTTCAGAAACATAAACAAGGAAAGCCCCTCTTCTCTGATTCTATTTATATAACTTCTTTTTTCTTTCTTTTTTTTTTTAAGGAATAAAGATCACTGTAAACCCCGAATCCAAGGCAGTCTTGGCAGGACAGTTTGTGAAGCTGTGTTGCCGGGCAACTGGACATCCTTTTGTACAATATCAATGGTTCAAAATGAATAAAGAGGTAAATTTAATGTCTTTTAAATGTCTTTTAATTCCTCTGTCAAAAGAAGAGAGATGAATGCTGGGAAAGATTGAAGACATGAGGAGAAGGGGGCAACAGAGAATGAGATGGTTGGATGGCATCACCAACTCAATGGAGCTGAGTTTGAGCAATCTCCACGAGATAGTGAAAGACAGGGAAGCCTGGCGTGCTGCAGTCTGTGGGGTTGCACACAGCTGAGTGAACAACAACAAAAAAGAGAGAAAAAGAAAATTAGTTAACCTTACTGTCTTTAATATATTTATAGGAATTTTGTTAAAGGGCCTGATAGGTCCTTGTTAAAGGGTCAGTGTTATTACTGATGTATTCAATAATCGTTACTTTCTAAGCAGTAATAAGATCAGTTCTGTATTCTGAAAACTGTGGAAAATCAGGAGTACCTGGGGCAAAAATGTTAGCAAACGGGAAACATCACCAATACCTTCTGACATAGATATACAGAATTCTTTACAACAGATTGTTCCAATCATAATCTTTAAGAGGTTTTCAAAGCAGCATGAAAGGCAGTATTGTTTTAAGCATTCCACATAACTATTATATCAAAAGATTTAGGCTTTTATGGTAGTTTCTGAAGTAAAATTCAGGTTGGTAGAAAGAGACATTTGTTCCTTTCGTGAAAGGATTATATCCCTGAGCCACCGAACAAATAACTTAAATTTGCATATTGAAATTGTCTTTTCTTAAACAGTCTTTGAAAGGACTTCCCTGGTGGTCCGGTGGTTAAGACACCAGACTCCAAATGCGTGAGGTACAAGTTCAGTCCCTGGTCAGGAAACTAAGATCCCACATGCTGTGCAGTGAGGCCAATTTTAAAAGTAACGATGATAAAAAAGTCACTAAACATTCTTTGAGCCACTCCGCCGCTGGGGGTTTCTCAGTGGTCCGGCCACGTCAAGCTCCACTCTCGCGAGCTTCTCTCTTCTCCCTCATCCACCCGCCTCCTTGCCTGCCCTCCAGATGGCACCTTGAAACTCCATTATTCTTTGCAGCCTGTGAGTCACATAACCAAACTTTCTTCTCAACTCAACACTAAAACTCCATTTGCAAATCTGAATTTAAGCTCAAGAGTTGTTCCAAAATGACGTTCTTTCCTCTGATGGGGTCACCCTGTGCCTCAGAAGAAGCGTGGGGATTTGTACAGCTTTTAATATCCGTCGCTCACACCCGGGTGAGCCAGGGCAGCTGTGAACCGCAGCGATGGGACTGGGCGGGCACCGGTGGCAGACAGGCCTGTGCTGGGCGCTTGACTGTCAGGAGCCCCTCACATTCCTATCGCTGGGCGTTGAGCGCCTGACTGAGAGGACGCTTTACATGCCTAGGCTCTCAAGGGATGGTAACTGAAGTCACTTTTACCATAGCTTCTCAACTGCGGAGTGGCTTTCATTTCAGTGAATGCCTTTGAGGAAGAAATCATGGGCAGATCTTACTATGGTAAGTAGTGGGTTGGCCAAAGAGGTCGTTTGGGTTTTTCCATAAGGTGTCACAGGAAAACCCCAAGGAGCTGTTTGGCCACCCCGTACATCACGTGTGAACTGTGTCCTGATTTTGAGAAGGGGAGAAACTGAGGAGAAGAGGCGTGCCCACTGGATTTGAAGAGCTGTGATGGGTTCTAAGGCTCTCACAGTCGAGTTCTGTCTCAACCCTTAGATTCATAGTCTGTTACAGGAGGCATTCGTCTCACGACCACTTGTGGGGCACCTGTCCGGGTTCTAAGGCCTGGATGGTGAAGCCCGACACCCAAGGGCCCTGCCCCCTCCTCTGGGGACAGACAGGGAGCCAATGAGATAACTGTGAGTTAAGAGCTGTAGAAGATAAGCAGGGTGAGACCAAGGGAGACGACACTCAAGGTCTTAAACAGGAGAAGTAACGGGAGGCTTTATGTTCCTAAAACACCAGCATGCTGCTTCCTTTTAGTATGTGTTTATTTCTCTGCACTGGGTCTTAGTTGCAGCATGTGGGACCTAGTTCCCTTACCAGGGATCGGACCCAGGCCCCCCGCACTGGGAGAGCAGAGTCTTAGCCCCTGGACCACCAGGCAAGTCCCCCAACTTCGCTACTTAAATGGAAGCAAGAGCATAACAAAAAGACCAGTTACCTAATGCCTACACTAGACTGGAAATAGCAGTAGTGTGAGCTCGGACAGGGCAGGGGAGACAGAGCAGCGTGGGTGCGTTGCTTTATTTTAGAGACAGGGCTCATCAGATCTGGTGGGCTAAATGGGGAGCCCGAGGGGAGAGGCACAGAGCTCAAGGATGACCCTAGATGTTTCACTCCAGCCTCTGGGGACCTCTTATATACTGAGGTATTGGAGATTGGGAGAGGAAGAGATTCAGGGTGAAAAGTCAAGAGTGTGGTTTCAGACCCATGAAGTTTGACGTGCCTATTCATGTCTGAATGCATCTAAGTCAGCTTGGATACCCCCTGAGGCAACACTGAAAGTGTGTATAGCAGAGGAGGCAGCAGTAGAGAGACTAAGAAGAATTCGCAAGAGAAGACAGAGCATGACCAGGAGAGGATGGTCGGAAGCCCCTGGGAAACTATTTCAGGAAGAAAAGGGTGGTCAGCATTTCCAGTGCTGCTGAGAGGTGTACGGGTCCAGGGCAGGATGTGTAGGATTTTGTTTGTTTGTTTGTTTAAGATATAAAGGTACTAGAGGATGTTTTTGAGAGTGCTCTAATAAAAGAGATGCTAAAGTAGAGAAAATTGAAGGAGCAAGTCCAGAGGGGATCAAATTGTCAGAGAGGAAAATACTTTTCCTCTGCCGTCTCATGTTCTGTCCCTGGGAGCCAGTGAATCAACTGACAGAATACAGATTGAGAAGAGAAAATTTATTCATGTGGGAACTTACAAAAGCAGTAGTTCCATGCTGGGTTAAAGTTACAGAAAAGGGATGAGAAAGAAAGAGCCTCTACAGGAAGAAACATGGGTTTCTTTAGTAAATACGTACAGAGGGGTTTCTGGGAGAATAGAGAAGGAAATGGCAACCCACTCCAGTGTTCTTGCCTGGAGAATCCCAGGGACGGGGGAGCTTGGTGGGCTGCCGTCTATGGGGTTGCACAGAGTCGGACACGACTGAAGCGACTTAGCAGCAGCAGCAGCTGGAAGAGGAGAGATTCCTATCTGAAGTCAGTGGCTGAGAGGAGTGGGGTTGCTGGAGAGAGGAAGTACCCAGGACTGTTCTAGCAGGAAAGTAGACTAGGTGGGTTCGTGTGGGAGGGTGGGCAGGCAGTGCTCAGGGCAGTCTCCATCCCAGCTGTCAGATCCTGAGCAAAACGGTCTTGCTCTGGTGCTGGTTCTGAGAAGAGAGCGAGCTGAATTCAGTTGGTTGGGACTTGGAGGGGGGAATGTGTTAAAGTCCTTTGCAAGGGGGCCCCTGTATAAGGAGGCACCTAGTGAAACCTTGGCAATATGCCAGAGTTGGATGGTGGTGGTAAATTGATGGGAGCAGCTGAGATGACCCAAGCCCGGGAGGAAGGCTTGGGATGCCCCTGAATGGCCAGTCCTTCCTGTCACCAACACGCTTCCCATAGCTCTTCACTTCCCAGGCCTTAGGAGAAGTGTGCCGTCAAGGCCTCTACCCTCCGATAGAATTCTGCAGGTGAGAGACTGGGGTCTCAGGGTAAAACTTGCTCATATGCTCGCAGCTAATTTGATCAGAGCTGAGATGTGCAGCCAGGCCTGACTTTCCGTGATCTCTTTACTTCTTCATTGTATGGCTACTGAGCTCATAAATGTTGTGGTTCTCAAGCCTGTAAATACTAATGATCAAACAATTTTAAAGGACAGAATAGACACTTGACTGTTGGTGAGTTTTTGAACGATATATGGGATAGAGCTTAACTGTCTGGTTAACAGATTTGTAAAAGACTGGATCTCAATGACTTCAGTCCTAAATTATTCAACATGTTATCGTTTGCTTCTTAAGGAACAGAAATTTTAGAACGAGGAGAAAAAAGATACACTTTTCAAAGCTCCCAGGAAATCATACATTTTGCACAGCACAGTTTATAAGGTGTATTTTGATGAGTCATTCACTTTTATCCTCTTGTTGATTCTTTCACAGATTCCAAATGGAAACGCATCTGAACTTGTTTTTAACACAGTGCATGTAAAAGATGCAGGCTTTTATGTCTGTCGAGTTAATAATAATTTCACCTTTGAATTTAGCCAGTGGTCACAGCTGGATGTTTGCGATGTCACAGAAGTAACAGAAAGCTTCCAGAGTAAGTGATAAATTGGGTGCTGGGATGGGAATTGCCTCTTTTGAATTTTACTTTAAATGTTTGCTTTTAAATCATTTCAAAGTATCAAAGCCAGTACTCACCCAATATAATGTATATGTGCTTCCCCCGGTGTAATGTCACCAGTCGTTGAGATTCTATCCCATGTGCTTTGATTCTTTTTCTGTATGGATGGATGGACAGACAGACAGACAGACAAAGAGAGACATGCAGATGTTTGGGGATAAAATGACCTTTCTCAATCTGGCCCTGCTGCCTACCTCTGAAAACTTGCCACCTTTCATGGGTCTGAATGTTGTGGTCTCTGATTTTGGAGGAGAAAAGAAATCTAATGCAATCTTGGTCACTTTTGAGTTCCTTTCTATACTGTGTTTTTTTCTCCCAAACTATTTATTGTATTACTCCTAAAAAGTTGTGTCATGGAATAAAGTCCGTCTGTAGAGTTGATCCTGGCGTGGCAGGGCTTACAGTGTATCAGTCACTGCAATGCAGCCTTCCATCCAGCCAGTTTTCCACTCTTTGCCTGTCCGCTTTTTAGTTCAATAACCAGTATTGATCAAGGAAGAACCCCAAGGTCTTCTGAAGAGTAGCCATCAGGTATTATTTTATTTATTCACACACACAGTCAAGAACCATGTTTGTCGTTTTTGCCAGACAAACAGCATGAGGGAAACTTTTGTTACCAATTGTGTCTTCCATTCTTCTTCTCAGTTTAGCTTTTCCCACACCTGAATAAAGTCTCTAGAAATAGTCATGATTAATTAAGAGAGTGGTTTATATTTTTTTAGAATATTTCTGTGCATGTAATGAACTTTCATGTTTATGAATAGAATATTGTTCATTCAACAAATATTATTGATCACCTGCAATGTGCTAGACACAGAATTTCATTGTTACCACATCTCATTGACAAGCCCTCTTTCCTCAAGGCTCTTAAAGACTGACAGATGAGCCTTCAATAAAAAATGCTTTCTGATATCTGCCTTGGAAAGAAATGCTAGGGATAACCCATCCATATTTATTCAGTGCTAATTGCAAAACTCCTGATTTCAAGAAGGCAAGTTAAATCAAACAGCGGAACATAGAACTTTCTGTTTTTAACATGAATGTCACTCAAGATGTTAAGTCCTTTGCTCTACCAAACATGGCTAAGCACATTTAGAAACCATGTGAACTATTTTCCCCTCTTGAATATATAGTGCATGCTAATACTTTGAGAAGTTCTGCAGTAAAGAAATCTGTCTAACTTTGTTTAACCCAGAATGTTCTAAACTTATTTGTCCATAGCATCCTTTTATCCATAGAACATCTCTTAATATTTCTAAAAGTGCAACAGTTTTCTGAAATATCGTTTGGGAGATTCTATTAAAGATCGTGGGGAAAAAAAAATGTAGGATGAACTTGAAAGCATTTTTTTTTAATTTAAGTTTTAAAAGGTTTTTTTAACTTAAGAGCTTTTATGTTCATTGCTATTTTTCTTTTAATTTAAGGCAGTTGGGATGGCATCTCTGAATCCAAGTTGCAAATCTGTGTTGAACCAAAGTCCCAAAAGCTGATGCCTGGCAGCACGTTGATCTTACAGTGTGTGGCTGTCGGAAGCCCCATTCCTCAGTACCAGTGGTTCAAAAACGATTCACGATTAACACACGAGACAAAAAAGCTATACATGGTAGGAAGTTGGTCTCGGGGACATTTGGGGTGGTTAATATGGAAATAAATAGTATAATGAAAAATCACAGTGAATAGTGATTCATATTTGGGGTGTTTTCAAGTTTTTTTTTTTTTCAAGATCTTTATTATCCAGTATTAATTGATTCTTATATTTACAAAAGGGCTAGAACACCATGCCAGCCCATATGTAAGTGCTTACCTGAAAGGTGTCAACTAGTATCGCATCAGACTCACTACCGTTAGATTCATTGTATTATTTGCTTGCTAATACTTGACCTAATGTAATGAATGGAAAAAATGGAGGAAAGTCTGCAATGTTCAGTTTTGTAGGGTTTAAAAAAATAATAATAATTTTCTCCAAGCCATTTTAAATTAAAATTAAAGAGTCAGTCAATATGTGCATGTTCTGATACTGATTTAGGTACCTTATGTGGATTTGGAGCATCAAGGAACCTACTGGTGTCGTGTATATAATGATCGAGAGAGTCAAGACAGCAAGAAAGTAGACGTCATCGTAGGTAAGCAGTACCACTCAGGGTTCTGACCAGTGGAGCTATATAAGATGAAGTATACTGAGCAGTGGAAATTTTATTCACCCGTTCTATTTAATGGTATGTTAAGCATCTGGAATTATTTTTGCTTAAATAGAAATTTGAGAGAATGCATCCTAAATTCATAATGAGGATTCACACATAAAGAACAGAAAAGAACCAAAAAAGATTATTTATTTAGATCTTTTTAGTTTTTTATAGTTTATATTAAACATTTATGGCAAAAAAAAAAAAAGAAAATAAATAAATAAAATAAAAAAAAAACACACACAAAAAAAAAGAAAAAAAAAAGAAAAAACATTTATGGCAAAAAATGTATTCCGAGCTTTAGCTAAAAAAAACCCTGGGTTTAATGGAAAAAGGTTTTTAATAAAACATTATTAAAGAAACAAACATCACAGACATATGCAGAATGATTATTAATCAACAGTGCCACTTACGAAATACATAATTTGGGAGTTGGTTCTGTTTCAGCTTCATGCATGTAGTGATGTTGTTAATAGTAGGAGATACTGATGCAATTGATACGTATGTTGGTTTGCCAACATGTTTCTATGATATTTATCTCTGTTTGCTTGATGGCCGCCCTTCCTAAGATCATGAATCACAATGTATTCACATTTGTTTTCTCTGGAACAAGGAAGAACAGATGAGGCAGTGGAATGCACTGAAGGTAGCGTAATCCTTTGGTTTGAAAGCACGTATCCTGCATGCTGGTTCATCTTGGGATTGGTGGAGTGCCCTGGCCTGCCGAGTGCAGTGATGGAAAAAATACTAGCTATAAGAAAAGACTTTAATGCAAGGGGGCTGTATCTTAGTCTTCAAGGGTTCATAAATTGCTCCAGACACTATTCAATTGACACATTATTAAAATAACTAATTTCCAACAATATCTTATGGATAGTGAGCAGTGTGATTAATTCTTAATGTTCATTTTTGTCTTCATAAAATTTAAAAAAATACATGGCTATCCTGTCATGGATAGTTGTTTAGATTATTTTATCTATCTGTTTGCCATGATAAAATGCCTCTCAAATGCAAACGTAATTTCTATAACAGTTTCAGGACTGGAGATTTATTGTTTAATGCATTTTTTTATGTAATAATAAGTATTCTGTTTTAATATAAGTTTATAAGATCCATTCTTTGATGTTATAAGACTATAGATTAAGGTATCATGTCGCCTTTACCATACTACACAGAGAACTGAAAGTTATTTTAACATAAATTCCGAATTTTTTTTGATTAACCAAAGCCTTGTACATAAGTTGTAATGAATAAATTTTAAAACTTAAGTTACCTGCCCCTGGTGTGGTGTCACACTGTTTTGCAAAATGAGATTTGTGGATAGCAAAGTATTTTTTCAATTTCTGCCTCTTTAACCTATTATAAACATCTTTGGCTCTACTTGGGCAAAGTAAGAAAATAATGTCACCTCTTATGTTTCTTGGTTTCCCTGTCCTTTGTATTGCTATGGTGTCACTCTGAAGTTCTGAAATTACTATTTTCATCCCAATCATAGTTGCCGACAAGAATTCTCTAGCATAAGGGTGCACTGTAATCCTGTGGTCTGTGGGCCCTGCATGAGGGAATCTTTGTAAAGAGATCCTAAGCAGACTCCTCTTCCTTCTTTTTCACCTAATTGCATGATTTTTAAAATCCCCTAACGCTGCAGACCTCTAAGAAAAAGAGTGAACTAGCATCTCTGGTTTCAGGGCGATGCATGTCGGTTGCCTCCTAGCTGCTTTTTTACCTGCAAGAATCTCCCTACAATTTTGCAGCGGTGAACACGCTACTAGATAATAATTTTCAAATAAATCTGTTATGAAATTACTCCCAAAATTTCAGATGGAAAAATTAGATCCAACTTTTCTTTCTAAAAAAGTCTGCAGCGTTGAGGCATTTTGTAGTTGGTGGATGGGCACGCAGCAGCGATGTCCTACAACATACCTTATCTTTTTTTACCTGTAGAACCTGATGTGATCTGTTTCATTTTATGTGCTTTGTTACAGATCCCTGATTGGGACAGAGGGTAGGAGTTCAATAGGTGGGACTCAGGGTTTCTTTTTAAGGGCAGTGAAAACACTCTGCCAGTTGTAGTGGTGAATACATGCGTGCAGGTTTTAGATCATTTAGGAGGTCAGAGGAGGGGAGGCCCAGGATGGAATGAGAATACGACAAAAAACCTAAACCTGGACTTCTCAGGTGGTCCTGCGGTTAAGAACCCACCGGTCAATGCAGGGGACACAGGTCCAATCCCTGGTCCAGGGAGATCCCAGATGCCTTGGAGCAGCTCAGCCTGTGTGCCACGACTGCTGAGCCTTGCCCTAGAGCCCATGAGCCACACCAGAGAAAGCCCTTGCGCAGCAATGGACGAAGACACAGCACAGCCGGATGATAAGAATCTGAGCCTCACTGACTATGGGATGGAAGAACAGGTGCTGGCCTGAGTACCTGGGAAGGAGTGAACACAGAAGACGGAAGAAATTGTACATGACCCCATACTCTAGCAAATACCACTGTGTAGTTGGTTTTATATCACAGAAATTACTGCACATTTTATGAGTAGTATAGCATTTGTAATTTATTGTGAATGTTAACTTTTATCTTCATAAAATTTGTAAAGGAAAAATAGGTAACTGTAATGTCAGGTATTTGCTTAGATGATTCTCTCCCTCCATTAGCCAGAAGCTGTGTGCTGTGTGTAGTCACTCAGTCTTGTCTGACTCTTTGCAACCCTACAGACTGTAGCCCACCAGGCTCCTCTGTCCATGGAATTCTCCAGGCAAGAATACTGGAGTGGGTTGCCATGCCCTCCTCCAGGGGATCTTCCCAACCCAGCGATCGAACCCATGTCTCTAACATTGCAGGCAGATTCTTTACCATATGAGCCACCAAGGGGCTACAGGTTAACAATTCTGAAACCACAATACCTTTAAAAACACATTCCACCAGTCTAACATCAGATATATCCCGATTTAGAGACATTCTACAAAATACCTTACCTTATTGGTAATCCTCAAAGTGGTCAAGGTTATTAAAAACAAGGAAGGTCTGAGAAACTGTCACAGCAAAGAGAAGCCCAAGGAAACACAAGTAAACGTGACGCGGTGTCCTGAACAGGGTCCTGGAACAAAAAAAGAACATTAATGGTTCATTAACTGTGACAAATATGCCTTCCTAACGTCAGAGGTTAAAAATAGGGAAAGTAGGTGGGTGTATGCAGAAACTCTGCACTGTCCTCGAAATAGTTCTGTACATCTTAAACTGTTCTAAACTCGTTTATTTTTAAAAATATCATTTGAGGTTTTTAATTAGTTTCAAGAAGTGTATAGTTGAGGCCATAGACAAACCTGTCTCTTGACTGTTTTTGTCCCCTAATTAGTCTGAACATCTACAAAACTTTGATCAAATTAACGATGAGTCTGTTTAGCTTTTTGTCATTTGATGAACATAGTAATAGCTTAGGAGTCCTAACTGATGTGTCTCCCCTCCTCACAGTGTGCATGACTTCTCATTTAACTGATGTCCACAACAGCATTCTCCCCTCCTCACAGTGTGCATGACTTCTCATTTAACTGATGTCCACAACAGCATTCTCCCCTCCTCACAGTGTGCATGACTTCTCATTTAACTGATGTCCACAACAGCATTCTCCCCTCCTCACAGTGTGCATGACTTCTCATTTAACTGATGTTCACAACAGCATACTCCCCTCCTCACAGTGTGCATGACTTCTCATTTAAGGCATTTTAAAAATTCTAACCTGAAAAAAAAAAAAATTCTAACCTGATAAAACATTGTAACATGATTTAATAGCACAGAGTCAACTTCTTTGATCAGTCTTCCTATATGCACTAAATTGGCAGTTAAATTATTTAAAGATTATTTTATCTGTTTTCTCTTATTTTATTTTAGATGAATTGACTAATCTTGGGCATCCTGGTGAGTAATGCAAACATAAAACACTCATTTTAGAGTTCCAGGTTATTGAATGCAGTAACTTAAGAAGACACTAGCAGTATTCTCTTGCTGTAGCAGTACTAGTGGGGGGTTTTCCCTTGATTGACATATCATAATTTAGGGTTGAAATCAGTACGTAACATGAAGTTCAATTTCATGCAAGTGAAAATATTAAAAAGACTCTAAATTGTAAGACTGTAGGGTAGAAAAATAAATATACTGAGGCAATATAAAATATCAGTGTATTTCTCTATCATTGTGAATGACTATAAATAAAGAAGGCAGCTAAATGGAGAAGTGCATGAAATTAATTTGAGAGCCGAGAAAGAGTGACAGGAGTTACACTTCTGAGCTCTCCAGACCCCTGGGTCCCCGTTCAGAGCTGCTCGGACATTGAACGTGTCTGAACCAGTTGGGGGGTGTCTGTATCTGAAGTAAAACCACTGTCAGTGGGGACTGTTGGCGCTCTGCAGACGAGTGGTTGGTCATTGGCCATGAAGAGACTGATAGTTGGCAGGAATATTCATCATTCTTTGGCCAATTTTGTGAGAACCGATTTCTGAACAAGTTAAGCTAAAGAGCAGGCTTGCCTGAGATGAAAGGCATAGTAATCGTGAAGGCAGAGGGCATGAGTCCGAAAGGCACTGAGGGAACCTCTGTTTGAAAATGAAACCTCGAGAGAGTGGGGTCAGACAGGAGCTACATCAGTTAGTATTTGTAGCGATCCCTCTTACTTCTTGATGTGTTATTTCTCGTTGTCACCCCATAACTAATTTCCTTAGTTTTGTGCCTGTTTCATTACTAAACATCTCTTTTTGTGAGCGATGGTTTGGCTGTGCTGATTACTATAAGCCCGTGAGACAAAGCAGAAGGGCCCTGTTACCAGGGTGTCATTCCTGCTGGGCCAGCCTCGAGCTCCAGGAAACCTCCGTGAGATTTGCTTCAGACACTCAAAACTAAGTGATGTTGGAATAGCCATCCTCGTCTTGTAGCTGATTGCTTCTCTTGACTTGGTTAGAATTCCCCTTTTCCTAAATGTGTCTGTTATTTCATGCTCTTCAGTGAGCATCATGAAAAGCTATTTCAGGAAAACTTTTGCATACCAACAGCACTAAGCTTCTGAAATTTCCCCGACCTTTTTCATTATATCCCTGCTCCCCAAGAATTAGAAACACCAAAGCATGTAAGAAAAAATTGAATATACTTTCAGTGGACTCTTAGAGCATATATATTATTAAAAATGCAAACATTTACCCTGTCTATAGCAAGAGACATATGACCATCTGAAGTCCATCTTCCCCAGCGTGTCTTCCTGCATGGTCCCTGAGAGTTGGAGGTATTTCATATTATGTATAGATGATGGCAAAGAGCATGACCATGGAATGATATCTCCTAGCTTGCTAACGCTGGGCAAGTGACTCAGTCTTTTTCTGTCTCAGACTCCTTACTTATATAATGGAGATAATAACAGTATATACCTCACAAAGTGTGGTTGTTAAAATCAGTTATATTTACAACACATGCAACAGTCCCAGGCCAGCATTCAGTAAATGTTAACCGTTCCTGCTGCTCTTCATGGCCACCAGCAACTGTTTTCAAGCTGTAATTTCTACCTAACATGTTAAAGAGAATCACCCTCAGCTGTAGCAATCTGTTACCAGAGCCATTCCCTGCCCCTGATTCCAGCTCCCATCCAGGTACAAGCTTTTAATCAGGAACCTGGAAACCTCAAAACCATGAACCAGCTGTAACCACTCTGCCTTTCGCTGTGCTGCCGATGGGACTGGCACTGTTTGCTCTAACCCCGGAGATGTGTCATGGGGACCAACTCGCTTATCTTTTTGTTTTTATCTTTCTGTAGATAATCAAGAGCAAACAGTTGACCAACCTTTGGGTAAGTAGAGCTTTAAAACGCTTGAAAATGAAAGTGTTAGTCACTCAGTTGTGTCCCCCTCTTTGTGACCCATGGACTATAACCCTCTGGGCGCCTCTGTCCATGGGATTCTCCAGGCAAGAATACTGGAGTGGGTAGCAGTTTCCTTCTCCAAGGGATCTTCCTGATCCAGGGATCTAACCCAGGTCTCCTACATTTCAGGCAGATTCTTTACCATCTAAGCCACCAGGAAAGCCCCGTAACCAAATATAATTGTAGCATACAACTCTTTTATGGGGATTATGAAGGGATTTGAGACTTTTAAAATTGACAACTTGTATAAATATTTGAATAACATGTTTTATTTTGGATATTTATAAAAGAAATTATAGAATAGGAGACTTTGAAAAGATTGAGGGACTTCCCTGGTGGTCCAGTGGCTAAGACTTCACGCTCCCAATGCAGAGGGCCTGGGTTCAATCCCTGGTCAGGGAACTAGATCCCACATGCTGCAACTGAAAGTTTTCTTGCTACTACTAAGACTCATCACAGCCAAATAAATACATTTTTTTAATAAGGTAAATAAAAAGATTGTGAATTCAAAAAATAAATAAATAGATAAAAAGATTATGAATTCAGTTTCTGAGACCAGGTCAGCTTCTGTGGAGTGATTTCTGGTTTGGCAATGTGCAAAAAAATAAACATAAAAGCAGAAAGAAGCATGTGTAGGTCACACAGAAGCGACTAATACTGTATCTTGGTGGGGTTAGAGGTTAGGAAAGCACCTGAGAGGTCGCTATAGCAGTTCTGCATGTTGAAGGATGAATAGGAGAAGGGCCTTCCAGACAGAGGAAACGTGAAATCCTAAAGAAAGGTCGTAGAGAAAGAAGACAGGGTGTCTGTTGTATTGGGGAAGTTGCGAGTAACACACCATGCCCGCAGGGCGGTAGTCCTCAGCCTTTTTGGCACCAGGGACCTGTTTCGTGGAAGACAGTTTTCCCATGGACTGGAGGTGGGGGCATGGTTTGGGGATGATTCAAGCACATTACGCTTATTATGCACTTCATTTCTATTATTATTACATCTGCTGCACCTCAGATCATCTGGCATTAGATCCTGGAGGTTGGGGACCCCTGCTCTAGAGCAGGAAGAGCAGGAACTTAGAGAAGCAGATTAAGACCAGGTCGTGAGGAGCCCCATTTCTCAGACAAGCCACTGGAAGGAAGCTCTGAAAGAGGGGTGAGCTTGTCCCTCCAAAAGACCAGTCTTGTATCAATGTATAGAAAATGAACTGGAAGGGAGACATTGTTTAAGTTAAGAGAAAAACTGAGAGTGTTGCAATAGTCCAGATAAAGAAATGATGAGACTCTAAGCCAGGCTAGTACCAAGTCAATGCAGAAGACAGAACAGGTTCAGGACACCTTGAGATGATGGGGTCGGTTGTCATCACCTCACTCTAGGGTACAAAAATACAGAGGTGTCACCATGCCTGCTCAGATTCTTACTTGGGCCACTAGGCAGGTGGTCGTACAGCCCACTGAGTTAGAGAGCACAGGATCAAAAGCAAGATTCAAACCGCAGCGGACTCTTATTTTGGCCTAACCAGTTTGAGGTGTTTGTGTCTTGTCTATGCAGAACACAGCAGGCATTTGCACACGTGGGTCTGGAACTCTAAGGAGAGGCCAGGCTCAGAGACACCGGCAGGAGCATCGTCAGCATGGAGGTGAAGGCTGACAGCACGGAGGGGAGCTTCCATGGGACTGTTCAGGCTGTGGAGAAAGGGCACTAACTGCGGGAGGGGTCCTGCACGGTGGCTTCAGACAGAATCAGCTGTCACTGATCAGACAGGTTTATAAGTTCTCTCAAAAATGGTAGCTTTAGAGTGACAGCTGTAGGCTGTGACTAAATAGTAGCTGTCCCCTTAAAGGGGCATATGGCCCCCTGTTTTCCTGTCCTGTAATATTCTCAGTCTACTTCACTCTCTCCTCTTCTCCCCCACCTGTGGTCTCACCAGGTAATTTACTTTCTTTGCACGGTGGCTGAGTCCCCACACCAGAAGCTCTCAGGATTTCTTAAAGTTTAGACCCAGAACTGGCAGAGTGTCCCACTATATTATGCTCAGACAGGGTCACAGGGCAGCCCAGACTCAGATCCAGGGACGGGGGCAGAGTGAGGGGCCACACTGCCTAAGGAGGCCATGAGGGGCTACCCTCGGGGGCCGTCGCTCACCACAGCTAGAAGGGCAGCCGGGACTAGAGTACCAATGGCTTTGTCACCAGACTAAGGAGCTTGGGCTTTATTTTGAAGGATGTAGAAAGACGAAGATCTGACGCATGGGACCAACAAGGACTGTCTGTTCACTCACTCAGATTTGGTGTCAGGGCTCAGTCACCAGTAGATGGCCAGAGGCTCTTTAATTAACAGATGCTGACGGAGCGCTCAGTGTTACCAGGTCCTTCTCCAGCTGCTAATAAACATTAACTCATTTTTGGATGAAATGAGTAGCACACTATTAGAATAATCAGATGTGGAATTGATGGTGTAACTTGTACCAGTGTTTAAGCAATACATTTCATTAAGCTTTAGAAGATGTCTAGGATCATACAGTGAAAATATCTTTCTGAAGTGGTTTTATTCTGTTGCTTAATCAGCTGGTGGCTGTGTTCCCTTTTTCCAGTGAATGGTATGTGTTCAAGAAGTTGTGGGTGGCTCTTACAGTAAATGTTTTTCTACAGAAAGTTTCATTTATTTTTAATCACTTGAAAACCCATCATAAGTTGCTTATATAGTTGTTATTTTGAAGTTTTCTTTGATTCCTCACTCTTATCTCCTCAACTTCAAATTTTACTGTTTCTTTCTCTGTCATGTCTCTGACTTTTTCTTTCCCTTTCTACTACTAATTCCTGGAACCAGACTTTGTCATCTCCTATTTCGGCCACCGCAGTCTACTTCTCTGTTCTAAATCCACCCCAGTTCAACTATCGTTCAGGAACTGTTTTGCAAGTAGAGTGGGCAAGGTAAGTTACTGACCCATCATCTCTGTTACCAAACTCAAGAAGATGCCTCAAGACATTTTAGGAACTAAGCATTAAAATTATCATTGGTTAAGACTCTGCACTTTCAATGCAGGAGGGGCAGCTTCGATCCCTGGTCGGGGAATGAAGATCCCATATTATCACTGGGGAAAAGTTTTTGAAGAGATATGGTCAATTATTGATATATAGATTTTAGGCCCGATGGTTCTCAAGTAGCTAAACCCTTGCATCTATGTACTGTACCAAGTGTCCCTTCCAAACAGATGACAAAAGCAGTGATCTTAGCAGGAGCAGCCTGTATGCTTAGTCTAACAACTGTTTCCTCCCCTCGAAAGACCCCAGTGATTTTTTTCAGTTACATATCTCATAACTTTTTTCTGCCAGTAGAACTTAATGTAGGATATATACTAAATTGTCATAATATCCCACCAAGAAATCTGCTGTGCAACACAGACTCTTTACTCTGAGAATCTCACTGGGAAGCCCCTGGTTGGGGCTACAAAGATGAAAGGCCGGAACCCCAGGCTCCAGCTCCCCTCACTGAGGAGCAGGTTGAACTGAGTCTGAGTCCATCAGTATATTCTGAATTGGTTCTGAACTCTGATAGGGTTAATGGGCTCAGAAAACAATGCTCTGAAATATTTCTGTGGATTAGCCACCTAATGTCTTGGTATATAGTGGGTAAATTAGTGTAACAGTACATTTCTAGTTTATTTAAGAAGAAACTTTAAAAAAAAAGGAAATACAGGTGATAATAAATCTTATACTGCCTCCTAATTGAAATCCACCCTGAGTATTCTTAACTTTTTTTTTTTTTTGAGTTTTAAAATGAAAGACAGTAGAGGCTTTATGACTGAATTTGCCTATTAAAATAGTCTTGAAAAGTGGCCTTTTCTTTGGAATAGAAGAAATTATCATTTGTACCAGACTTAAAGTCACTTTTATTGAATCAGAAATGTGGCTTAAATGTTGTTTAATTTTTTTCTTAATGTGTGCACTCAAAAGAACAGGCATTTTGCAAGGTATCTCTGAAAATGTGAATATAGAACAAAGATACCAGACCAGGGGAATTCTCTGGCAGTCCAGTAGTTAGGACTCCACACTTTCACTGCTGAGGGCCCGGGGTTCAATCCCTGGTTGGGGAACTAAGAATGTGCAAACTGCATGGTGAAGCCAAAAAAAAAAAGTATTTGAGTCTTCTCACAAAGTGGGGTATTTTGCCACTTTGAGGGAGTCACTGTCTTTGAGTTGGTTCTAATTTTTCTCCAGACCTTGTTTAACCCTTGACCTTAGTGTGGAAAAGGAAGAAATTCCAAAGAGATTTTTGGTGACATTCAGTTCAGTTCAGTTCAGTTCAGTCGCTCACTCGGGTCTGACTCTTTGCGACCCCCTGAATCGCAGCACACCAGGCCTGCCTGTCCATCACCAACTCCCGGAGTTCACTCAAACTCACGTCCATTGAGTCAGTGATGCCATCCAGCCATCTCCTCCTCTGTCGTCCCCTTCTCCTCCTGCCCCCAATCCCTCCCAGCATCAGAGTCTTTTCCAATGAGTCAACTCTTCACATGAGGTGGCCAAAGTACTGGAGTTTTTAGCATCATTCCTTCCAAAGAAATCCCAGGGCTGATCTCCTTCAGAATGGACTGGTTGGATCTCCTTGCAGTCCAAGGGATTCTCAAGAGAATTCTCCAACACCACAGTTCAAAAGCATCAATTCTTCAGTGCTCAGCTTTCTTCACAGTCCAATTCTCACATCCATACATGACCACTGGAAAAACCATAGCCTTGACTAGACGGACCTTTGTTGGCAAAGTAATGTCTCTGCTTTTCAATATGCTATCTAGGTTGGTCATAACTTTCCTTCCAAGGAATAAGCGTCTTTTAATTTCATGGCTGCAGTCCCCATCTGCAGTGATTTTGGAGCCCCAAAAAATAAAGTCTGACACTGTTTCCACTGTTTCCCCATCTATTTCCCATGAAGCGATGGGACCAGATGCCATGATCTTCGTTTTCTGAATGTTGAGCTTTAAGCCAACTTTTTCACTCTCCACTTTCACTTTCATCAAGAGGCTTTTTAGTTCCTCTTCACTTTCTGCCATAAGTGTGGTGTCATCTGCATATCTGAGGTTATTGATATTTCTCTCGGCAGTCTTGATTCCAGCTTGTGCTTCTTCCAGCCTAGCATTTCTCATGATGTGCTCTGCATATAAGTTAAATAAGCAGAGTGACAATATACAGCCTTGATGTACTCCTTTTCCTATTTGGAACCAGTCTGTTGTTCCATGTCCAATTCTAACTGTTGCTTCCTGACCTACATACAGGTTTCTCAAGAGGCAGGTCAGGTGGTCTGGTTTCCTACCTCTTTCAGAATTTTCCACAGTTTGTGGTGATCCACACAATCAAAGGCTTTGGCATAGTCAATAAAGCAGAAATAGATGTTTTTCTGGAACTCTCTTGCTTTTTTCGATGATCCAGCAGATGTTGGCAATTTGATCTCTGGTTCCTCTTCCTTTTCTAAAACCAGCTTGAACATCTGGAAGTTCACAGTTCACATATTGCTGAAGCCTGGCTTGGAGAATTTTGAGCATTACTTTACTAGCATGTAAGATGAGTGCAATTGTGTGGTAGTTTGAACATTCTTTGGCATTGCCTTTCTTTGGGATTGGAATGAAAACTGACCTTTTCCAGTCCTGTGGCCACTGCTGAGTTTTCCAAATTTGCTGGCATCTTGAGTGCAGCACTTTCACAGCATCATCTTTCAGGATTTGAAATAGCTCAACTGGAATTCCATCACCTCTACTAGCTTTGTTCATAGTGATGCTTTCTAAGGCCCACTTGACTTCACATTCCAAGATGTCAGGCTCTAGGTGAGTGATCACACCATCGTGATTATCTGGGTCATGAAGATCTTTTTTGTACAGTTCTTCTGTGTATTCTTGCCACCTCTTCTTAATATCTTCTGCTTCTGTTAGGTCCATACCATTTCTGTCCTTTATCGAGCCCATCTTTGCATGAAATGTCCCCTTGGTATCTCTAATTTTCTTGAAGAGATTCAAGAGGGTATGACTAGGGCTGCCGCACCCTCCTGTTACACCTTCTCCACTGCTTCCTGCTGTTCCATCACAGATGTAGACCCCAGTGTGTGCTGGACACATCCTGCTGCCAGCCCTCGAGAGAAACCTCAGATTTCTTGTATCACGAACAGTCTCAGGTCTACTTTTAACTCCACCCCCTCTAGCAAGAGTACAGTTCTGAAGACCTCTTAAGCACTAGACTATGCTCAGCCTTCCACAACTCTTTTGGACAAGCTGTATACCAAATAAAACAAGCTGATATATTTAAAGGCACAGGTGTGCATCTTTTTAGGCTTCCCAGGTGATTCAGTAGTTAAAGAATCGCCTGCCGATGCAGGAGATGTGGGTTTGATCCCTGGGTCAGGAAGATCACCCAGAGGAGGAAATGGCAACCGACTCTAGTATTCTTGCCTGGAGAAACCCGTGGACAGAGGAGTCTGGCGTGGCTGCAGGCGATGGGGTCGCAAAGATTCAGACATGACTGAGCACGCAACACGTGGATCTTTTTGCCCCTTACGACAGAAAAGCTCTTTGTATGAGACCACGTCTTTAGCAAAGCCTCAGTTTACTAACGGAGAAGGCAATGGCACCCCACTCCAGTACTCTTGCCTGGAAAATCCCATGGACAGAGGAGCCTGGTAGGCTGCAGTCCATGGGGTCGCTAGGAGTCAGACACAACTGAGCAACTTCACTTTCACTTTTCACTTTCATGCATTGGAGAAGGAAATGGCAACCCACTCCAATGTTCTTGCCTGGAGAATCCCAGGAACGGTGGAGCCTGGTGGGCTGCCGTCTATGGGGTCGCACAGAGTCGGACACGACTGAAGCGACTTAGCAGCAGCAGCAGCAGCAGCAGTTCACTAAGGTCAGAAAATGAACTGCTAAGATAGTCATACAAAAACTCCACACCGCCCTGAGGCAGCCACATCTCATCCAAATGGGAGGTTTTTTTTAAAAAAGAAGCAAAGAGGAGACAGTACAGCAAGAGAAAATAGAGAATGCAGTGTTTGTTAAGCTCTGCTCTCTGTCTTTGGTTTCCCCTCACCTGCTCTGATGGGAACTCTTCTCGTCCCTCGTTTCGGTATTCCTTTTGTTTCTGGCCTCTTCCGTTTTGTTTCTGGCCTCTTCTGTTATCAGTAGAACAGAACTTAATTTGATAGGAACCCAATTCCAAACATTCTTTATTTAAATTTGCTCTAAAAGTCTATACTGAGCATTCTTTCCTTCTGTTATAAATCAGTAAAAGTATTACTGTAATGTTAGTTACTGTTCTGCTTCATGTACAGCTAATATCCTTTGCCTGATTTTCCAAAGCATCAATTAAGTTGAATTTCAGTTGTTTGACTCACCAGTTTCTGTATTCCTCAGTAGAGTGCATTGGTCTACTACATAAAGTGATAGCCTAGCTCTAAAATGAAATGAAATGATGAAATCTTATTTGTAAAGCCTTCTTTTTATTGAGTTTTGTTTTTAAACTTTATATCCTCCTTTAAATGTCTCCCCCTCCTCCTCTTTTTTTTTTTTTTAACAGCAAAGGACAAGGTTGCTCTTTTGATAGGAAATATGAATTATTGGGAGCATCCCAAGCTTAAAGCTCCTTTGGTGGATGTGTATGAATTGACCAACTTGTTAAGACAGCTAGATTTCAAAGTCGTCTCACTGTTGGATCTTACTGAATATGAGATGCGTAACGCCGTGGATGAATTTTTACTGCTTTTAGACAAAGGAGTCTATGGTAAGATACTTACCATCTTCGCTTTTGTTAATTATCCCCTTGTCTTTTTGTTGTACAAGTTAAGTTGAGAATTGAAAAAGAGAAAGGCATGGCAAATGGACTGTTGAAAAGTTTTATTCTTGTAATAGAAGATGGATTTGATCTTCATTCCTTAGTTCCATGTGACTAATTAACTTGATGTCTTTAGTTTCATGTCTCAAAACAGTGTTGTTCTTAGTAGAATTCTCAACCTATCTTACTTGATTTTGTTTCCTTGACTACAAGAGCTACAGTAAAGTTCATTGACCAGATAGCAAATTGTATATTCATATATGTAAAATACTAATATGCATGTGTGTGTGTGGAGTATAAAAAGTTGTACCCGAATGTACATTCCACATGTTTTCTTCCGTTTTCTAACTATTGCGTGGTATTTTCTGGCCTTTTAGTGGGAACTAAAATTTAACAAGGAAATATTGATGAGTGTGACATATGAGAACAATCAGTAAACTAAAGTTCTACCCAGATACAGTTAAAGATGAAAGTGTTAATTGCTCAGTTGTGTCCGACTCTTTGCGACGCAATGGACTATAGCCCTCCAGGCTCCTCTGTCCATGAACTTCTCCAGTCAAGAGTACTGGAATGGGTAGCCATTTCCTTCTCCAGAGGATCTTCCCGACCCAGGGATCGAACCCAGGTCTGCAGCATTGCAGGCAGATTGTTTACCCTCTGAGCCACCAGGGAAGCCCAGGTTAAAGATGGACCTCCACAAGAATACTAACAGTAAATTTTTTTTAATGTTTTTTCTCATTCTTTCATTTAAATATATTAAGAACACCACATTTATGGTAAAGATTTTTTAAAGAGAGAGTATGCTGTCAGTAATAAGCCATTTCTTTGGTGATTTTCTTTTAATGGGCATAGCCACAAGTATGGGAAGCCAGCTGTCACTCTCAGCCTCATTTCTCAGAGTTGTGCTCCCTGCGATGCTGTGTAATAACATCCAGCTGCCAGGAAAGTAACATTTCCAGACCTGCTGTCAGGATGCCATGCTAAACCAAGTTGATTTGGCTTCTATATCTTTCCAGTTACTTTACTTCAATAATTCCTTTATTTAGCCTTTTTACTTCTAATTAGACTAATATGATGAGGCAAACTTAATAGAATTGCTTAAAGGTTCTCAAAGTAGAAGTTTTTTTTTTAATTAAATAAACAAAGATGAATAATTTTTAATGATAAAAGGTACAATTCACAAAGAAGATAGACATCATTAGACACCTAACAACAAAGAAACAAAGATACTCAAAGTAGAATTTTTAATGGAAGAAAAAACTAATTTCTTTCAAGATTTAGCACATTACTATATATAGGATGGGAGGAAATCTTAAAATCTCAGTAAGTTTTAAATGAATTTCTTCTTAAGTAATAAGGATTACAGTTGCTACGCAAGTGAATCAGCAAAGTAAATATCTCAGATTTGGGACTTCAACATTATTCTGATGTTTTAATAATGTAATCTTAATTCATGAGCATATAAAGTAATGACTCTGAGAATCCATTTTTCTTATGAAAACAATAGAATATACAATACAAATGTGCCCCTGTGGTACTTGGTTTATAGTTTTAGTCTCTAATAAGGTGGTTAGTTGATTAATTTTATATTACATAATTTATCTCAGTTGTTAAGTGCATAGATGGTTTAAACAGGAAAAGGCTTCTAAAACTTTCCCAGAGGTAATGAGGTGCAAGGAAAAAATATTTACCAATTTGGGTTTTGAGATTGGTGAAGTATTTTAAGAGTTAGGGAATTATATGAAGAATTATGAATTTGATTATTTATTGTAATTTCATATTAGCATTATTACCTTGGCTTTAAATTCTTTTTAGCTTTTTAAATCAAAACTTAAAAATAAAATCAAAACTTTTAATTGCCCCTGGAAACTTGAGAACCAGAAATATTAAAAGTTCTAGTAAGAAGAGTTTATCTTATGCTGAAGCTTTGCCCCAAAATAAAAACATCAGCTTGAAATATAGAGTAAAGAGGCCCGGGTTCGATCCCAAGTCAGGGAACTAGATCCCACATAACACAACAAAGATTCAGTGCAGCCAAATAAAAATAAATATATTTTTTAAAAAAGCTAGAAAAATGTTTAAATACGACTGATTCATGTCTTAACAGGGTGGTTGCATTATATTTTGAAGTATTGTGAATATCCCAAACACCAGACACATCTGCTTCAATGTAAGTGTGGCAGAGGCTCAGAGGGCATAGGCATGTTCCCTGGGCTGTGCCCTCACGTCCAGCTGGCAGCCCCGGGGACCAGGAGTACTTTGGGGGGCAGGGGAGGCAGAGCTAGAGCCACAGGAGTTTCAGAAGAGCAATGTCAGCGTGGAAAGCATGGGCACTGAAGTTTATGCCCTTCTGTATTATACTGCCCTTGGGTTTGTGAAGGAAATAAAAATTAGCAGAACAGAACATATGTAATTCAGTTTTTAAACATATATAAGCACTAAAAACACAAGCTAAAAACAGGAATAACTGACCTATTTGTTACCTATTCTTGAAGATAAATAAGGATAAAGATTTCAGTTATATAGATAAGCTGCTGCTGCTGCTGCTAAGTCGCTTCAGTCGTGTCCAACTCTGTGCGACCCCATAGACGGCAGCCCACCAGGCTCCCCCATCCCTGGAATGCTCCAGGCAAGAACACTGGAGTAGGTTGCCATTTCCTTCTCCAACGCATGAAAGTGAAAAGTGAAAGTGAATTCGCTCAGTTGTGTCCGACTCTCAGCGACCCCATGGACTGCAGCCTACCAGGATCCTCCATCCATGGGATTTTCTAGGCAAGAGTACTGGAGTGGGGTGCCATCGCCTTCTCCGATATAGATAAGCTACGATGGAGTAAGTCCCTGGCTTAGTGTCCGCCCCACCTAACACTTCTCTACATTCATCACTTGCTGCAGCTGAGCTGTGCTTCAATAGAAAAGAAGGTTCAAGGAACCTGGCTAGAATAGGGCCAAAGCCTCACTCACGCTGGAACCGCCCGCATCAGTGTAGCTCAGGGGTTAAGCAGCAGGCCCAAGAGTCACCAACCCCGGACTCAACGCTCTGGCTTTTCTGCTCACTCACTGTGTCTGTGACCAAGTTACTTCACTTTCCTAAGCCAGAAAGGATGTATACAATGGATAGACAAGTTAATGCGGTTGTTACGGGACAAGTAAGATAAAATAACCACCCATGTATCTGGCATTAAAGCCTCGAAATACCGTAGCCATTGTTGTCGTGGTTTGCTGAATTCAGATTTTCCTTCACAAATAGGGGATTTGGGTAACATTCCACTTCAGGCCTCAATAGAGAAATCAGCTTTTCTCTCTTATGTATTAAGGTTCAGCCTAAGATTTCATCAGGGAAAAAAAGGAGTTTTTAAAGAGATGGTATGGTGAGATCATGGAAAAACCAGTACACCAACATTTTTTATTTTCTGAGAGAAACGTTAGCTCAAAAGCCAGCAGAAGGTTGTAAGCAGACAGTGTAACCTGGCGCAGCAGCTGATCCAGCTGGCAGCTCGCTTCTGGGAGGGCCCCTTATTAGCCTGTGAAGTGGGTGAACTGTCGCACGCCTCCGTGTCTCAGCTTCCGCATCTGTAGGGCGGCAGCGATGACATCTGCTGCCTCACTATGAGGCACGTGTGGTGAGGCGCCTGTGAGCTTGCTGAGGTAAAGCGCGGGCTTCGGCAGCGCCTGATGCGTGCAGTGACCACTCTGCAGATCGCTGGTGGTGGCGACGCTCTCGTTCCAATAAAAGCCCTGTGCCAAGTGCCCGGCAGCACCACCCAAGCAGGAAAGCCTTCCATTTACGCAATTGTGTTCTCTGTAGACAAAAAATAAATCTCTCTGACAGACTGTATCCTTGGAAATCATATTCCCAAGAAATAAAATTCCTGAAAGATCTATTTTATAAGGTTTTATTTCTAACCCCATTGAATTCTTTGACATTTTAAAAGAGATCCGTTTTGTCCTTCTATCCTTGAGTAATAAGAGTGGTTTAAATGTACAAATAGTACTAGAGATGGAACTTTTAAAATACAGTGATTTGGCCTAGTTATTTTACATAAAAATGCTTACCCTCCTACAGTATAATTTGTGTGCAGACTTTGATACAAAATGCTTATTACATTTGTCATGAATTGCTCTGTGGTAGACCAACGGTATTTTGTTGTCAGTGCCTTTTCAGTGATGGCAGACCTGGGCATACAGCACTGAAACACTGGACCACACCTAGCTTTTCCTGCATGAGGGAGGCTAAACCCTCCCTCCCATGAAGTTGCTTTTGCTCCCAAGTCAAGCCTTGGCTAAAGCCAGATGAGTTAAATGACACAATGGGAGCCCGCCAGGCTCCTCTGGCCACGGGATTCTCCAGGCAAGAATACTGGAGTGGGTAGCCATTCCCTTCTGCAGGGCATCTTCTCAACCCAGGGATCGAACCTGGGTCTCCTGCCTTGCAGGCAGATTCTTTACCATCTGAGGAAATTTATAAGCCCCCTAATATAATGGGACGGGGAAAACGCTGTGTATGCAATACAAATACCTATCAGCTATATGATTTTAAGCAAATTATTTGTTTTAAAATTTTATTTTCTCACCTAAAAGTAGGTCATTTAAAAATTGTTACAGGTTAAAATCTGATCATGTTTATGAAGGCACCTTGAAAATCATGAAAATGCCATGCAGATATAAAATTTCTTTATTACAGTTACTTTTATCAAAGAAACTGTGCCTGCATAGAACTGTGAAGTGCCCGCGTGTGACCTGAAGAGTCAAGGCTGCTGTAGGGTTTCCCAGCGGGGTGGGCCTGAAGTGTGTTCGGAAGCTGGAGACCAGGTGATAACTGGCCCAGTGTCTGAACCTGAGATCAGCCCGAGCCTTGGCACAGATTTGGGTAGATGGGAAGAGAGCGTGACTTGAGCAGGGCCATGGAGATTGCAAATAAGCGTATCTTGCTCTGGAAGCAGGAAAGAGATGGACAGGGAGTGGAGTCAGATTTTGAATATTGGACAGTGTAAATCTTGCACTTTTAAAGTACATGGGTCTTTTCCTCATTTTATAAACATTTTTCTTGAACTGTAGTTTATTTCCCACGTTGCGTTAGTTTCTGCTGTGCAGTGATGATTGGCTCTGTGTACACAGACCCCGTCCCTGCCAGACCTCCCCCCAGCCCCGCGGTCCCACCACTCCAGGTCACCGCACAGCCCCAAACTGAGCTCCCCGCTCCGCGCTGCATAGCAGGTCCCAGTTCAGTGATTTTCAGTGTCCACACAAAGCCGTTCAGTCAGCTAACTCCAGAACGTTGTCATCAGCCCCCAGACCCCGTAGCCACTCGCTGTCCCTCCTCATTCCTGCTGACCCCAGACTCTGACAGCAGCAAACCGCTCGCTGCCTCTGGGTTTGTCTCCCGAGGACTCTGCTAGGAATGGAGTCACTCCATGCCAGTCCTTCTGGGTCTGGCTTCAGTCACTTCTGGCACAGTGCATCCAAGCTTCCTCTGTGTTGTAGCGTTACTTTTATGACTAATTAATCATCCATTGTGTGGATAGAGAACGTTTATTCATTGATCAGCAAATGGACATTTAACCATTCTCCACTATTTAGATACTAGAACTAGTGCCACTGTGAACATGTGTGTGTACATTCTTGTGTGGACACGTGTTTTCAGTTCTCCTGGATATTTACCTTGGCGTGGCATTTCTGGGTCATAGAATGCTAAGTTTTGCTGAGGAACCGCCTGATTGCAGAGGGCTTGCGCTACCGTATGTTCTTGCCAGAAGCAAACGAGGTTCCCCCTCCCTCTTCACCTTTGCCTGCCTTTGCTCTCGCCTTTGTGGTCACAGCCTCCTGATGAGTGTGAAGGGGCATCACACCGTTTTGTTCTGCATTTCCCTAATGGTTGCTAATATTGAGCATCTCCTCCTGTGCCTGTTTGCCATTTGTATGTTGTCTTTGGAGAAATGTGTATTCAAGTCTGTTGCACATTTTTAAATTGTCTTTTTCTTGTTGAAGAGTTCTTCATACATTCTGAATACAAAGTGTCCTTGTAGATATATAATTTGTCCTCACAAATACTTATCTGTCTATGTGGACATGTTCTCCCATTCTGTGAGTTATCTTTTCACTTACTCGATTTTCATTGATTCACTAATTAAACCCACTGTGCGCCGTGACTCTCGAAACACGTTGCTTCACAGCAATATTAACCCCTCCCAGGCTGCTCTCCTGTCTGTAAGCTGTCATGCCAGGCCAGGCCTTGTGGGTCTCTGTGCCCGCTGCCTATAAGGCACCTCCCTTCCTCCCTTCCTTGCCAGACTGTTCCCTTTCTCTCAGGACCATCCGTTGTCGCTTCCCCTCACGCTGGTGCTCCCCTCAGCACTTTATGCATCTCGTACAGTGTTGCTCTAATCCCATGATGTGTGCTATTTAATTACACGCCGGCTTTTCTGTGTGTGACTGATAGCGTGAGCGTGCCTGAATGAGCTGCAAGACCCTCAGGGCCAGGAGCTCTGTGTTCATTTCTTTTTCATCGTCCCTGCCACGTACATGATGATGAGCGCCCACAATGAACAAACCAGTGTGTGTCCATTTTGTCACTTTTTTACCCAGAATGATACGTATGAAAGAACCATTTTTCTTATTTAAGTAGGAATTCAGGAAAAGTTGACAACCTGGATCCTGCCCTGTGGAACCAAGGAAGCAAGTTTTCTTTCCTGCTGAAAACCACGTTCTTGCTGGGAGTTGGGGGCTGCAGCTGTGAAGAATTAGCTTTTTTTTTCTCCTTCTAAATGCCTTTTTACTGTTTACTGTAGAATACACATAAAGAAGTCATCACTTCAGACTGTTGACGGAGAAGAATCAGTGGGCACCAGAGTGCCGGCCTAGGGGACTATGTTCACAAGTATTCCTAGCAAATAGGAATGTCAAACGTTTTTATAAGGAAGCCCACACTGAGTTTTTTTTAAGAACAAAAACCAACTTCTTTTCAAGAAGGTGTTTAGAGTTGTTTGGTGTGATTTTTTATAGTACCATTTCTCAGTAAAGAAATAATAACTCATCTGTGAACACTAAAACTAACACAGATTTTTAGATTAATTCAGACTATAGAAAGTAAATGATATTTATACCTGCATAACAATGGCACCCCACTCCAGTACTCTGGCCTGGAAAATCCCATGGGTGGAGGAGCCTGGTGGGCTGCAGTCCATGGGGTCGGTAAGAGTCGGACACGACTGAGTGATTTCACTTTCACTTTTCTCTTTCATGCATTGGAGAAGGAAATGGCAACCCACTCCAGTGTTCTTGCCTGGAGAATCCCAGGGACGGGGGAGCCTGGTGGGCTGCCGTCTATGGGGTCACACAGAGTTGGACACGACTGAAGCGACTTAGCAGCAGCAGCAGCAACAAAAAAATAGCAATCCACGAAATGAGATTTCCCTTCTCTGCCTAGAAAAAGATACATGGGTATTTTTCTAACCCCCTAATATTACAAGGAAATGCTGTGGAATCTCTTACACCTGGCATGGCAGTGGCTGTTCCCCTGAACTGTGTTTATTCTTTCATCGGTTAAACACTCACTGAACTCCTGCTGTGTGCCAGGAACACACAGATGAAGGTGAGACTGCCCTGCCCGGAGAAGCCCTGCTTTCAGAGACCACAGATGAGCCACAGGAGTCCTCAGCCTTGTTTGTTTTTAAACATCCTGAGGTGAAATTGCATTCCGCGTTATATTGTTGGTTATAGATGTGTCATTTTCATGAATTAAAATACACTTCAGAGGAGCATCTTTTTTAAAATTTCTTACATATAAGGTAATGGTTGAATTATCGTATGATAATCACTGTTGTACAGCAAAGTAACTCAGTTACATGTATATATGTGTGTGCGTGTGCTTTCTTTTCCATGTGGTTTATCACGGGTCACTGAATACAGTTCTCTGTGCTGTCAGGAGACCTTGCTGTTTTTCCATCCCGTATAGACCAGTTTGTATCTGTTAATCGCAAACTCCCAGTCCAGCCCCTCACACACAGCCCAGCCCCTTGGCAACCACCAGTCTAGTCTCTGCGTCCATGTTTCTGTTTCATAGGTAGGATCATTTATGTCACATTTTAGATTCCACATACAAGTGATACCATCTGGTATTTCTCTTTCTGACTTGCTTCTCTAGTTGCACAGGATAGCATCCTGATGTTGGTTTAAAATTCAGTACTTACACGAAGAGTGTTGCCAAAATAATTTTCAAGGCAAATTCAGTTAACACTTGAACGTGTTCATAGTTGCATCTCTCTTAAATAAGTATGCATTCATGTCAAGAAAGTAAGTCGTGGTTTTGTTTTAAAGACTGCTACCTGCTCAGATTGCAGTTTCTCCTTTCTTGCTCTTCAGGGCTATTGTATTACGCAGGACATGGATATGAGAACTTCGGGAACAGCTTTATGGTCCCTGTGGATGCTCCAAATCCGTATAGGTCTGAAAACTGTCTGTGTGTACAGAATATACTGAAACTGATGCAAGAAAAGGAAACGGGACTCAACGTGTTCCTGCTGGACATGTGCAGAAAAAGGTAGACTCCAGTCTCCACACGGAGGCTTGTTGATGGCAGTTAAACATCAACCTCGACAAGCTAAATCTGATGGCAAACCCAGGAAGCCTTCAAACACTTAGAGTTGCTGAATTTTAGATTGTAGAGTGGGACTGATTAAGAAGAAAACTAGAAAATAGGTTTTCTCTGTGTGTTTTCAACTTTTTCCTGCCTGCTGTAGAATAGAAGTGGTGAGCAAAAGGGCATGGGTACTAACTCATATAGCCCCTCAGACTGCCTTTAGAACATCTTCTACAATCCCTGCAGCTATTCCTCCAGGAATTAGCAGACTCAAAACTCAAAAGAGTGGGGGCCCTTAGCATCTTTTTGCTTGCTCAGTTTTTACCAATCAAAATCCAGTGCCCGAGTTCAAGTGTAACTCCAGTTTTAAAAGCTAACAAGAAAAAAGGGGTGATTCTCTGCTGTCTCAGTCGTTGGGGAGTCCTGGATTACATTTGGTAAATACATAGCTGACTAGATGATTGAAAGTGATAGGTTCAAAGTTCCTTTTGTGTTACAGAATAGTATATTTTTTCACTGTATTATTATTTGTGCTCTTTTAAGAATGCCATTTTAACTTTTTGTATTTGTACCTGTCCTTTTGTCTTCTGCCTTTTAAATAGAAACGACTATGACGACACCATCCCAATCCTGGACGCCCTGAGAGTCACTGCCAACATCGTCTTTGGATACGCCACGTGAGACTTCGGTGTTGGGGATTCCGTCATTCTTTGATGACTTTTTTTTTTAATACAACAGGGTTTCTGTGTGTGTGTGTGTGTGTGTGTGTTACTGTCCTGGCTCTTTGATGTTGCACAAGCTTTTCCCTAGTTGTGGCAAGTGGGGGCCACTCTCTAATTGCGCTGCGTGGGCTTCCCATAGTGGAGCCTTCTCGTTGCAGAGCACGGGCTCTGGGGCTCAGGAGTTGCGGCTCCGGGCTCCAGAGTGCAGGCTTAGGACTTGCGGCGCACACGCTTAGTTGCTCTGCAGCATGTGGGATCTTCCCAGATCAAGAATCAAACCCGTGTCTCCTGCCTCGGCAAGTGAATTGTTTACCACTGAGCCATCAAGGAAGCCCAATGACTTCTTTTTGATTGTAGATTAGAAGCCCAGAAATATCCATAGCCATCTAGGCATAAATTTGCCTCGATATTCTTAATACAAAATTTTAAATAATTGACCTCAGCACTTTAGAGCTTGGCATCTTTTTTCTAAGCCCCAAAGCACTTAATTCTTGCTTAAAGGTCAATTCTTTAATTAAAATGCCCTGTGAGGGGCAGGGTAGTACATGAGACTCATTAGTTTTTATAGGAGCCTTGTGGGGCAAGTGTTTGCTTTTATTTTAATGTCTTTCTTTGCAGGTGTCAAGGAGCAGAAGCTTTTGAAATACAGCATTCTGGGTTGGCAAATGGAATCTTCATGAAGTTTTTAAAGGATAGGTTATTAGAAGAAAAGAAAATTACTGTGTTACTGGATGAAGTTGCAGAAGGTAAAATAAAAACTAAAGAGAAAGCTACTTATGGTTCTCTTGAGTATTTTAATCCTACAGTCATGATGTGGGTTTGGAATTAGTATCTATTTCATAGAACAATGAAATAGTTTATATAACGTTCATACGACTGCTTCTTTCCTCATTGGCTTAGCTGTATGCATTAGTGCAGCATTACTTTGACCTGCAAGGTTGAGCCCAGACACGATTGTGAAATAAATGAGGCTTAATCCTCAAAACTCTTTACCTTGTTTCAATACTTAGTGCCTGATGCCACCCAGTCTGCTTATTTGGAAAAAAGAGAAAAAAAGTTGTCCAATGAGTATTTTCTTTCAGGGTCAAACAGATGAAACTATAGAAATTTCGAGGCCCTGTGGGAAAAGGCTGGGTTCTTTTTTTTTTTTTTTTTTCTTTGACGAATTTGGGAGTTTGAAACCCTGCTTGAAGGACAGGACCCTGGCGGTCTGCCCCGCGCGTGTCTGCCGTCCCTGCTGCTCTCTGCTTTGCCGCCTGGCGGTGCTGTGCTCATGTCGCTCCCTGAGAAGCACCTGTTACCCCCGCAGATGGACGCGTCTCTTTTTAACACCATTAGTCGCTCAGCCGTGTCCGACTCTTTGCCATCCCATGGGCTGTAGCCCTCCAGGCTCCTCTGTCCGTGGAATTCTCCAGGAAAGAATACTGGAGTGGGTTGCCATCCCCTTTTTCAGGGGATGTTCCTGACCCAGGACTCGAGCCCAGGTCTCCCGCATTGCAGGCAGACTCTTTACCATCTGAGCCACCAGGGAAGCTCGTAAGTCATATTAAAAAGAAGGCAGTTCTTTTGGAAACTGGCTCCCTAGAAAATGGAGCTTCATGGATATTCCAGAGATGGCATCTGAATGTTTCACGACCCGCTCATTAGTCACATTCATTTATTTTCATGTTTTTATCAGTGTAGATCCCTTAGCTGGATCATTTGACTTCACTACTTTCCCCTTTAATGTAGTCAGCCAGGGCCCTGACCCTCCTTCTTCAACCAAAGAAGTTCTGCTTTTATCTGTTTTACATATTGTGTGGGCTTCTATTTAAAGTTCTCATTTGAAGACAAAGTTCCGGTGCCTAAGAAAAAAGCCTTTGGAGTGTCAGTTATTTTCAAAGTGAGATCTGCGAACATGCTCCCAAGACTCTAAAATGTTTTATTCTAATTTTAATCTATCACTATCTTAAAACTTAATAAAAAGCACCAGTTCACCCACCTGTTCTGTCAATAAATGGCATCCCAGTATATTTGAACTTCTGGATTATATTTTTATTTATATGTTATTATACATTTGAACTTTGAACTCTTCAGGATAATTTATTCTGAATACTTTTAAGTTTTCAAAGACCATAGGCCGAACAGTTGAGGAGAAAAACCACCTTTCCAGTTTCAATTATGTGCCAGTGAAACAAAAGAGGAAATAAATTGGTTGCTATTATTAGGTTCCTGCTGTCAATCTGTGACCCCAGATTTTGGGTTTTGTACTTGAAACGGCATTATTAAATTGCTTGAAACTGCAAGATAAATTCTTTCCTATGTAGTTCTGGCAATATGGCATTTAAGGTACCCGAATGCCATCTTGCTCTATAAAACTCCACGATCTGCTAGAAAAAAATATTTATTCAATTAGTGATGTACTTTTTACTAAGTCCCTTGGAACATACTTCTGATGGTTTTTATTATGAGTTAGATGTTCAGCATGAATCTCAGACTTTGACAGTAACCTATATCCAGTTATATGTTCCCTCTATCTCTTTCCTTGCTCCCCCTTTCATGGGGTTCAGTTCAGTTCAGTCGCTCAGTCATGTCCGACTCTTTGCGACCCCATAGACTGCAGCACGCCAGGCCTCCCTGTCCATCACCAACTCCCACAGTTTACTGAAACTCATGTCCATGGAGTCAGTGATGCCATCCAACCATCTCATCCTCTGCCATCCCCTTCTCCTGCCGTCAATCTTTTCCAACATCAGGGTCTTTTCAAATTAGTCAGTTCTTCGCATCAGGTGGCCGAAGTATTGGAGTTTCAGCTTCAACGTCAGTCCTTCCAATGAACACTAAGGACTGATCTCCTTTAGGATGGACTGGTTGGATCTCCTTGCAGTCCAAGGGATTCTCAAGAGACTTCTCCAACACCACAGTTCAAAAGCATCAATTCTTCAGTGCTCAGCTTTCTTTATAGTCCAACTCTCACATCCATACATGACTACTAGAAAAACCATACCCTTGACTAGATGGACCTTTGTTGGCAAAGTAACATCTCTGCTTTTTAATATGCTATCTAGGTTGGTCATAACTTCTTCCAAGGAGCAAGCATCTTTTTAATTTCATGGCTGCAGTTACCATCTGTAGTGATTTTGGAGCCCAAGAAAATAAGGTCTGTCACTGTTTCCACTGTTTCCCCATCTATTTCCCATGAAGTGATGGGACCAGATGCCATGATCTTCGTTTTCTGAATGTTGAGCTTTAAGCCAACTTTTTCACTCTCCACTTTCACCTTCATCAAGAGGCTTTTTAGTTCCTCTTCACTTTCTGCCAGAAGGGTGGTGTCATCTGCATATCTGAGGTTATTGATATTTCTCCCGGCAATCTTGATTCCAGTGTGCTTCATCCAGCCTAGCGTTTCTCATGATGTACTCTGCATATAAGTTAAATAAGCAGGCTGACAATATACAGCCTTGACATACTCCTTTTCCTATTTGGAACCAGTTTGTTATTCCATGTCCCATTCTAACTGTTGCTTCCTGACCTGCATACAGATTTCTCAAGAGTCAGGTCAGGTGGTCTGGTATTCCAGTCTCTTTCAGAATTTTCCAGTTTGTTGTGATCCACACAGTCAAAGGCTTTGGCATAGTAAGTAAAACAGAACCAGATGTTTTTTTGGAACTCTCGCTTTTTCGAGAATCCAGCGGATGTTGGCAATTTGATCTCTGGTTCCTCTGCTTTTCTAAAACCAGCTTGAACATCTGGAAGTTCACGGTTCACATACTGTTGAAGCCTGGCTTGGAGAATTTTGAGCATTACTTTACTAGCATGTGCATCCTTCTAAATCTTATCATTCCCTTGATTTGCTTCTATAATAGTTTTAATTGAGTTTATGTATATCTGCAAAAAGTAGGAATATTTTAATTTGTGTGCTTAGTTGCTCAGTTGTGTCTGATTCTTTGTGATCCCATGGACTGGGGTCCGCCAGGCTCCTCTGTCCATGGGGATTCTCCAGGCAAGAATACTAAAATGGGTTGCCAGGCCCTCCTCCAGGGGATCTTCCTAACCCAGGGATTGAACCCAGGTCTCCCGCATTGCAGGCAGATTCTTTACCATCTGAACAACTAGGGAAGCCCTTATTTTAATTTAGTTGTTTTGTAACTTCCCTCTGTCTCTCTGACCTTACTGTTATTCGTGAAAGACAAACATTTGGAATCTCTTTCTGAGTAAAAGGGATCAAGTCTTAGAGTTTTATATCTGTTTTCCCAGATAAGAAACTACTTTCCAAGACCAGATGTTATTAATTTATTTTTATTAATAATATTTACAGAAATAGGATGAATTTCAGAGAAGGCAATGGCAACCCAATCCAGTACTCTTGCTTGGAAAATCCCATGGACGGAGGAGCCTGGTAGGCTGCAGTCCATGGGGTCGCTAGGAGTCAGACACAACTGAGCGACTTCACTTTCACTTTTCACTTTCATGCATTGGAGAAGGAAATGGCAACCCACTCCAGTTTTCTTGCCTGGAGTATCCCAGGGACGGGAAAGTCTGTTGGGTGCCGTCTATGGGGTCACCCAGGGTCTGACGTGACTTAGCAGGATGAATTTGTTGTAATGTATCCATGCAAAAGAATGTAATATGGTTTTATAAATTTAAATTGAGATTTGTCAGTATTCATGTCTTAAATTATGTTGCATGAAAATAGTGTATTAGAAAAGCACGTGTATAACATTTTTAGTAAGTTCAAAACCTAAAACATTGACATATACTATTAATACTTACATGAGTAAAAATTACAATATGTGTAAGAATATACACAGTACTTTGGTTACTTTGAGTTGGGGAGACAGTAATGGTGTTTTAACATTGATTTAACACGTTATTTCTTTTCTAAAAAAGAAATCTGAGATAAAGACACCACGATATTTTAACTTTCTCTTAGCTGTGTAGTCATTTGTTTATTAACTGAACGTATTTCTCCACAGAGTACACATAAAATTATCATGACTGCTCTTACAGTAAAGTAATATACTTTCACTTCTTTGTGAACTTCAAGGCTTAGCGTATTAGGGACTCATGAATAGAATTATAGAAGGTAAAAGCTAGAAAGGGGCCTTTAGAAGTGAGCTGGTCCAGTATTTTTATCTGTTTCCTCACACCATATCCTTAGCACTTAGAACCATGCCTGGCACATAGTAGGTTCTTGGTAGGTGTCTGGAGTGAGTAAGTGATGTTGAGAATATAACCTCATTTGTAGGAGGGTTCTTGGCCAAAATGAAAGGATGTGGTCTTAAACATTATATTCATGTCTTATCTTTTAGATATGGGTAAATGTCACCTTACCAAAGGCAAGCAGGCTCTAGAGATTCGAAGTAGCTTATCTGAGAAGAGAGCCCTCACTGACCCAATCCAGGGAGCAGCACATTCCGCAGAGTCTCTGGTGCGAAACCTCCAGTGGGCCAAGGCGCACGGTACCATGAGATCTTCTTATGCTCTCTCTCCGTTATGTGTTCATGTAAAACCATGAAGTCGTCTTTCCCTCTGAATTCACAGATTTCCTCCAGACTTTGCTGTGAATATGTTTTAGCCTAGTGAGTGGGATCTTAGTTCCCTAACCAGGGATTGAACCCAGGTGCTCGGCAGTGAAAGCAGAGTCCAAACCACTGGGCCTCCAGGGAATTCCCTGCAACATTTTTAAGCAACAGAAATAGCTCTAATAGTATTTTGCCCCATAAATAATATTTGTTTGTTGCTTATCATCAGAAAACTCACCAAAAATTCTTTAATTATTTATATAAGTTTTTATTGTTCTTTTTTAGAGCTTCCAGAAAGTATGTGTCTTAAATTTCAGTGTGGTGTTCAGATTCAATTAGGATTTGCAGCCGAGTTTTCCAACGTCATGATAATCTATACGAGTATAGTCCACAAACCACCTGATATATTAATGTGCGATGCCTATGTTACTGACTTTCCACTTGTAAGTCTCTACTTTTTTCTTTTATTTATAATGGTATAGCCTCACTAAAGACTAAATTTTTGAAAACTTAAAAGTTTATGATTAAATATAAAGGAAGTATGTATACATATATTACATATATAAAAATATTTGTATTTAATACTCATAATATTTAAAAACTAATCGCCAAAATACCTTAAATATGTTAAATTTAGGAGTGTCTTAAGTTCACCCAGGAAATAAGCCTTTAATTTCTCTTACCCTAAATAGTATTTCACATATAAAGGAATAAAACGTGCTACACATACGTCCAGAATTAATCTCTTCTTAAAAACTTGCCCCAAAATAGTTACTACAACAGCGGGAGTCGTACTTGTCAAACTATAGTAGTGTATTGGAATAGAAACCTAGCTCTTTCCAAACACTTAGATATGATATTCATTTTGTTTTGGCCTAAAGGAGCCACCAGACAAAATCCCTTTTCCTGCACCATTGCGGTAAATTGAGCCGTAAGCACGGAGTAAGGCACATACCCCAGAACATCTCCCTCGCTTCTGATCCAGGCTTCCTGCAGGGCGGTGCCCAGTGTGAGAGCCTGCGGCCTGCACTGACCCCAGAACTAGACGGATCCTTCCCGCAGTCCTGGCAGCCCAGGCCCAGGATGGGGCCGGCGGAGCCTGAAGGCTGCTCTCGAGTCACAGCACAGATCGCTTGCTCTTGGCAGCAGTTGGCTGCAAAAGAAGAAAAAGGAGGGGAGGGGAAGCTGCCTTTGGCACGTCCATTTATTCCTGTTAAATATACGAGTCACATAAATCCACCTGCACCTTCCCCACAGTGATGACTAAGCGGGGAGGGAGTCCAGGAGCCACACGCTCGTGGGGCAAACTTAAAGGAAACTTGGGGACGCTTCTTCAGAGTGCTTGCAGAAAGTTTGAAAGGAACTGTCCTTCCAGAGCTAACTTCTTAAGTGTATCGGTGAGGAATTTAGAATTCTGTTCATTATTATGATTCTAGAATGTTATCTCCATTGTTTCTTTAGCCCTGGGTAGGGTTTACCTACTCAGATCACAGTTCATTGGAGAGCAGCACCTGTTAAGATGTTTCATGGTCACAGGTGATGTTGTGACTTTCATTGATTTCATTAATAACGCTTTCTGGTTTTCACAGGATCTAGATATTGATCCCAAAGATGCAAATAAAGGGACCCCTGAAGAGACCGGCAGCTATTTAGTATCAAAGGAGCTTCCCAAGCACTGCCTGTACACTAGACTCAGCTCACTGCAGAAATTAAAGGTTACTACTTTTCCTATTTATAACTGGGCTCATAACTGGTGGCTCAGACGGTAGAGAATCCACCTGCAATGCAGAAGACCTAGGCTCAGTCCCTGGGTGGGGAAGATGCCCTGGAGGAGGGCATGACAACCCACTCCAGTATTCTTGCCTGGAGAATCCCACGGACAGAGGAGTCTGGCGGGCTACAGTCCACGGGGCCGCAGAGAGCGACTGAGCCAGAAGGACAACTTCATGAAAGTGAAAATGCATTTGTGCCTGTGAACCGTGTACTGGGCCAGAGATGTGCTGCTTCATCGCATATTAAGTTGAAGCAGAGAGAACGGCTTTACTGCAAGTCTCATCAGTGACCTTTTTCGCATTTTGTATTCTGTTCTTAATAATGGCCCGAGGATTTGTGAGAATGCATGTCATTACCCTCCATGTTATTAAAAAGTTAGAGACACAGAGCATAGTCTACTTGTAAATACCTTAGCATTTTCAAATAAGCATTTCCCAGCTCGATGACTTTCTGCAAAACATAACAAATTAGAATGGGAATTTATTTTGATCTATTTTCATTTCTTGTTGACCTTATGCATGAGAAACTACATGATTTTCATGGTCTATAGGGTTGAGCTTTGCAATAGAACCATATTCTTGCCAGACTCGAGTTTTATTTAGAGCTACACGACCCTGGGAGGCCTTAGCCAAACCCTGGGGCGTGAAGTGAGCACTGACAGGCACACCAGGACGGCAGTCATAAACCTGCCCCGGCCTGTTCCCGGCTGGTCGGCCGACACGCGCCTTGTGTCTCTGAACTTCTGTCCATTCTCCGATTCAGGTATACGTCTCCACTTGTGGTTGTGGGTTATTACTTCATAATATTTTAAAAACAGCTAAATTTTTCACCTGGATATGAAGCTGATTTTTTTGGGCGGGGGCGCCGTGCTGGGTCTTCATGGCCGCACGTGGGCGTTCCGCTCGTTGCGGGGGTTCTTCAGGCCGCACATAGGCGTTCTGCTAGTCGCGGGGGGTCTTCGGGCCGCCCATGTGCATTCTGGTAGTCGCGGGGGGTCTTCGGGCCACACGTAGGCGTTCCGCTAGTCGCGGGGGTGTCTTCGGGCCGCACGTGGGCGTTCTGCTAGTCGTGGGGGGGGGGGGTTTCGGGCCCCACATGGGCGTCCCGCCAGTTGCGGGGAGCGGGGCTGCTCCTGGTTGCATTGCTCAGGCTTCTCACTAGGCTGGCATCTCTTGTGGCGGAGCACAGGCTCTAGGCGCACGGGCTTCAGCAGTTGCAGCTCAGAGCTTCAGCGACTGCTGCCCGCGGGCTTGGTGGTTGCGACCCGCAGGCTCTAGAGCGTGGGCTCAGTAGTTGCGGGCACAGGCTTGTTTGCTGCTCGGCACGTGGGATCGTCCCTGAACAGGGATCGAACCAGCATCCCCTGCACAGGCAGGCAGACTCCCATCCACTGCACCACCAGGGAAGTCCCATAAAGCCGATTATTGTTTCATTAAAAGATATTCCCCGTCTCCAGTAATAGGGAAAGACAGTTTTCCAAGCCCCGCTGCTTGAAAAAATCTCTCTTCACTGTTCATCAGGAACGTAATACAAGATCTCTGTGATTCTGTCTATACTAATTCAATATATGGAATGAGGAAAGTGGAAGCTGGTTCTAGCTAGTCTTTCTTAGTATAAGGAAAACGTAAAGGCTACCTTGAGGGTCTGGAACCTGGGAAAGGAGAGTGAGACTGGCTTTTTATGGCTGCTGTTTGGTTTTGTCTGGATGTGTGTGTGAATGGTATTCTAAGACTGATCCACTCTCCTGGTTGATGAAAATGACAAAGCTCATCTCTTCTCCTTCCCAGGAGCATCTGGTCTTCACAGTCTGTCTGTCGTATCAGTACTCAGGACTGGAAGACACCGTAGAGGAAAAGCAGGAGGTGAACGTGGGAAAACCTCTCATTGCTAAACTCGACATTCACCGGGGCTCGGGGAGGAAGACGTGCTTCCAGACTTGCGTCATGTGTAACGGCCCTTACCCCAGCTCTGCCGCCAGCGCCGCGGGGGCGGCCCGCTACCGCCCACCTCAGGACTCCTTCTCGGGGGCTTACCACTCCCACCTCAGTAACTCGAGCAACGTGATGCAATCAGATGGCTGTCGCTGCAGTCGGACTGCGGACGCCTTCGTTTCAAGTCATCACACCCACCATTACTCGTGTCAGTTTGGCAGAAGCAACGTGCCAGTAGAGACGACGGATGAAATTCCATTCACTTTCTCTGATGGGCTTAGAATTTCTGAAAAGTGACTTCTTTGTTCTTGAAAGTTCTCATAATTAATAGATGTCTCACCCAACAGTACTTACATAAAGTGAGATATTAGGGGGAAAGCAAGTAGATACACATGTAGCAAGAGAAAATTAGTTAACAGGCATTTCATGGCAAACTCAGGACTTTGAGATGTTGGAATTATTTAACTACAGACCTCCTCTTAAGATTTTGTGGATGGGTTAATTTGTTCTGTAAGTATGAAGTATGGACGTGTATATGTTTATGTACATAACAGTGTTTTCATCTTGACCACTCTGAAGTATGAACAGTGGGAACGGCATTACTATAGAATAAGTCATTGTATTTTTAGAACCAGGAAAAGGACCTTGGTGATGATCAGGCTTCACCTAATTTTTGTCAGTGGGAGAAACGCACCGAGGTGTCTTCTGTGAGTTGGAGCTGAGGCCGCCAGGTTTCTACTGCAGTGTTCATTCCACTACACGTCGCCTTCCTGACAGCTTCTGAGACAGGCACGATTTCTATAGATAGACTCAAAGACGTGTAAATAAGAATGTCTGTGTATAATCTAGGAGCACATGAACTTTAGTTTGTGATTACAGGACTTGGCTACAAATACTAGTTAGGTTTGTATATAAATCTTTGTAGAACGGGCTGAAATGTCTTATTTCTTACTTCTTAAGGTCATGAAAGCACATGAGAAGTAATAAAATGTTTTTCTATGGTAAAGCTTTAGGCAGCAGGATAATATTGCTACTGGATAATCTTGATAGCTGTTTACCTGAATCTTATACACCCTGGACCTGACTTCCTTGACAACATGTATTTTCTCATTGAATTTTACTGGCCTTAGGAGAAAATCACCTTTGGTTCTACAAAAAGCAAGTTTAAGAAGCAGCTGGCAGTAAAAAGAAAAGGTTGAATTAGTAATTTTAAGACATCCCCAAAGAAAATTGCAGGGCTAGATGTCTTCACTGCTCTATTCTACAGACATTTAGAGAAGGCACACCAATCCTTTGTAAACTCCTCCCAAAAGTAGAAGAGGAGAGAACACTCTCTGTGACCCCATGGACAGCAGCACACCGGGCCTCCCTGTCCTTCACCATCTCCCGGAGCCTGCTTAAACTCATGTCCATTGAGTCGGTGATGCCACCCAGCCATCTCATCTTCTGTCGTCCCCTTCTCCTCTTCTGTCGTCCCCTTCTCCTCCTGCCCCCAATCCTTCCCAGCATCAGGGTCCTTTCCAATGAGTCGGCTCTTCACATCAGGTGGCCAGCATATTGGAACTTCAGCATCAGCATCAGTCCTTCCAAAGAATGTTCAAAGTTGATTTCCTTTAGGACTGACTGGTTTGATCTCCTTGCTGTCCAAGGGACTCTCAAGAGTCTTCTCCAACATAACAATTCAAAAGCATACCATAATACAAAATCAAAGACATCACAGGAAAACTGTAGAGTATTAGCTATTATGACTATAGACACAAAAAAATCACCAAAACCCTAGTAAACTAAGTCTAGCAACATATAAAAAGGGTCATACACCATGAGCAAGTGAGATATATCCCAGGAATGCAAGCTTGGTTTAACGAGTCATATATAAATTACCTTGTTATTCACCATAGTAATATTCTGCAGTGTCACTGTGAATACTAAATTAGCAAATACAGAGCCATTGCTCCTGGGGGGAGTGTGTGTGTGTTTTACACACATACATATCTCAAATAGACTATAACCTTAACTCCTAAAAACAATTTATCCTGATAGATCTGTTTTGCTGTATTAAAAAAATGAGGTCCAGAAGCACTAACTGACTTGGCTGAGGCCCCCTGGCTAACGGGCCAGCGTGGGGACCCAGACCCATCGGGCAGGCCCAGAGGCAGAGCTCGCCCTGCGCTGCCTGCATCCTCTGGCCATGTCTGCAGGGGAGCTGAAACAAGAAGGCAGGGCGTGGCTTCGTTTCTCCTCAGCCGAGAACATGCACGTCAGGGAGATCAACTCGTCAACCGTCTACACACGTCCATGAATGGTCATCGAAGGGCTGCAAGTATTGACTTGGGGATTATAAACAAACTATAAATAAGTAAATTGGCAAATTCACACAGAATCGTGAGTGAGGATCCTGTTCATAAAGAGGAAAGTGACCATTACATATTATTTTGTTTAACTTTTTATCGTGTATTGGGGTATAGCCGATTAACAATAAATTAAAACTGGATTTTACACTTTGGGGTCACCTGACCTTGTTGTGGTCCCAGGAAATAACCTCGTTTCGGGGCACGCAGTGGCATTCCCACCAGGAAGATGAAGTGTGCCTGTTGGGGACGGCCAGGTGAGCCCTCCCTGGAAGCACACCCACGGGGACGGGTGAAGAGATTGTAAGCATGTTAGGAACCAGGGGAGACTCTGATGGAGACACTCTGGTGAATCTGGGATCCAGGCTGAACTGACCCAGACACCCACCTCATTAGCCAACACTGCCGGCGAGCTGGACACTTCAAGCCCAGAGTCCAGTCAACAGCCACGTCTGCTGCCAGCAAACTCTCTGATGGAGGGTCTTTAGCAGTCAGAACCCCAGTCGGCCTGAGGCTCGCCTTGCTGGTCTGAGAGCCATCCTAGCCGCTGTCTACTGACTCCACACATCTCAGGCCTGACCCATGAAGTGTCCGTGTCTTAAAGTGACCCTCAGGACCAGCTTTCCCCTCGGTGTTAGGCCCTGGACCCTGTTGGCAGATGTCACCAACACGGCTGACTGGGGCCCAAGCCGGGGCTGCAGGAACTGTAATGGTGGTGAGACCTCAGCACTGCTTTATCTGCTAACTCAGACGGACGTCCCCAAAGACTTCAGTGAGGAAGGAGAAGGACTTTCACAGTGTCCTGCCCACCTGAGCTGCGTGGCCAGCCTCCTGCTGATGAACGATGGGTGGACAGAGGCCTCTTTGCGGCTGGGCCACGGGCAGCCTGCTTCCAAAATGGAAGGGTCGGCCAGCACCACCTGGGAGCTAGCTTTCTGACCACACGCCTGCAGTCTTGGGGCCCCAGTTAGCCTGGGGCCGGGCTCCCGAGACCTCGTCCCAGAAGCCGCAGCCCCAGGGACGACAGCAGGGCCGTGAGGGGACGGAAGGGCCCTCGTAGGCCCCAGGCCCCCAGGTTTAAGGTCTGGTCCAGAGGATGCGAGCATGCCCAAGGTCGACGCTGAGCCCAGCTTCAGATGCCCGGGGCGCCTAGGTGGGAAGACCGGGGGTCTCCAGAGTCCTAAATCAGCCTGATTCCTAAATCAGCCCAGGGGGAGGTCTCCAGAGTCCTAAATCAGCCCGATTCCTAAATCAGCCTGGGGGGAGGACTTCAGAGAGACCCCGTGCCTCAGGCACAGGTGCCAGCAGGCTCGGCCGACCCCGGATGAGTCCACCACATGCCCTGTGTCTGCTTCCAGGGCCACCTCAGGCCACTGCTGCCCTCGTGGGTGAGCAGCCGGGAGCCAGGGGAGAAGCCGTCAGGCCCCCGCCGCCCCAGCCCTCCCTGAGCTCGGCCAGCTTCCTTAGTGCAGGGCCCGGGTGCACCCTGCGGGTGCCGCTCACAAGAGGACCAGAAAGGTGGCTCCTTGGAGCCCCCCACCCTCAGCCTCCGCCCGTGGCGCCTGGGCATGGACTGAGCTGCCTGGGCACCTGCTGCCACCCGCGTGCGGGCTGGTGACCGCGGGCGTGCTGCCAGCGGCTGCCCACCGACAGGCTGCCCCCTGCCCTGAGGCAGCGCCCACAATGGCGCCCACGGGCCTGAAGTCCAGGACACCAGGCACGTGGCGAGGGGCAGGTGGCTCTGCAGGAGGACAGAGGTGTCCTCCCCACGCTGCACGTTCTGCATCCTCTCCGTGACGATGCTGGTGACGAGGCTTGCTCCGGGATTACAGGGCTTAAGCTGAGAAGCTACAATCCCACCTTCCTCCATAAAACTGCAGATTCCTTAGCCACTCTGATGCTTCTAGCAGCAGCAGCCTTCCTGGTAGAGACGTGATCCTACCAAGAAGAGGCAGCATGAAATTAAAAGGCTTAGGCTCAAGAGGACAGCGCCCCTGGGTTCAAAGCCCAGCTCTGCAGCCCTCTCATCTCTTAAGCCTCACTTTTCTCCCAAGTACCATCTGCCACAGGGCTCCTTGTTCTTGTTGCTCAGTCGTATCCGACTCTTAGCGACCCCATGGACTGAAGCACGCCAGGCCTCCCTGTCCATCACCAACTCCCAGAGTTCACTCAAACTCATGTCCATCGAGTCGGTGATGCCATCCAGCCATCTCATCCTCTGTCGTCCCCTTCTCCTCCTGCCTTCAATCTTTCCCAGCATCAGGGTCTTTTTCAGTGAGTCGGTTCTTCACATCAGGTGGCCAGAGTATTGGAGTTTCAGCATCAGTCCTTCCATTGAATACTCAGGGGTACTAGTAAGCATTAGGTAAGGTCACCCAATAAAAGCATGAGCAGGCACATAGTAAAAACAAAACATAGGTCACCCACCAGGTTATTAAACTGCAGAGAAAAGAAAGGTGTAGTGGGCTGAATAGCGCCCCCCACCCCAAGGCAATGGCAGCCCACTCCAGTTTTCTTGCCTGGAGAATCCCAGGGACGTGGGAGCCTGGTGGGCTGCCTCTATGGGGTCGCACAGAGTCAGACACGACTGAAGCGACTTAGCAGCAGCAGCCAAGATATCTCTTAATCCCCCAGAACCTGTGACTGCAACCTTATTTGGAAATATTGTCTTAGCAGATATAACTAAGCATCTGGAGGGAATTCCCTGGTGGTCCAGCGATTAGGGCTCTGTGCTTTCACTGCTAAGGAAAAGCACAATCCTTTGTGCTCAATCCCTGGTGGGGAACTAAGATCCTGCAAGCCGCGTGGTGCAGCCGAAAAAAATTTTTAATAAAATAGGCAAAAAAAAACCAAAACAAAACAAAAAAAGGATCTGGACGCGAGATCATCCTGGATGAGGGCGGTCCCTACCCCAGTGGCAAGTGTCTGTGCGTATAAGAGGCGGAAAAGAAGACAAGGCACAGTAGAGGCCGTGTGAAGGTGGAGGCGGGCACGCGTGGCACAGCCGCAAGCTGAGCGCGCGCCCCCTACAAGCTGAAGAGGCAAGGAAGGCGTGCCCTGCAGACTCTCCCACGGGAGAATGGCCCCGCCAAGACCTCACTTTCTGCCCATTGACACGTTTGGATTTCTGGCCTCCAGAACTTGGAGACAATAAACTTCCGTTGTTTCATGTCGCCAAGCTGGTGAAAGCGGGATGTGACAGCCGTAGGAACCAGCACAGGATGGCAGCTCGCGGGTGAGGCACCTCCGACTCCAGCCCCGAGCGGCCTGGGAAGGACACGGAGGAGAGCGGGCGGAGCCGGCCGAGCGGCCGCTTCCCCGCTGCCGTTAGCCTCCTGCGCCGCCTCCTGGCCCCAAGGCAGACGCGCGCCCCCGCCGGTCCAGACACTCCGTCTCCAGAGAAACGGCAGAACGGAGGGGACCTCAACATTTAAAACAGAAGCTTGTCTCCAGGGAGGTCCCTGGTGGCCCGGTGGTTCTGATTTGGCGCCTTGGCCGTCGTGGCCTGGGTTCAGCCCCTCGTCGGGGACCTGAGATCCCACAAGCCGCACGGCGTGACCCAAAAAAGTTTCTAAGGATTTTAAACCACGCGTTCTTTCCCCTCGTCCTGAATAACACAGCCAGCTCTTTATCCCGTGTCTCGCTCTCTCACGCTCTGTCCTCTCCCACTGCTCCGTACGTTCAGCTCCAGCTCCGCCGTGATGACCCAGCTTTCCTCTCGCTTCCTTGACCCGCTCCTCCCGGACGGAGGGCCGTTCCTGGTAGCCCAACCACGCACCTCCCTGGGGTCCCCTCGACCTTGTCACACAGAAATGAACTCAAACCTTCCCCCGCTGATCACAAACTCCTGTCAGCTCACTTCAACCTAATCGGATCCAAAACACACGAACAGCTCGTGGGGAAGATCCCCCTGGAGAAGCAAAGGAGCAGACGGGCTACAGCCTATGAGGTCGCAAGAGTAGGACAGACTTAAGTGACTAACCCTCCCCAGCAGGGGAGCAGCTGACTCTCAGGGCCAGGAGGGGAGAGCCGGGGCGGCTCGCTGGTGGTGATGTCCGCTGCAGCCTCAGAGGAGGGCTCGGACCCCAGTGAGAAACTCTGGGGCCTGAGCAGCAGGGGCCAGCTGGCCTGAAGGGGTTGGGGGCCCCCTTTCAGGACTCCGGGTCTGCACCATCCTCCGGGGCCTGCCTGGCTTTCTGGACCAGGCCTTACCTTGTGTTTTGTTGAGTTCTGGGTGGGTTCAGTTCAGTTCGGTCGCTCAGTCGTGTCCGACTCTTTGCAACCCCATGGACTGCAGCACCCCAGGCCTCCCTGTCCATCACCAACTCCCGAAGCTTGCTCAAAGTCATGTCCATCGAGTCGGTGATGCCATCCAACCACCTCATCCTCTGTCATCCCCTTCTCCTGCCCTCAAGCTTTCCCAGCATCAGGGTCTTTTCCAATGAGTCAGCTCTTCGCATCAGGTGGCCAAAGTGTTGGAGCTTCAGCTTCAGCATCAGTCCTTCCGGTGGTGGGTATGCGCCGGGAGCCCAGCAGAGGGCAGCACAGGCTCGTTTGTCCTTCACTCTGCGTGGGTTTTTTACAACCTGGGAGCTTGCTTCCCGCTGCACCCCAGGGCACAGGGAAGGCCAGAGCCTCGGGAAGGGCCCTGGAGCAGCGGTGTTCGCAGCCACTCAGCCAAGCCACGAAGAGACCTTGCCAGTGGCCACTGCCCCTCCTGACCCCTCACCGCTTGACTCTGGTGCTGCAGTCCGTGGGGTCGAAAAAGCCAGACACGCCTGAAGCCACCTAGCACTCACATAACTGGGATCAAATATACCTAAACCTAAAAAAAAAAAAAAAACACAAATATACCTAAACCTGTGCATTCCCGTCTAAACCATTTCAAGAGCACCATTCAGTACCATCCAGTGTGCACAGAATGCTCCCACTCTAGAGTTTGTGATTTTTCATAGACAGAACCCAAGGCACAGATATGGTGAAATTCAGAGAAAAGGCTGAGACCTGGAGATTGCTTTAGTTGAGAAAAATAAAGGAGGAATTCCAAGGTGGGCCCCAGAGGTTTCTCAGGCTATGGTGCGCCTACAAACTTTCCACACCCCTCTGCCTCGAGGGGCTGGGTGGGGGTTTCCTGTCCACTTCAGTCACATCTGCCCCCAGCCTTCCCCAGACACTAGCCGGACAAAACCTGCAACTCAACTGGGAGTAGTAGGGAGCACCCCAAAGGGATCCCTGCTCACATTCAGAAACAGGACCAAAGGTTATTCAAAGTGAAAGAAAGTGAAAGTGAAAGTCGCTCAGTTGTGTCCGACTCTTTGCGACCCCATGGACTATGCAGTCTACGGAAATCTCCAGGCCAGAATACTGCAGTGAGTAGCTATTCCCTTCTCCAGGGGATCTTCCCAACCCAGGGACCAAACCCAGGTTTCCCACATTGCAGGCAGATTCTTTACCAGCTGAGCCACAAGGGAAGCCCAAAGGTTATTCAAAATCCTCTCAAATATCACTCTGAAAATAATCTGTACAGTATGTAAATGGAGTGTCAATGGGAAGTGATGATAATTGTGCCCCAAAACATTTTAGACTTCGCTGGTGGCTCAGTGATAAAGAATTAGCCTGTCAGTGCAAGAGACAAGGGTTCAATCCCTGGATCGGGAAGATCCCCTGGAGAAGGAAGTGGCAACCCAGTCCCATATTCTTGCCTGGAAAATCCCTGGGACAGAGGAGCCTGGCAGGCTACAGTCCATGGGGTCGCAAGACACGACTTGGCAACTAAAACAGCAAAACACTTTAAGCGATAAAATGCATTCAGGTTATTTGGCCTTTAATGAGCTCCAAATCTGAGCAAGACAGAACTTGAATCCCTAATAATAACAATAGCTAGTACTTAGGCAGGTCCTATGAGCCTGGCACAATGTCAGCTGCTTTTCTCATTCAGGCTTTTGTGATGGATGGGGGTGTTGTGTCCTTTTAGAGAGGAGGAAACTGGAGCCCCCAGGACTGCTGGACTTGCTCAAGGTCACAGAGGAAGAAAATGGTGGAGCCTGAATTTGGACCCTTCAGACCAGCTCCAGGTAACTGGCTAGTGACCACAGCTTTGCCTGACTTGCCAGGGGCTGAAGTGCAGTGTCTAAGAGAGAACTGCAGGAATTCTGGCTCAGGGGAGCCGAGAAGCCTGGGGAAGGGTGAGTTTCCCATCTTTGAACAAGGTCAGAGCCACCACCAGTTCCAATTGCCCTTAATCTGTCCATCTGGATTGGTAAATTCGCACATAAAAAACATTAACAGGGGCATTCACGCACATGCTTACCAGCCAGACCACCTCTTTCCCAACACATGCCCTCCATTCCGCCTTAGTGCAAAAAGAAAAGGAAAAAAAAAAAAAGTTGACAAAAGCACCTCAGAACTTCCAGAATGCTTGAACCCTCCAGCAGGAAGACCTCCCGAGGCCTGGCCCTTCCTCCCTTTCACACTTGCCTTTGCTGCCAGCTCTTGAAGGCATCTGAACTGAGAGCATCTGGCGAGGAGGTCGTGTCATCCCTTGATCTGAAAGAGCCAAAAGAAAAAGTAGAACAAGAAACACCGAATGAGTTTCTGAACTGATTTGCCTGTACTTGATTTGTTTTTGCTTTAATACATTTTGGCTCTTTTATTTCAAACTAGTGGTAGGTGGTGGGATAAAAAGGTTTGAAAGTATTCACCTGCGCCAGGCAGCTGAGCAAACGATGAGTTTACTTCACCTCTCTTTCTATCTGACCTTCCCCCTCGACCTGCGCCCACTTCACTGTCACAGGCGACGGCGGCGTGGAAGGACCTGTCAGCCACTCTAACTGGTGACGACCTACGTCTGTTTATTCCCTCATCACCCAGCTACACTCACAGACCAAAACCTACAGCCTTCAGTGCCCAGGAGGTGGCTGGTTTGCAGCCGAGGCGTTTATGAACGCGCTGTTTCCATTTCCCTTGTTATCCGCTCATTATCTTTTGTAATCGAGGTCTGCTTTCATGTGTAGGTACAAGTACGTGATATTTGAATGTGCTTTGAGATAAGTGTTTCAACAGATATTGGGTAGTAAAAAAAATAATTGGAACAATAAAAGCCCCGCCTGCTGTCTCCCGGGGGGCCGTGTCTGCCTCTGATCCTTTGAATATTTATCTTGCGACATCCCTGGCAGTCCAATGGTTAAGACTCCGTGGAAGGCTGGACTTTAAAGGCTCACCCTGCTTTCTGGAGGAAGACATGTGTACAACTTTAGGGTCTCACCACCCCTAGCTCAGGAGAGCCCCAGCGGTGACCTCCCTTGCCCCCAAGGTGGGGAACATGTGGAGAAGCACAGGTCCCATCTTCATATTGCAGAACTGCAAGGGCAACTCGTACGTGAAATGGTCCACACTCCTTGGACTTAGAGAAACAGATGTTATGGAAAGATTTCTATATGATAGAGGTTTCTCTTTGAAATGTCACTGAGTCTCTCTGCCCTGATTTCTCAGTGTGGGAGGCAGAACAATGGCTCCCAGAGGTGTCCAAGTCCCCAGGACCTGGGAATGCTGCCTCACATGGCAGAGGTATTTTGCAAACGCAGTTAACCACCTTGAGATGGAGAGATGATCCTGCATTACCCCAGAGAGCCGATGGCATCACCAGGATCCTTATAGCAGGAATGTGGGGAGAGCTAGTTCAGTTCAGTCACTCAGTCATGTTCAACTCTTTGCGACCCCATGGACTGCAGCATACAAGGCCTCCCTGTCCATCACCAACTCCTGGAGTTTACTCAAACTCACGTCCATAAAGTCCATGATGCCATCCAATCATCTCATCCTCTGAGATGAGATTGTCCTCCTGCCTTCAATCTTTCCCAGCATCAGGGTCTTTTCAAATGAGTCAGTTCTTTGCATCAGGTGGCAAAAGTATTGGAACTTCAGCTTCAACATCAGTCCTTCCAATGAATATTCAGGACTGATTTCCTTTAGGATGGACTGGTTAGATCTCCTTGCAGTCCAAGGGATTCTCAAGAGTCTTCTCCAACACCACAGTTCAAAAGCATCAATTCTTCAGTGCTCAGCTTTCTTTATAGTCCAACTCTTATATCCATACGTGACTACTGGAAAAACCATAGCCTTGACTAGACGGACCTTTGTTGGCAAAGTAATGTCTCTGCCTTTTAATATGCTGTCTAGGTTGGTCATAACTTTCCTTCCAAGGAGTAAGCGTCTTTTAATTTCATGGCTGCAGTCACCATCTGCAGTGATTTTGGAGCTCCCCAAATAAGATCTGTCAGTTTCCATCTATTTGCCATGAAGTGATGGGACCAGATGCTATGATCTTAGTTTTCTGAATGTTGAGCTTTAAGCCAACTTTTTCACTCTCCTCTTTCACTTTCATCAAGAGGCTCTTGAGTTCTTCTTCACTTTCTGACATAATGGTGGTGTCATCTGCATGTCTGAGGTTATTGATATTTCTCTCAGCAATCTTGATTCCAGCTTGTGCTTCATCCAGCCCAGCATTTCTCATGATGTACTCTGTGTATAAGTTAAATAAGCAGGGTGACAATATACAGCCTTGGCATACTCCTTTTCCTATTTGGAACCAGTCTGTTGTTCCAAGTCCAGTTCTAACTGTTGCTTCCTGATCTACATATAGATTTCTCAAGAGAAATCTGGAGAGCTAGAGAAGAAAGGAAAAGCTCATGTGATGATGGAAGCAGAGACTGGAGGGGTGCTCCTTGAAAGTGGAGGAAGGGGCAACAAGCCAAGGAACCTAAGCGGCCAA